>NC_143037.1:48647500-48995000 GCF_057628025.1 Oncorhynchus mykiss | reverse complement strand
GTGCACATTGTGCTGGAACGACAATAAAAGGCCACTCTAAAATGCTCAGTTTTGCCACAGATGTCTAAAGTTTTGAGGGAGCGTTGACTTCAGGAATATCCACCAGAGCTGTTACCAGAGAATTTAATGTTCATTTCTGTACCATAAGCACCCTCCAACTTCGTTTTAGAGAATTTGGCAGTACGTCCAACCGGCATCACAACCGCAGACCGCATGTATGAAGTCGTGTTGGTGAGCGGTTTGCTGATGTCAACGTTGTGAACAGAGTTCCCCATGGTGGCGGTGGAGGTATGGTATTGGAAGGCATAAGATACAGACAACAAACACAATTGCATTTTAACGATGGCAATTTGAATGCACAGAGATACCATTTTTTAAGGTATCTTTGACCAACAGATGCATATCGGTATTCACAGTCATGTGAAATTGATAGATTAGGGCCTAATGAATGTATTTCAATTGATTTATTTCCTTATATGAACTGTAACTCAGTAAAATCTTAGAAATTGTTGCATGTTGTGTTTATATTTTTGGTCAGTATATTTACATATTCTAACAAAGTGGTAACTATTCCAACATTTGGATATGCATAAGCTCGTGAGGAACTCATACACTTGTGTAAGCCTTGTTTAAGCTACAAAAAGTGTCAGTGTTCAACCTTAACATACGCACACTGGAAAACAGCATCTAGTGGTTTAAGTGTAGACATTGCTGCAAGCATTTAGATAATATCCCCATAATCTAATATCGACATAAAAGAAGGTTTGTGCTCTCTTGACAAGAGTGGTGGTGTTGTTGGTCCATGACAAGTGCTCAATTACGAGGAATTTAACTTGTGACTCTCTACTGCAGTCCTGTTCATGTGGATTGGGGCATGTTCCATCCTCTGCTTTTTGAAGTCAACAATCACTCCTTTGTTTTGCTGACATTGAGGGAGAGGTTGTTGTCATGACACAATGCCAGTTCACTTAGGTTCTCCCTATAGGCTGACTCGCCTACAACCGTGGTGTCGTCAGCAAAATGGATGATGGAGTTGGTGTCATGCAAAGTCACGCAGTCGTGGGTGAACAGGGAGTAGAGGACTGAGGACACACCCCTGGGGGGCCTATGTGTTAAGAGTCGGTGTGGAGGAGGTGTTGTTGCCAATCCTCACAGCCTATGGTCTGCCCTTCAGTAAGTCCAGGATCCAGTTGCAGAGGGTGGTGTCGAGACCCAGGGCTCTGAGCTTGGTGTTGAGCTTGGAGGAAACAATGGTGTTGAATGCTGAACTGAAATCAATGAACAGATGTGTTACGGCCGTGTGAATAGCAATGGAAATTGTATCTTCTGTGGATCTGTTGGAGTGGTAGACAAATTGGAGTGGATCCAATGTGCCTGGCATGCTGGCCTTGATGTGGGCCATGTCCAGCCTCTCGAAGCACTTCATCATGACCGAGGTTAGTGTTACAGGACGCTAGTCATTTGGGCATGTCACTTTGTTTTTATTCGGCACTGGGATGATGGTGGTCTCCTTAAAGCATGTGGGGACTACAGCCTGGGACAGGGACAGGTTGAAGATGTCCAAGAAGACGCCCACCAGCTGGTCAACACACTCTCTGAGGACGCGACCAGGGATATCATCTGGGCCGGAGGCTTTGTGAGCATTCACTCTTTTGTGCGTTTTCAACTCGATATTAGGAAGGTTTTCTTAATGTTTTGTACACTCAGTGTTCCTCAATGTTGATGGATGAGTCCTGAGTGGGTGAATCTTTGAACATATTCCAATCAGTATTCTCAAAACAATCCTCCAGCATCTCACAGCGCAGCTCCTCCATCTCATCCTGGACATGACACCAAAGACATCCTCTCAATCAGCATTGTCAACAGCGCCTCACTTTTCTCTGTGTTGGTGGCTTCCTCTTGTCTTGCTGCTTGTAGGTGTGGAGTAGGAACAGAGAGACATGATCTGATTGGCTGAAGTGGGGGCAGGGGATGGCTTTGTATGCGTCACGGAAGTTTGTGTATACATGTTCTAGCCCGCTGGATCCTCTTGTGGGGCAGGATACATGTTATTGATATTTTGGGAACATTTGTTTTAGACAGGCTTGGTTAAAAGTCACCCGTGACAATAAAGACTGCTTCCGGGTGAGAGGATTCTTGCTGGCTAATGACCTTGTAAAGTTCATTGAGTGCCTTGGTGTTTGTTTGTGGCGGTATGTACACAGCTGTGATAAAAACACACATTCATTCCCTCTGCATATAGTGTGGTTGGCATTTTAGCATCAAGAAACTCCAGGTTGGTTGAACAGGAGCTCACAATGTGTTCAACTTCAGTACACCAGTAATTGCTTATGAGGAAACGTACCCCTCCCCCCCGACTATTACCAGAAGCTGCCGTTTGATCCATTCAGAATATGGAGAAGCCATCTGGTTGATTAGCAGAGTCGAGGGTATTGTCCGTAAGCCACATCTCACTAAAAGCAAAGACACAGGATTCCCTGATGTCCCGCTGCGATTGCAGCCTTAATCGGAGTTCACAATATTTACTTTCCAGCGATTGGACATTAGCCAGCAGGATACTAGGTAGAGGAGGCTGTGTAGGCCGTCTTTTAAGCCTAGCTAGGAGTCCCCCTTTCCTTCCTTTTCTTTGTTGCCGGCAGTGCCTTAGGTCATCTCGGCCAGGAGTAACAGGTAAGCTTGCTGTGCGGGGGAACAAAGAAGCCAATGTAGTATTCTAGATCTGGGAGGCTGAGAGATAAGTTTGTAGCTTCCAATTCATGATCCAGACGTGTTCTCAGTCGTAGAAAACTATTGCACGGACATTCTGATCAAACAAACGAATAATTGATGCAAAAATAGCCTTAAAAAGGAAAGTCGAGCAGGAACCGTCAAGACACGCGCTCTCCTCAGCGCCCTCATCTCATCACAGGTGCCCAAAAATAGCTATCTGAAAGCCACGTCCCTACTAAGCCACGCCTATAGTCTTCTGATATGTTTTTTTTTAACAACCCAACTAAGTGACCCAATACCTGCAACTCAACAGTTGGGTCATCCAAACAACGCACTATTTTGTTATGTGCTTGATTTAATGTCTCTGTCACACAACTTCCACCACAACAAATAAACACAAACAAAAGCTGCCACACACACAAGGATTCATTAAAATACCTACTCCAAATATTTTGAAGCCCATCTGACAGGATTTGGCTGAGCCATAACATTGTTAAATACTGTAATTACGAGCCATAACATTGTTAAATACTGTAATTACGAGCCATAACATTGTCAAATACTGTAATTACAGTTTAATGTGCACTTATAAAACTAAGACATAGGATGTGAGCAGTACAGTTGCTCTAAAACGTTTTGGACTCATGACACAGTAGAGTGGTATTTGGTACAGCCATTCAAGGGGCTTTTCAAGGGAGTTTTTACATTGACTGGAATACTAATGACTCACTCGACCCCACTGATAACATTGTGCAACATAGCAAGAGATGGAGGGTACAATCCTTATAGGAGAAAGATGCCTGAAAATCAAAAGTTGCTTTGAGTGAGCACTCCACATGCGCACATAGCTGCGAGAAAGAAGGAGTGCTGAAGCACCCCCTGAAAAATCGGGCAAAAAAAATATGAATAAACCTTTTTCACAAAAGCAGTGCACTGTGCCTTTAACAGTCTTGTATTAGCAGTTCGATATAGCCTTCTGTAGCAGCAGGGGGAAAAAATGTAGCTTGGCCTTGCAAACCTTGTTGTAATCTGATAGCCAGGGGTTCATTTAATTGGGAATTGGGAGCCCTCCTTTTTCGTGACCAATCGAAACCAAAAGCTGTTTTATTGCTATTCAAATATAGGTTGTGATAACTGTAAACCTAATTGTATTTCCATTTATTCGCACAGTAGGCTAATGTCATTTTGGTTTCATTTGGTTTCAACTTGCTATTTAGAGCGTTTCCCTAAAATACATTTTGGACTTCGAAGACAATAACAATTGTAGGCTAACAAATGTGCATTGTCATACAGTGACAGAATGATAATTGAGATAATGCAGCTAATGAATGATTAGTTGGGATAACCTTTTTAACTTCTTGGTGTAGTCCTACCTGCCTCTGGTATAATGCGTTTCCACCTCTCACTCTATCAGTCTTGCTTGTCCATCTTCCTGAATTAAAATGAGATATTCTAGCAGATCAATCTAGCTGGAAAAACATAATTGAATATTGCTAAGTTATTTAGCTATAGTGTGGATGTAGAGCTTTTTATTTGTATAGAATGAGCACCCAGATTACAACATGTTGGTTGGAAGTGCCAGAGACAGTGACACTGCTGTTATAGTAAACTGTATGTGTGGTTCCACAAGGGTGACTTCATTTAGCCTATGACAAGGGGTCTGCAACCTTTTTCATTAGCGTGACAATTTACAATTGATCCTACAATTTCTAAAGATCTGCGTGCCAGTTATGATTTTCATATAAGCATTGTAGGATACTCAACTCTGCCCAAAAGATGTATCACATTTTTCTTCATTCCTTGATTGAGTTTGTTTGTCTTTCTGCATCCTTGTTGATTGTAGGACTAAGTCATTCCTTTGATGTATACCTTTTATTTAAATGCGTGTTTAGGATTTATCTGGCATAGTTTGCATTCGCAGTCAGCTTCTTTTTTCTTTTTTTTTTAGCTCGGATTACTTTCACATTGATATCGGTATTTGAATTCGGCCTTGATAGCGTGTATTATGCATCTATTTCATGTTGCATTGTATGCTCTGTTCCACAAGTAGGCTAAATGAGTCAATGTTGACTATGTATGATGAGGTTGAGTAGTACATTGTACACGCCATTCCACAGACCTTTAAACCTAATATAAACCTAATTGCGGTGATAATGTCTGTGGGACATTTTTGTTTATTTTTGCGGTTCTCCAAATAGCATTTTAGTGTTTCAAAATTGTGTAGAAACCCAGTAAATGAGCTTCAACTGTTGGGTGTATTTCTACACACCCCACTTTGCCATAACCTAGGTTTAGCTGAACTGAAGCCACTCACACACACACACACACACAGACAGATGCTTCACCTTGACGTCGTGTTCCAGGGAGCGGACTAGTTCCCCGTCCACTTGGCCTGTCTGGGCCACCCTGAGGCTGCGTCGCTCGGCCTTTCGGAGGCGGTACTGCAGGATGCGACACATCTTATTGGCCTGCTCCAGCTGCAGCCGCAGCTCCTGCAGCTGATACACCTCATCCTCCAGGAACAGATCCCGCATCTCCAGCATCTCACAGCGCAGCTCCTCCATCTCATCCTGGACATTACACCAAAGACATAATCTCAATCAGCATCAGCAGCAGCATCATCAAGAACAGTATCACCATCATCATCAGGCTACTTTATTAGGCGACTTTATGCACAACCAAGTGTCAGTTCTTAAGGTGGAACTGTTTAATTCGTTTTTTTCTTAGTCAAGCGCCTAATGTTTGTGTGTGTGTATCAAATCTGATTTTATTTGTCACATGCAGCGAATACAACGAGTGTAGACGAATGACCTTTCAAACGTTGCAGTTTTAAAAAGCAAGATTCCGGGAGTACCAGTACCAGATCAATTTGCAGGGTTCTACTTTTTGTTTTGCTTTACCGCAACCTTGAACAACCCAGGTTGGGATACACACCCACTGTGGATATTGACTTTTGATGCTCCTTGAGTGAGCGTGCTGCTCCTGCAGTCACGTGTAAGTAATTAAGGTTGACACGGCCAATTACATCAATATTTAATCGGCTCTGCTAAGAAAAGTCTGGCCCTCTTACCCTGACAACAACTAATGTCAAGAGCGTGACTGCGTTGATGTTTCAATAGTCCACTTCAGTATTAAACTCTATTCAAATCAGTCGATATTCAACTTATTTTCTTTATGAAAAGGGGGGTCAAGACTTGAGGAAATGTGTTAAATAATAAAAGGCCTCGTTTTTACTGGTAATGACATGACAATTAAGTGAATCGTCTTACTTTCAAATACTCATTTTCTGATCTCAAGTCGTCGTTTTCTCTGACAAGATCCTCGTGCGTCTCGTCCATGAGCTCCCCGGTCAGTTCTGAATAAGACAGGGATGCTACGCTGACATTCAGCGAAGGAAGAAGAGACCCTCCACATCCAGGAGATGTCCAGGGATGGTTTCCACCCCTACCAGAATGCATGATGGAATTGTCATGTGATATGCCTATCCGTGTGAATGGGTTGCCTCCAGTACTCATATCGGAAACACTGTTTAGAGCATTCCCACTCAACCTGTCACTATTTGCATCTCCGTCTCGAACACTTGATCCAGTCTCGCTGCTTGGAGACAGAGTGTCCGCAGAAAGTTGGTTTTCCTCTGATGCAGTCCGAAATCCCTCCGTGCAGTCAGACATTTCAGAACTGCTGTCCGATGATGATAGCTTCCCCAAGACGCAATCTGAGTCCTTGCTCAAATCCCCCGAAGCATTTCTGGCATCAGATAGTTTCCTAAGTGTGATTTGATTATTTTGGCACTCGGTAACGCATGGCACGCCATTTCCTGTACACGTCCCTTTCTCCGATTTAATTTCATTCCCTTTGCCCACGATGCGCCGTATAGTCCCGGTTGACCTGGATGAGCCTGGGGCATCTTTGGTTTGCACACTCGATGGGGTTCGATTCTTCTTCATGCTGAAAACGTTTTGCGCCTTGGGCTGTCTTTGTCCCCGGTGCGCCTGTTTTGGCACGGGACTGTCACCATCCCTGCTGTTCATTTCTTGTCCTTTTTTATTGAAAGGAGTGCATAAAACGAATAATTTCCCTAAATTAATATATAAAGTCTTGTTGTTTTGTTGAGTCCAACAAAATAAACAGAATTGCCACAACTATTTTCTGTGGAAGCCAAAATCCAGACTTTACGCACAGAGCGCGCATGAATGCTGTGAAGTACGATGTGGATCTCTCCTTCTTTCGGTCAGTCGATCAAGTGGTGCTTGATTTAAACTGGGCCAGATATTTAAGCACACCCCGCCCATTTTTTACTCGTGCACTGTGGCAAATTATGGGGTGCGTCAATGGCATTGCCATTGGAATCCCAATTTTAATTTATTCAGTTGCTGTGATGGGCTACATTTTGCCATGGAAACAGTATATTATTTATGGACAGATGTATGAGAAAATGAAAAAGCCCATCCAACGTGTGAAGGCCTACTCAATTCAGAGGCCTATTCAATTCAGCCCTGTCTGCTGAGGTCCAGTGCGCGCATGTTCTTTTTTATTAAATCAATGACGCCCTCACGTGGCCAGAATAGAAATTAAAACATTTGCAACACTGACACTTGAACGCACACCTGTCAGGCTATCAGATAACGTGATTTAATACAGCGATTATAAATAACACCCGTTATCCTGGCCTTTTTCAGTGTCTTGTACGCGGAGAGGCACTGTAGACCATCATACCCATCATGCATCACTATTCTTCCATTGGACATAATGGTAGGAGGGTCAAGAGATTCTTCTGTGCAAAACAAATTCAAGGCTAATGTCAATCATTTAGGATATTGTCCATTAAAATCTGAACTTGAACTTGCTTTCCAAATAAACAGCTAGACCTATATGGACCATTACCATTCAAGAGGGTCACAATGGGTCACAAAACTTTTTTATGTCATCTTCGACGATTTTAGTGGCATTGTACTGTATCCACGTGTGGTTGTACTGTGTTTAAAATGGTCAAATAAATCAAGTAAAATAACAAATTAGGCTACTGAATAGATACCCACATTGGGCCATATGGAATCGGTGTCCATCACTAAAATCTCTGAGAATCTGGTGCATGTCTTACTGATCAATGCATAAAATATTTGTAGACCTTTATCCGTTTTATCCATTCTATTTCTATTTTTCTTGCACTGTCTATGACAGGACTAGAACCCGAGATTGGGATTGGTTGACAGGCCTATCAGTAGCATCGTCCTTACCGCCCACTTCCGCCCCCTAGAGTTCTTCAAGACTAGTACACTCTTCGTTGTTTATGTTTTGTACAGCAACACATTTGGACTTTGAAAGGCTGGTAAATCACATTTACTACATTCCTTCAATTCTTTACATTGTATTTAGGCACTTTCAGTCGTTAGCTGACGTTTGCTAGCCGTTTGAATCTTTGATCCAGCACCAGCTCACTTTGCGCGCAGTTTTCGCAGAATCCAAAGACATTGGAGTGACTGGCTTGTTGGCTGACATTAGCTGTAGCTGGCTACAGTAGTACTGTAACGTTAGCTAGCTAGTGGTCCTAGTTGCTAGCCAGCCCATCACAGCTCAACAAGCTAGGGTATTTCGCAATAAGTAAATTGATTTTCTCATGGATAAAAAATAAATATAATTGTATCATTAACTGTAACTAGTTTCGTATTATTTTTCTTGTGGCACACACTGATGGATGGGAATGTGTGTTTTTGATTCCAGGTGTCTGTGAGGCTTGGATAGCCTGAACCACAAGTACCCGGCCAAAAAATAAAGATATGTTTTGAGTGACATTGCACAATACTGCTCAGAATGAACAGCGAGGAAGAGTTCTACGATGCTGAGACAGGTGGATGGATGCATGCTTTAGAAATGTCATAAAAAGTACATTAGCTAATTGGTGAGAGACTAATCGCTATGTGTTTATAATAGCAGACGCCGTGACTGTCTAAGGGAGACTTCTTAGTGTGAGTGACCCTTTTTTCTTGTATTTCTCAGGTCTCGAATCAGATGAGGACTCTTGTGAGGTCAATTTTGAAGATGCCCAAGTGTATGACAGCAAGCATTCATCCAATGCCAGCACACCTCAGGCAAATGGAGTGTGGGAGCGCAGGTGAGGTTGCAAAGGAAATATCTATGTCCTGTAGCATCACAGTTTGCATGCGTATTCAGTGCCCATCATTTTTTATGTCTTTGTGTTGGTGTTTATTACAGGAAAACCCTGCCTGCTCCAATGATCTCCAGATGTGACTACAGTGTATGGGGCATACTAAAGAAATGCATTGGCATGGTGAGGATGTCTCCAACACTTTTATGCCCCCAAAACCATCCACTATACAGACGCACAAACAGAAATCATAACAAAGCTACAAATTGGATGACATTCTGTTTACCCACATCGTACAGAGGAGTTCATACAAACGCTTTAGGGTAAATGTAATAAACAAGCTATTATCTATTAATGACTCTATTGATTTGTTCTTTGCTGCGTTTACACAGGAGCTGTCCAAGATAACGATGCCCATCGTGCTCAACGAGCCCCTGAGTTTCCTCCAGAGAATGTCAGAGTACATGGAACACACTCACCTCATCCACAAAGCCTGCACCCTGTCAGACTCCATAGACCGCATGCAGGTAAACAAAACAGATGGGATACACTGACACCCTCCCCTCAACAATAGTAGTAGTAGATAGTTGTACCTGCTCTTACGGGGCTTCACACAATGACAGACTTTGTTTTCTCCTGTGTTATCTCTATCAGGTGGTAGCTGCTTTTGCAGTTTCTTCTGTGGCATCTCAATGGGACAGAACTGGAAAGCCATTTAATCCGTTGCTGGGGGAGACCTATGAACTCACACGGTACAGTTAGCATTTTTCGTACTGTACCTCTTTTTCTGGAAACCTTTTTGAGATTTTTATTGATTTCAGAGGACAGTGTAAATAAGTCGAATCTCTTTGGATAATCTATTTACTGAGGTGTCGAGTATGCTCTTTTTAACATGCTCTTCTCTGTGTTAGTGAGGACGAGGGGTACAGGTTGATCTCAGAACAAGTGAGCCACCATCCACCTATCAGTGCCTTCCATGCCCAGTCTCTGAAGCAGGAGTTTGAGTTCCACGGCTCCATCTACCCCAAACTCAAGTTCTGGGGCAAGAGCGTGGAGGCGGAGCCTAAAGGCACCATGACACTGGAGCTGCTCAAGTGAGTGACTGCGTGTAAGAAAGCGTATGCAGTATCTACGTTGACATCTGTGTGTACTAAGCACACAATACAGACTCTCTCACATCAACCGCTAGTGACTTAATAACAACTTGTTTTGTTGCAGACGTAAAGAGGCGTTTACATGGACAAACCCTCTCTGCTGTGTACATAACATCATCATGGGCAAGCTCTGGATTGAGCAATACGGAACTGTGGAAATAGTCAACCACCAGTAAGACAGCAAATGCCAAACCTTGATTCAGAACAAACGTTTATTATGATTTATTTGATTGAATTTACTACAATAAATTAATATTCTCCCTCCCGCCTCTTCTGATTGGTCAGCACGGGGGACAGGTGTGTGTTGAACTTCAAGCCGTGCGGCATGTTTGGGAAAGAGCTGCACAAAGTGGAGGGCTACATTCAGGATAAGAGGTGAGAGAAGAATAGAGTAATGAGCCCACAATTAGGAATTTGTTAAGTCATAGTAATACACTACCTTTCAAAAGTTTGGGGACACTTAGAAATGTTCTTGTTTTTGAAAGAAAATATATATTTTTTTGTCCATTAAAATAACATCAAATTGATCAGAAATACAGTGTAGACGTTGTTAATGACTATTTTAGCTGGAAACAGCGGATTTTTAATGGAATATCTGCATAGGCGTACAGAGGCCCATTATAAGCAACCATCACAAATGTGTTCCAATGGCACTTTGTGTTAGCTAATCCAAGTTTATAATTTTAAAAGGCTAATTGATCATTAGAAAACCCTTTTGCAATTATGTTAGCACAGCTGAAAACTGTTGTGCTGATTACAGATGCCTCACAAGTCCTCAACTGGCAGCTTCATTTAATAGTACCCGCAAAACACCAGTCTCAACGTCAACAGTGAAGAGGCGATTCCAGGATGTTGGCCTTCCAGGCAGAGTTCCTCTGTCCAGTGTCTGTGTTCTTTTTCCCATCTTAACCTTATCTTTTTATTGGCCAGTCTGAGATATGGCTTTTTCTTTGCAACTCTGCCTAGAAGGCCAGCATCCCAGAGTCACCTCTTCACTGTTGACATTGGCACTGGTGTTTTGCGGGTACTATTTCAATGAAGCTGCCAGTTGAGGACTTGTGAGGCGTCTGTTTCTCAAACAAGACATTTTAATGTACTTGTCCTCTTGCTCAGTTGTTTCAGAAGAAAGTTATTTGTTTCTAGCCATTTTGAGTCTGCAATCGAACCCACAAATGCTAATTCTCCAGATACTCAACTAGTCTAAAGAAGGCCAGTGTTATTGCTTCTTTAATCAGAACAACAGTTTTCAACTGTGCTAACATAATTGCAAAAGGGTTTTCTAATGATCAATTAGCCTTTTAAAATTATTAGCTTGGATTAGCTAACACAACGTGCCGTTAGAACACAGGAGTGATGGTTGCTGATAATGGGCCCCTGTAAGCCTATGTAGATATTCCGTAGAAAATCTGCCGTTTCCAGCTACAATAGTCATTTACAACATTAACAATGTCTACTCTACACTGTATTTCTGATCAGTTTGATGTTATTTTAATAGACGGAAAATGTGCTTTTCTTTCAAGAACAAGAACATTTCTAAGTGACCCAAACTTTTAAACGGCAGTGTGTGTCGTCTGTTATGCATTCTGTCAGCATTGACGTACAATAACGACTGGATGTTTTAAGTTGTAACTCACTGTTTCGTGTGGTTGTTCCTAAATGAACTGTGCTTACATTGTTTTGGGAACAGTAAGAGGAAGCGACGTGTGCTGTATGGGAAGTGGACAGAGTGTATGTACAGTGTGGCGCCTAAGGTGTATGAAGCCAACAAGAAGAAGGCCGAAAAGGGAGATGCTAAGAAAAATAAACCGGTGAGCACTCAGAAGTGATTTGTCCAAGAACCGGCCCAATGGCAACAACAAAAAAGGTGAAATAATTTTCCTAAAATTGTGTTTCTTCCTTTCACATAAACATGCAGTGGCTTTAGGTGAAGGTATTGTAAGTACTGTAGGCATAGTGTGCTACAGCATTTCTAGTTATGACTGTTCTATTAGTGTATTATGGTAGATGGCTCTTTATGTTGCTTTAAAGTTTGTGTAAATGCAACTGTCTGTAGTTTATAGTAGACTAATGTGCATAGTCTTGTATGTAGGAGCAAAGTGCTGGAAAACAGGAGACTGAAGATATGCCTGGGGTTCAAGAGACCGTCTCTGTGATAACAGGAAGTGCCTTACTGTGGAGAATAACCCCACGACCTGCACATTCTGAAGAGGTAACACACACACACACACACACACACACACACACACACACACAGGGAGCCATTAGGGATATGGTGTTTCTTACTGTTTCTCCTGTGTACCTAATTAACCCTGACTCTCATCCTTGGTCTCTCTGGTATAGATGTATAACTTCACCGGCTTCACCATAACACTGAATGAGCTGGAGCCTGGTATGGAGAGGCTGTTGGCACCCACGGACTGCCGTCTACGACCTGACATCAGAGCAATGGAGAATGGAGACCTGGGTAATGACTCACATTGAAACACAGACGCGCGCACACACACACACTATTCGATAACAACATTCAAGATGAATCGATAACCAAACCAAATGGAGCACATTGGTTTGTATATTGCAGACACAGCAAGTGTAGAGAAGGACAGGCTAGAGGAAAAACAGAGAGCTGCACGCAAGGAATGTTCCAAGGATGAAGAAGAGTGGTCAACCAGGTGTGTTCGCTATGCAACAATAATAAGTATACGTATGTCCTGAGATGTGAATGTGTTTTCATGTTAATGTAATCCAATTTTGATTCAATCATTTCCCTGAAACAAATTCCTGTCCCATTTCTTTTGAACTTCACAGGTGGTTTCGGTTGGGAACAAACCCTCACACAGGAGCCCAGGACTGGCTGTACACAGGGGGATATTTTGATAGAAATTACACAGACTGTCCCAACCTTTACTGATGGGGCAGGAGGAACAAGGAAGGGTTTCCATCACCACCCGTAGTGGACTGATGTTTGCCCGATGATCCCGTTCGTACTCAGCCTTAGAATGTCAGGCAGCTGAGCCCACAATTTTATTACAATTTTCCCAACCTAGACAAACCTCTCCCACAATACAACAATGGAATCAAGAAGTTAATATGTATGTGACAAACATGATTTCATTCCCATTGTGCAAGTGACAAAGGGAAAATTTGAGCATTGTGAAAGACTTAAAATCGAGGCTAAGATAAGAGAATATTCAGTCTTCCTAAATGGCCTGGGCCTCCTGGTTAATTAACTGTAAGAATCCCACTCATCTCTGATGGTTTTATTTATGGTACCCAAGGCTTTCTAAAACCACATCCGATAATGTGACATCTGTGGTGGTGGCCATTGTTCAGCAGTGGAATAATGTACTATAGCTCTGATCGACATACATTATCATGTTGAGCTAGATTGGAAGGAGGAGTTTGTACAATACTCACTGTACAAACACAGTTACATTCAAAGATCAGGCTTCATTCACACAACTTTTATTCATAAGTTGTGTGAGTATTAAGACTTTTATTTGAGATGTTTCTAAAACATGATGTGCACATTATTCACGTGCTGGTTCCTTCTTAAATATTAAGGATTTGAACGTGTTGTTTTGTGACTAGAAGTCTAGAACTGAAAGCTGCTAATGACCGTGTTTTACTAACTTAGTAAACTAAGTGTTATTTGTAAATGATTGTTATGGCATTGAAAACTGTAACAAATGCAGATGATAATTTGGTGTGTGTGTGTGCGTGTTGTGCATGGTCACCTAAATAATTCTTTACACAAACGAAAACCATATAACACTTGAAAGATTGTTTTTCCAAATCGCATCCCCCTTTTTCATTACGTAAAGCTCTGGTATTGATCACAGCGACATGAAATCAAATGGAGCACCTTTT
The DNA here is from genome assembly GCF_057628025.1 of Oncorhynchus mykiss. Lineage (NCBI taxonomy): Eukaryota > Metazoa > Chordata > Actinopteri > Salmoniformes > Salmonidae > Oncorhynchus > Oncorhynchus mykiss. The sequence continues at coordinate 48,981,164 of NC_143037.1, read as the reverse complement.
AAATGTCAGCCATCGTAAATCTATGCAAACAAACATGACCATTTTTCTCTGTCTACTGCACAACTAGGAGACATAGAATGTGAAAATAAACAAACATCACTTATGGGCCTCCCTCATTGGTATCTGACCGCTGAAGATTCTGTGCTGAACATACAGTACTTCTAGACTTGGGAGGGTGTCATACTCCAATGGGATAGCACTAGTTATCTCTTAACACTACCATCTGAGTATGCTTCCAGTCCTGTGCACAGAATGATGGTGTCTGACCTGCTTCCCCCTCCCTCACATGTTACCCTTAATAAAAAATGTTTTATGTAGAAGTAGGCTACGTTTGGCATGTTTGTAACAGTGTATCCCCTCAGATATTGATAGGTATCATTAATTAGCTGTCAGGGTTATGGTGCACAGTGGAACACTCAAAAGTCTGGTTACATATACTGTATATACGTACAAAAGTAGATGGACACCACTTCAAATGAGTGGATTCGGCTGTTTCAGCCACACCCGTTGCTGACAGTTGTATAAAATTGAGCACACAGCCATGCAATCTCCGTAGACAAACATTGGCAGTAGAATGGCCTTACTGAAGAGCTCAGTGACTCAACGTGGCACCGTCATTCGTTAGACTTCTGCCCTGCTTGAGCTGCCCCGGTCAACTTTAAGTGCTGTTATTATGAAGTGGAAACTTCTAGGAGGAATAATGGCTCAGCCTCAAAATGGTAGGCCACACAAGCTCACAAAACAGTACTGCCTTGTGCTGAAGCGCATCTGTGCTTGGTTGTAACACTCACTACCAAGTTCCAAACTGCCTCGAAGCGATGTCAGCACAATAACTGTTTGTCGGGAGCTTCAAGAAATGGGTGACCATGGCCGAGCAGCCGCACAAGCCTAAAATCAGCATGCGTAATTCCAAGTGTCGGCTGGATTGTTGTAAAGCTTGCCGCCCATTGGATTCTGGAGCAGTGCAAATGCGTTTTCTGGAGTGATGAATCACGCTTCACCATCTACCAGTCTGACGGACTAATCTCAGTTTGGCGGATGCCAGGAAAACACTACCTGTCCAAATGAAAAGTGGCAACTGTAAAGTTTGGTAGAGGAGTAATGGTCTGGGGCTGTTTTTCTTGGTTTGGACTAGGCCCCTTAGTTCCAGTGAAGGGAAATCTTAATGCTACAGCATATAATGACATTCTAGACTATTCTGTGCTTCCAACTTTGTAGCAACAAAGCCCCCGTGCACAATGGTTTGTCGAGATTGGTGTGAAAGAACTTGACATCGAACGCCTTTGGGATGAATTGGAACGCCGACTGCGAGCCAGGCCCAATCACCCAACATTAGTGCCCGACCTCACTAATGCTCTTGGCTGAATGGAACCAAGTCCCCACAGTAATGTTCCCACATCTCGTGGAAAGCCTTCCCAGAAGATGGAGGCTGTTATTTAAAGTAATTCTTCTTATTATTATTTCACCATTATTTAACCAGGAGGCCAGTTGAGAACAAGTTCTCACTTACAACTGCGTTATAGCAGCAAAGGGGGGACCAACTCCATATCAATGGCCATGTTTTTGGAATGAGATGTTCGACGAGCCACATACTTTTGTTTAGTCATGTGTAGTCTTAACATTCTGTATACTCCCCTTATCCTAAGGGTAAAAAATTACCCGCCTTCACTAAACCCCTCAAATAAAGCAGCTTAATTGAATTGTAAACCGCAAATCTATTTTGCATGAAGGAACAAATCTGTCATTCATCACAAACTTGGTGAATATCTGGGTTTTCCCTTTTCACAATGCACAATCAGTGGACACCACTCGTTTTTTATTACAACACATAATTATTTTCTTTACTAAAGTAGAGGTTTATTATTATTATTATTGCTAAAGTTACTGCATAGTTACTGCATAGGTGTAAACACATTTTTAGCATTTTTTACCCTTAAGACAACACTAGGGAGTTTTTCCTCTACACCTGCATTGCTTGCTGTTTGGGGTTTTAGGCTGGGTTTCTGTACAACACTTTGTGACATCAGCTGATGTAAGAAGGGCTTTATAAATACATTTGATTGATTGATTGAAATGTATACATGTCAGTCCTAGTCAATGTACCGGCACATTTACTGTTGTTTCTGTTGTTTTCCTGCACTTGTACAGAGCTTTTGCGAATTATTACACACATCGATCGCCAGGTTCCAGAAACACACCTTACTCTACTATATTGTGATGTTCTTACTGTACACTGGTCATTTGCAAAGAAGCAACATTTATGAAATAAAGTATCAGGACCCATAATTGAGAATTTTGTGTTTGTTAATGATGTCAAAAGAAGATGTCATTTTGATTTCACTTTCGAATATACAGTCTAGAAAATATGAATGTACAGTAAAATAAAGTTATTATATTCTATATCTGGCTGAACAGCACAAAAAACAAAATATTTTGTGTCGTTTAAAGGTGTAACATTGACGCATGTTCTAACCAATCACAGCCATGCAATGGTGGTAGTCAGCCAATCGCAATAATGTTTTTCAGAAAAGTTTTGTTACACCCTCCTGTCAGATTGTTTCTGCTCTAGTAGATGAACGTTCTCCTAGCAGCAGGATATTATGCTGGCAGCACGATCACAGATTGTTCTTCTTCAAAATAAAGATTTCCTGCAAAGACATGCTAAACTTTGGAACAACTGTTTTTCACATAATTGCAACCACCTTTGAAAAAAATAAATGGATAATTTGACAAATTTTATTTGTTATATTGTATTATTTATGCCAGCATTTCTTTTGAAATTTTACACAAATACTGGTATGTTGAAAGGTATTGTGTAGGCTATATTTAAAGAAATACACTTTCAATAAAATACAAATATATGTTTTTGGAACTACTCAACAGTCTGATAAACCTAAATTGGTCTCTTGTGCTAGGCAGCAGGTTTAATACAGAGTGTTGGGGACTCCTTACTCCACCCACTCCATTTACTGTAATGCAATACACGTTATGTGGGATACTTATTGGCCTGTAGAGAAAAAAAACTTTACTACCTGTCTCAGCCAAAGTAGGGTGGAAAATACTCAGTAGGGTGTCCCATGTACAGTCTATTACAGTTTATGGCATTGGGGGCTATGTGGTGGAGGTGGAGAACGGTGTTGTTGGATATGTGCGACACAGCCCCCCCCCCCCCCCCCCCCCCCCCACCCCCCCCCCCCCCCCCCCAAAGAAACTACACATATTTGGTCAGTAGAGACCCTACTGAAACGTTTTTTCTCTACAAGCCGATATGTATCCCATGTGCAGTCTATTACAATGGAATTAATTGAGGGGCTGTGTGAAAAGCCAGCAGCAGGCCGTGTGACACATCTCCCTCAAAAACCAACCATATTTGGTTATTAGAGACCCAACTGAGTGTTTTCCACCCCACTTTAGCTGAGATAGGTAGAACAGTTTTCTATCTACAGCCCAACATTCTGAACATACCAGTGTCAACAATGTAATATTTCATTGGTCTTATTTTTTAATTTACATTTTTTGTATTCGTTTTTATGAATTACCCATTAGCTTTTCTTGTTGGCACAATACAAGCGGCTATTGATTAGAATTCAATACCTTTTGATTGAGTTATCTTCATTGCAATGTTTTGAAATGCATGGATTTATTTTGAAGGTTTCCTCATTACCACAACAACGTGATGTTCTCGTTTGTGCTGCTGGCAGAATGCTAATAGTCTCTAGTAGCTACTGGTGCAATCTGATTCCAAGGCCATCTCGCATCTTCGATCTCAAAGTAAAATGTAAATTGGTGTTATATTTATTGCCTCTATTAGCTAAGAGAGTAGCTACGTTTTGAATTCAGGATAATAATGCATTTTAAGGTTCGGTTGCTCCATCGTTTACATAGGTAGCTAAATTCGGTAACGTCGTTAGCTGACTCACTGGGTAACGTTAGCTAACGGAGTACCGGTTAGCTAGCTGTAAACTGCAAGCCAACGTTTGTCACTGTTTGTCATAATTTCGCTTCTATTTGCACAACGCCAGATCATCATCATGTCGGGAGCTCTGTTTCCCAGTCTGGTGTCGGGGTCCCGCGGCTCCTCTAGCAAATTCCTGGTTGAGTTTCGGGCCGGGAAGATGACCATGAAGGGTAGCACGGTGACTCCAGACAAGCGCAAGGGACAAGTCTATGTTCAGCAAACCGACGACTCCCTCATTCATTTCTGTTGGAAGGATCGGACCTCTGGAAACGTGGACGATGTCAGTGGCACTTTTCTGTTGGTGCTGAAACTGCACCACCATATTCTCTTACACCACCTCTTTCTCTCTCTCTGTCCTTTGTGTTGTCATGGCTAACTAACCCTTGTGATGAATATGGTTGTCCCTGTTCAGGACCTGATCATCTTCCCAGATGATTGTGAGTTCAAGAGAGTGAACCAGTGCACAACTGGTCGGGTGTTTGTGCTGAAGTTCAAGGCTGGCTCCAAGAGGCTGTTCTTCTGGATGCAGGTGTGTAATGGCCGTTTAAAGATACTGACGTTACGTAATCCACACCCCTGCCTCTTTTGTTTATTTCATATCACTCTGCCTCCTTTGCATATTTCTCTGCAGAGGAAGGTAATGTTATCAGCAGCTGATTGTATGAGAAAATAAGTTCCTGGTGTAATACACTTATTTATATTTCCCTGTTGTAGGAGCCCAAAACTGAAAAGGATGAGGAGTACTGTCGTAAAGTGAATGAGTATCTGAACAACCCTCCCATGCCTGGGGCCCTTGGCAGTGGAGGCAACAGCGGGCATGAACTGTCTGCTCTGGGGGGTAAGGATTAAGGAAGGGTGCACGGCACAGTGCACACACTCACAAACAGAGAGCAAAGGTACTGTGGCATGTTGACACAGGAAGATGGCAATTGTTTTTAGCAGTGCATTCTCAGAATACTCAGCCTCTCCTTTGTGCATGATGTGCTGATCCGTTCTGAACATTTTGCATTCTTCCTCCTGTCCTAGGTGAGGGTGGACTGCAGAGTCTGCTCGGTAACATGAGTCACAACCAGCTCATGCAGCTCATTGGACCAACTGGACTAGGTGGTCTTGGTAAGTCTTGGCAGTCTGCAAAGTACTCTGTACAGTAATATTTTTACCCCACGTAGCAATGTGCTTACAACAGCTGACAGCTGGATTGACCAAGAATGTGTTTTGGACTGGAGTACCTGACTTTATTGGGTTGTCATTCATTGCAACGCGTCTGAATATGTCCACCTGTCTGTCTGTAGGAGGTCTTGGGGCCCTGGCTGGACCAGGCCTGGCCAGCCTGCTCAGTAGTGGAGGTCCTGCAGCCGGCAACTCCTCTTCAAGGTACCACAAACCTACGGAGTCACTTCACTAATACATTCAATCATTTTGTACATTTATGCACTTTCTCTCCAGCTCAGACTACACATTTACTACTTATTAACCAACTTTTACAGATGGCTTATTCTACATTTATTACAATTTAGTTGCTCTCTTTCTGGTCCCTCTCAGTCCATCTCAATCTCCTGCTGTCACCCCCACCTCTACCTCTGCTGCCACCCGGCTGGGCTCCTCCCAGGTGCCAACCACACCCATCACCCCGTCTGCCACCAGTGCAGCGTCACCCATGGCCTCACCCACCATCCCGGTTGCCCCCTCCATCGCAGCCGGGGCAGCCAGCCCCACCCAGCCCATCCAGCTGAGTGACCTGCAGAGTATCCTAGCAACCATGAACGTACCTGCGGCTGGGCAGGGAGGTGAGGGACTAAACATATAAATTATAGCCCAGCACACAACGGTTTAGAACAGAAAGAGCAATTAAGAGTCTCTTGAATCATTTTACAGGGGAAATAAGGAACTTTAGTCATGCTGTTACCAGTTGAATAAAAAACCTCGCAGCAGTAGATCCATGATCTAGCCCTCCGTATGTGTGTCTGTCTGTATGAAATATGAATGACTGACTGTTTGTTCTCGCTACAGTGGACCTGGCCAGTGTAGTGACCCCTGAGATCATGGCTCCTATTCTGGCCAATGCTGAGGTCCAGGAGAGGCTGCTGCCCTTTCTGCCGACAGGAGAGTCCCTGCCTCAGAGCACCGACGAGCTCCACAACACACTCACCTCTCCACAGTTTCAGCAGGTATAACACACTGCTCAGAGTGTGTTGAGCAGTGCTCTCTTTCTGTGTAGAGTACACTAGAGCATCAGTTGACAGACTGTGTGGCAGTGTTCTCTCAGTACACGATTAGTATGGATAGACGTGATCTTGGTTGCTTTTCTTTTAGCTACCGCTTGAGTGACACATTTGGTCTACTACTGTGTGTACGATGTAAAGCAGGGATTATTCTCTCTGTAGGCCATGAGTCTGTTCAGCAGTGCCCTGGCGTCGGGGCAGTTGGGGCCTTTAATGAACCAGTTTGGTCTGCCAACAGAAGCTGTGGACGCAGCTAACAAAGGAGGTCAGTGTCCTGTATCTGCGTACAATGCATGAACGTAAACACAGGGGCCTTTGTCTGTACATTCCATTGTTTAAAGAGAACACAAGCATGCAGTCTCCTGCCTGTGCAGACATTCCTACTTAACATTGACATTAGTGTCAACAATTTTTAATAAGGATTTCCATAACATCATTAAGGTTATTTCCTGCTGTTTTGTATCATGAGTGAAATTGAACTATCCTCTCTTCCAGACGTTGAGGCTTTTGCTAAAGCCATGGAGACAGACAGCAAGTCTGACCATGAGGATGACGCCAAAGACAAAAAGGATGAAGATATGAGTTTGGATTAGGACCCTCTGTTAGTTCTGTTTAACTTAATGTATTTTATTTAAATGATTTACTGGTTGTGGTGATGTTGTTCAGAGCACTGAAGCTGTAGACCATTTACCTCTGTACATGTACTCAGAATTGAGATATTTAAAAAAAAGAAAAAAGTAATGTAAGACAGCCAAGGCTCTATTCAATCTCTCATGCTTCAGCGACACATCGAATAGAGCTAACCTCTCCTGTTCAATTATAACAAATGATTTATGTACATCCTCAGAGCTTGATTCAACACAACATGAAATGTTTTCCCTGATATGTTGCGAACCAGATTACTGCGGCTGGTTAGGACTGGTAGACCAGTGACAGTTGCATGTGCCAATCTGTGACCTGTAGCTTCCTGACAAATAAAATAAAAACTCCAGTCACATGGTCAGAAAAAAACATTTGATAATTTAACACTACTTTTACAAAATTGACACCATCCATAAAGCACAACATTTTCACATTCTAAACAAATGACATGAGGTAATTTAAGCATACATTTGCAAAACGGAGACCAATTCACACCACAGCAGAAATGAGCAATTCCTCCATGTTACTGTACAAAACGTTTTCTCCAAGATCACACACAATGAGATTCACACAACAGGTCTGTCCAGATACTAAGATACATTAAGCAGTCTGCAATTTTCCATGACTTTCACAGATGTGGTGGAACACTCGACAGCAACAAGACGAAGTGAAATAAGAGGGAATAACATCAGGATAGGACAGATCATTATTAAACTGTGGTTTTAGGCACTTCTTACTGTATGTTGAGTGGCGTGAGCCAACACTGATGAAAATAAATACATGAGAAATACTGTAAAATAGCTAAATACATGTAACTTTAGGACATTTCACACACAATTAACTGCTTTCTACCTGCACTCATTCCAGAGATCTCCTTTTGTTTGTTTGATAAGATCCAGGGGGGGGGGGGACTTTATTTCAAAAATATTTCCTGAGAACTTAAAAATATGATAACTGGCTCGTGGATGATCCAGCACATTGAACAATAGGGTAAGAATACTTATTGCAAATCCTATCCCTGGATGTTGACAGAACAGCAACCAAGTAATGATAGGAAGTTTGATTTATCAACCGTCACAGAAGAAAAGTCATTTGTGGTCTAGATTGACACTGCCAACACGTTTCCAGCCAGCAAATAGGCAGTGGTTTGCACAGTGAGTGTGGATTTAAAGTGTACAAAATTAAGTTAAAAGCAGCTACAGTGCCAACCCAAGAAGGTCAATACAAAAACATCCAAGCTGTACAAAACCACAAGTTCCAAACAAATGATACAATGACTGATGCTTCTACAGTATAGTATAAAGTGGCACTCTGGCCAGCCCACAATTCCCTCAATAACACAAACAATCATATTGAGACTTTAAGACCAATGATTGATGTGTCATTTTCACAGCAAGTGAAGAAATAGTCATATAAACAAGCTAGCGAGTGCGCACACACACGTAAAGTGGGCCTATGTTTCATGAGATGAAATAAAAGATCCCAGTAATTTTCCATATGCACAAAAAGCTCATTTCTCTCAACGTTAGTGCACAAATTTGTTTACATCCCTGTTAGTGAGCATTTCCACTTTACCAAGATAATCCATCCACCTGACAGGTTTGGCATGTCAAGAAGCTGACTAAAGAGCATGATCATTACACAGGGGCACTTTGTGCTGGGGACAATAAAAGGCCACTAAAAATGTGCAGTTGCCACAACACCAAAGATGTCTCAAGTTGAGGGAGCATGCAATTGGCTTGTGCATAACATTTGAGAGAAATAAGCTTTTTTGTGCATAAGGAACATTCCTAGGATATTTTATTTCCGCTCGTGAAACATGGGACCAACACTTTACATGTTGCGTTTATATAAACAGTACCAGTCAAAAGTTGACACATCTACTCATTCAATTGTAGAATAATAGTGAAGACATCAAAACTATGAAATAACACATTTGGTTTGGGATGAGTTGGACCGCAGAGTGTAGGAAAAGGAGCCAACAAATCCTCAGCATATGTGGGAACTCCTTCAAGACGATTGGAAAAGTGAAGCTGGTTGAGAGAATGCCAAGAGTGTGCAAAGCTGTTATCAACAGTATATAATTTGAAATATAATTTGATTAACACTTTTTTGGTTACTATATGATTCCATACATGTTATTTCATAGTTGACATCTTCACTATTATTCTACAATGTAGAAAATAGTAAAAAATAAAATGAAAACCTTTGAATGAGTTGGTGTGTCCAAACTTTTGACTGGTACTGAACGTGTGTGTTGTTTTGCTAGACATTACTGCACTGTTGGCGCTAGAGACAAGCATTTCGCAGCACCTGCGATAACATCTGCAAATCAGTGTATGCGACAAATAAACTGATTTGAGCTATAAATGAGCAAAGATAACACCAGGCACCATTTACACATAAAAATGACCTTTCTGCACCTTTGGACAGTACATTAAATTATTTCAAACTGATATAACAACCATCAACATCAAAGCCTCCTCTCTGTGTGTACTTAAAGACACCCCCATTGGGATGCTACCCCACACCCAGTTGGAGCTATTTTTCAATAAATAGTTAACTTGTACTGTTTGTACAAATAGACATGGTTTAAAAAATATATATATTGATCAGAATGCAATACACACCACAGAAAGAAGTTCGGTACAAGCGAACGCAATAAGAATCTAATCAAAACAAAGAAAAATCAGTCCAATATTTTTGCGGAAAACACTCTTAATCTTTCATATGGTGATAAAGAAAAATTCAAAATAAATATTGAGCACCAAACCCCCCCAATTTGAATAAGGGACATGTCTGCTACACCTAAACATATTCTAGGGAAGAAAATGCCTCCCTCCAGGTGATGATCCAGGATCAGCATTTCCAATCAATATCATCAGGACTTAAATATCCAAACTGGACCCAGGCCAGTGATTCAGGCCACCTCCAGGCTCCAGCCTAGCCCTGCTGCACCAGCCTGCGGTAGTGCGGCATGACCTTGCTGTCAGGGAGGTAGAGCCCCATCTCCAAGGCAACCAGGACAGGGAACTCCAATGGAATCAACTCCCGCCGGTTTATACGAAAACGCTCCTCCAGCTTCTGCTCAACCATGGACGGAGGGGAGGGGGGGGGGGGTTGTAGTGTTAAGATGGTTAAGAATCGAACTATGATCACTAACAATTCATAGAAAACAAACTTAGTTATCCTGTGAGAAAAAGTGCATGTAAGAAATTTCTTAAAATGTACATGTAAGAATTTACATCACTCACGTCAATCAGCTGTCGGACCTCCTGCTTCTTCAGATCACTGCTGATCTTGGCTGCCAGCAGGACGCAGGCAGCAGACACCAGCTTCCTGTTTTGCTTGTTCAGGCGGCCCTGCAGCACCAGCTTCTCAAAGTACACAAAGGCCATGGCCACCGTGACTGGCTGCAGACTGCACTCCTCTCCCACCGCACGCATGTCCCGCTTCAGGCTGTCAAACAGGAGAGAGGTTATTGGTTACACATGGGTGTCCATGGTAGGCAGGTATGCAGGATTTGCACCTGTAAATGCATGGTTTGGAGACAAAGACACAAAGGGGAGTTTCAGACATAGATATAGACAGTGGATTTAAAAAAAAGAATGTGTTGACTTGTTACATCTGTGTTCATGTCTGCACCTTCTTATCTTGCTGAGGGTCAGTTTGATATGGGGGAACTTCTCCTTGAACGTCTCATTCATGTCTTTTTTCAGGTCCGACGGCTTCACGTACTCAATAACAGTCGTCTGGAAGACAGGGAACAAGATAAATAAACTTCAGTTATTGCTAAGCACAGCTGTTAGAATCTCGACGAGAACCCCACAATTGTATATTACTCCAGTGCCAGCCTCTCTACACTGGCTTCCTGTTAAGGCCAGGGCCGATTAAGGTTTTACTGCTAACCTACAAAGCATTACATGGGCTTGCTCCTACCCATCTCTCCGATTTGGTCTTGCTGTACATACCTACACGTACGCTATGGTCACAAGACGCAGGCCTCCTTATTGTCCCTAGAATTTCTAAGCAAACAGCTGGAGGCAGGGCTTTCTCCTATGGAGCTCAATTTTTATGGAATAGTCTGACTATCCATGTGAAAGCGCAGACTCAGTCTCAACCTTTATGTCTTTATTGAAGACTCATCTCTTCAGTAGGTCCTATGATTGAGTGTAGTCTGTCCCAGGGGTGTGAAGGTGAACGGAAAGGCACTGGAGTGACAAACCGCCCTTGCCGTCTCTGCTTGGCCGGTTCCCTGCTCTCCACCGGCATTTTCTGTCGCTAACCCTATTACGGGGGCTGAGTCACTGGTGCTCTTCCATGCCGTCCCTAGGAGGGGTGCGTCACTTGAGTGGGCTGAGTCACTGACGTGATCGTCCTGTCCGGGTTGGCGCCCCCCTCGGGTTTGTGCCGTGGGAGAGATCTTTGTGGGCTATAGTCAACCATGTCTCAAGATAGTAAATTGGTGGTTTGAAAATATCCCTCTAGTGGTGTGAGGGCTATAATTTGGTAAAGTGGGTGGGGTTATATCCTGTCTGGTTGGCCCTGTTTGGGGATATCGGCGGACAGGGCCACAGTGTCTCCCGACCCGTCCTGTCTCAGTCTCCAGTATTTATGCTGCAATAGTTTGTGTCGGGGGCTAGGGTCAGTCTGTTATATCTGGAGTATTTATCCTGTCTTATCCAGTGTCCTGTGTGAATTTAAGTATGCTCCCTCCAATTCTCTCGCTCTCACCCTCTTCCGGAAGACCTGAGCCCTGGGACCTTGCCTCAGGACTACCTGGCCGGATGACTCCTTGCTGTCCCCAGTCCACCTGGTAGTGCTGCTGCTGCAGTTTCAACTGTTCTGCCTGCAGCTATGGAACCCTGACCTGTTCACCAGACATGCTACCTTGTCCCGGAACTGCTGTTTTCGACTCCCTCTCTCTACCGCACTTGCTGTCTCTAACTCTAAACGCTCGGCTATGAAAAGCCACCTGACATTTACTCCTGAGGTGCTGACCTGTTGCACCCTCTACAATGACTGTGATGATTATCATTTGACCCTGCTGGTCATATATGAACATCTTAGCCATGTACTGTTATAATCTCATTCCAGCACAGCCAGGAGAAGACTGGTCACCCCTCAGAGCCTGGTTCCTCTCTAGGTTTCTTCCTAGGTTCCTGACTTTCTAGGGAGTTTTTCCTAGCCACCCTGCTGATTGATAAATATGAGAACTTTGCTTTCATCCTATTTATAGAGATTCCATGTAAGAGATTCCATCATCTACGAGGGGCTGTGTGTTCTCTGGAAAATAATGATCGACATGGAAGGTGGAACTGTCCTTCCACAGAGTTGCATTATTTTCCAGAGAACGCGTAGAGCCCCGAGTTGATTATCCCTTTTATACCATGGCTATAATTTACCCCTAGAAATGTTTTCATTTGCAGGTAGAAATGTGTTCAACATCCACTGAAGTAGCTAGCAAGTTGACAGTAGTTGCCTTGGTTACCAAAGAGACTTGGTAGTTTAGCTAACCAAACCATGAGTTCTAGCTTGCTATTATGAAGATCAAATTCAACAATGCCAATAAATGTTTTCAAGTCGTCTTTCGCTTTTAAAAGCAGTTCTAACATAGAACTATAGCCACTTCATTGTACCGTGTGTTGTAGGGAAATAATGCATGCTCTAGAATGCCCTTCAAGCCAATCAGAAACAATTACTCAACAATGCCATGATATGTCATTTTTATTATGTGCAGTGAAGTTTACTAGTCATAAAATGTCTTTATTGTTTTAGTTTATAATGGTGCTACTGTACAAAATAAGTGCATTCTGGACTGTCAGTGTGTCTTGTGATGTATTGTCTAGTCACAAAGTCATGTGTTGCATGTATAATTTCATATGAACGCTTACCATATAGGATGCAAATATAAGAACTCTCTTGTGTCTCCCGCAAGGCCACTGAGGGTCACTGAGTAGGTAGGGATCATAGTCTGCCAGGTCTTCTATACCTGTAAAAATGGGGATTAAATCAAATGAGAACACACACACACAGTAATGATTGCAAAAACAATTTGCCAGAGGAGAGAGAGAGAGAGTGCATGTAAGCCTCTATTCTAGTGAAGTGGAGCGTACTCGGGTCCTGTCCTATGGTGCTGTTGAGTCGAGACGGGTTGGTGTAGTTCTTCTGGCCGTTGCCTCGGTAACGGGATAGGGGTGTCTGTGTTGTGCTGGGCTCTAGTGGTCCACTGCTCTTCGACCTCACCAGGGCATTAGTTGGGAAAAGGAATCGGGCGTACGATACCGTCTGAAGAGGAAATACACATGTTAACTAACACAAAGCACAGACAGATAGTACGTAATCGCCCTCTCCAGTTCAACCTTACCTTTCCATATGCCCCTAGCTCCACCTCAAGGCCCTCCAGGCCAGGGAACAGGTCAGAGCCAACCCCAGAGGACAGCCGTTGTCTCTGAGCATCCAGCTTTGGGTCACTGGGTGGGCAGGAAGAGAAACTACTCATGTCACCATCATGCAGCTCCACATTAAAGCCTGAGATCATTATAACAACTCCTTTCCTGAGGGCGATACATGACACCTGTAGTTGGTTGGGGTTGTGTGTTTGTACCTGAGGTGAATACATTCTCCATAGGGCAGCACTGAGAAAGCAGCACATAGAGACCGCTTGGCACAAATCAGCATAATCCTGCAGGACATAGATAGCAAGTACAGGCACACAAAACATATGCAGTGTCAGGCTACAGAAACAGCCAGTCACACTACAGCCATCTACAGCATTAGTACTGCACTTATTAGTACAATAAATACACAAGGCAGGCAATACGCTTGACCTCATCTTTACTAGAGGCTGTTCGCCTACTAATCTCAAGGCAACCCCCCCCTCCAGGTCTCTGATCACTACGGTTTCCTTTTCTGTCTCATGTTCCCCCAACCCTAGCAACTCAGCCCCTATTCAGATAATCATGCGGCCATTGCAATCGTTGCGCTCTCTCTCTCACTACTCTCTCCTCTTCTATCATATCTCCCTTCTGCTAAATCCTTCTCCCTTCAGTCCCCTGGTTCTGCCTCTCCTCCCTTTCCACATCCTATGACTTGCACTGTCCCCTTTCCTCCCGGCCGGCTCGACCCTCCCCTCCTGCTCCGTGACTGAGTGACTCATTGTGAGTTTACAGAACAGGGCTGTGGGCAGCTGAGTGAAAAGTTACAGAGGACCTATCATCCTTTCACTCTCTCCTTTCCACCTTCTCTTCATCTGTATCTGCTGCTAAAGCCACTTTCTACCACTATACATTTCAAGTTTTTGCCTCTAACCCTAGGAAACTATTTTCCACCTTCTCCTCCCTCGTTAATCCTCAACCCTCTCTGAGGACAACTTTGTCAACCACTTTGAAAAGAAAGTTGACAACATCCACTCCTCATTAACTCAGCCTATTGAGTCCACTGGTCTCACTCACACAGAACTACCCTATGCCTGGACCTCTTTCTCCCCTCTCTCCAGATGAAATCCTGCGACTAGTGAGGTCCGGCCGCCAGACAACCTGCCGCACTACCCCATCCCCTCCTCCCTGACTACTGGCTGTATCCCGTCCTCCCATTCCTCATCCCTGACCACTACCCCATCCCCTCCTCATCCCTGACCACTGGCTGTATCCCCTCCTCCCATTCCTCATCCCTGACAACTACCCCATCCCCTCCTCACCCCTGACCACTGGCTGCATCCCCTCCTCCCATTTCTCATCCCTGACCACTACCCCATCCCTGACCACTGGCTGTATCCCTCCTCCCATTCCTCATCCCTGACCACTACCCCATCCCCTCCTCATCCCTGACCACTGGCTGTATCCCCTCCTCCCATTCCTCATCCATGACCACTACCCCATCCCCTCCTCACCCCTGACCACTGGCTGCATCCGCTCAGACTTCAAAATTTCCAGAGTCGCTCCCCTCCTCAAGAAACTAACACTTGACCCCTGTAATGTGTAAAAAAAAAAAAAAAACAACAGACCAGTATGCCTTTTCTTTTCCTTCCCAAACACTTGAGCGTGCTGTCTCTGACCAACTATCTCACTCTCTCGCTCAGAACAATCTTCTTGACCCTAAAAAGTCAGGCTTCAAGACGGGTCACTTAACCAGACTGACAGATGAGCATTGTGTCACAAAGGTTCACAGCACTGCCAAAGCTGACTCTCTCCTCTGTTCTCATCCTCCTAGATCTATCCGCTGCCTTCCACACCGTGAACCATCAGACGCCCAGGACAAACACTGGTTGGCAGAGAGACAAGCATACGAGAGCCACAGGTGGAAAGATGGCCCATCTCCTTATTGAAGAGTATGTCCAGGACCTGTCTCTGAGTAACGATTACAAACATTGCCCTGACCTGAAAATGACCCCAGTTGAATTGAAGCCTTTTACGGTTCCCGGGTGGATGATTGAGAAGATGCAGAAGGCCATGGAGGCCCAGAGTTCAGGGAAGGAATAAAGTCCTAGTCAGTAAAGGGCACCCTGTTCTCTGGCCCCTGTACAAAACAGTGCACTAAAGGGCACCATTTTGTGGGCGGCAGGTAGCCTAGCAGTTAAAAGTTGCTGGTTCGAATCCCCAAGCCGACTAGGTGAAAAATCTGTCGATGTGACCTTGAGCAAGACACTTTACCCTAATTACTCCTGTAAGTCGCTCTGGAGAAGAGCATCTGCTAAATGACTGAGATGTAAATGAAGCTAGGACAGCAAAGTCCCATCTTCCAAAAACATGTTAAATAATCCCACAGCAAATTTTTTTTTAAACAATCACACTTGACTCTTTTCCCTCTTACTAGCTCAGACTTTGTTGATAGCTACACAAGGCCAAAAGTATGTGGACATCCCTTCAAATGATTGGATTTGGAATCTTCAAAGACAAACATTAGCAGTAGAATAGCCTTACTGAAGTGACTTACAACGTGGCACAGTCACAGGATGCCACCTTTCCAACAAGTCAATTCGTCAAAGTTCTGCCCTACTAGAGCTGACCCGGTCAATTGTAAGTGCTTTTCTCATTGTGAAGTGGAAATGTCTCGGAGGCACAATGGCTCAGCCGCGAAGTGGTAGGCCACACAAGCTCACAGAACGGCTGCTGAACCGGACGCTGTTATAGCAGCAAAAAGGGGACCAACTCCATATTAATAACCATGATTTTGGAATGAGATGTTCGTGTGTTTGAGGAAAAATTTACTTACTATGACTGTGATGTGGTTGTCCCACCTCGCCATCTTAAGTTGAATGTACTAACTGTAAGTCGCTCCGGATAAGAGCGTCTGCTAAATGACTAAACTATAATGTACATCACCAGGGCGAAAACATGGTATACTGTCAACCGCGTCAGCCAACAAAGCTACTTCAGCCAGTCAACCTCAGCACAAGAGTAGACATTTGAGTGAGAAACTACAAAACGTGTACGCAACCAGTGCAGTATAAATCTGCTGACAGTTTACAGAGTAAGCTCAAAGCAGCTGTAAACATCCAGCCATAGCACTTAGGCCTATCTATAGACAGCCTAAATCTACACACAGCCGCTAAAGGAGCCAGCCCTCACAACACACCAGTCAATAACATACAACGCCAGCCCAGCAGCCTCTCCTTTGGGATTTCAGCCTTGTAGCTAAAGCTCAGGCCAGACCTTGGATAAGAGAAGCTTATCTCACCAAGGGGGAAATACATACACTTTTTAAATCCCCTTTCTCATCCACTCCAGTGGTTTTACAGTTACTCCAATGCTCTGTATAGACTAAATACAAGTTTATAAGCAAAGACAGAAACGTTGGGAAACTGGTTATTGCCAGAGGCATATATTAAAGAGTTGGAACAATATAAAACGTTCTAAAAGGTGGCCCAATTCTAGACATTCAGTTACATAGTATTATTTAAATATTTCCCCATGCTAATGGAGCACTAACATGGCTCCATATCATTTTGAAGTGTCATGTAAATGCACTATAATGCTCATTTTAGACATGACCATGTGTACAAAACATTAGGAACACCTGCTTGTTCCATAATATAGACTAACCAGGTGAGTCCAGGTGAAAGGTGCTACATCGTTGATGTCACTTGTTAAATCCACATCAAACCAGTGTAGGTGAAGGGGATGAGAGGGTAAAGAAGGATTTTTAAGCTTTGAGACAATTGAGACATGGATTGTGTATGTGTGCCATTCAGAGGGCGAATGGGCAAGGCAAAAGATTTAAGTGCCTTTGAATGGGGTATGGTAGTAGGTGCCAGGCGCACCGGTTTGTGTCAAGAACTGCAACGCGGCCGGATCTTTCACAAATCAACAGTTTCCCGTGTGTGGGAGGCATTGGAGTCAACATGGGCCAGCATCCCTGTGGAACGCTTTCAACACCTTGTAGTCCATGCCCCGACAAATTGAGGCTATTCGTGGGGCGCTAACAATGGCTGCAGTGCCATATAAAAATGGTCACATGATGCAGAAACCTCAGTGTCCCAACTCTAAATACAAGGCTCTGGTTATTGCTAAACGATCTTACAACGCGTCAGCAACATGCGATACTGTATTCGCATGACACATGATACACAGGAGACTATGGGTGTGATATTGTCTATGATTAAGTCATCTTCAGGTAGGGTGAAAAGAGCAGGGTTCTAAAACTGTGTTGTTTGCCTTGTTGAAACAGATTAGATGCGTGTCTTATATGCATGTCCCCAGGGGAACTTTTCTTTCTAAAAGACAACCTAACAGCTGCAGCCGTAGCCCTATACTCACTCACGAAAACACATTGAGTAAGAGACAAAGTTCAACGGAGATAGAATAGGCTGGGTGTAGCCTGAGCATGATATTTCAGTCCCATCTTACATAAGGGGTGTTTTACTGTTATTGCCAGAGAGGGTTATATTTCCACAGGGCAGCTCTTTGGTGTTTTGATTTGTTTCCACGGGTGATTCAATTCACACAGTCCTGCTGCTACTCATTTAGGGGTCTAGCTAAGTTAGCGGTCCAAGTTCCAGCAGGTCTCTTAGTTAAAAACCAAATGTATGCGTTTCATTGCAACCAGGCTTAATATGGAACCGGCTGTGAAGTTACTTCATGGAAAAAAAACTTAAGGCCTTTGCAATCTTCTTCCCTCTTTTCTAGACATTACCATTATCAATTCATGGTAACTAATTTACTGTATTCCATGGAGTACACAAACATACCATTTAGAATGCCTTGATCCCACAGAAGAAAGTTATGTTTTGGTTGTCCGTTTCATTAGAATACATGGTTTGCTCAACATCTTCTG
This sequence comes from Oncorhynchus mykiss, assembly GCF_057628025.1. Taxonomy (NCBI): domain Eukaryota; kingdom Metazoa; phylum Chordata; class Actinopteri; order Salmoniformes; family Salmonidae; genus Oncorhynchus; species Oncorhynchus mykiss. The sequence goes on along the minus strand of NC_143037.1, from coordinate 48,963,068 downwards.
CATTCTCATTTACTACTTTAACTCACCTGCTGCCTCTCGTGTCATATTGCCTCATACTCTTGATAAAGTGGACCTTCTTGGCCACCCTTGCGGGTCCTGGAGAGCCCGAATGATTCCGTGATCTACGACAATGGAGTACCCCAAAAGAGTTGTCAATTAAAAACGTCAACATTAATCATGTCTAATGTCTGGACCAACAGATAGCAAGCATATCATTTCTCAGTGAGTTGTAGAATATGGAAGTAGACTAAGTCTGTACATGAGGGGAATTAACAATGTTCTTGAAATAATAAATAAAAACCTTGTAGATTTCTTCACATCACATATTTGAATAACAATGCCAAAATTACAATCTTATCTGACAGGGAATTGAAGTCATTTGAGTAATTGTCTTTTTTTTTTTTAAAAGATGATCAGAGAGAAGGAGAGAAAGATGTTGGGTGGGCGAGGGAGAGATGAAAACACAGGACAATGTCTGACAATTATTGTATTGTTTACTTACACAAACCGTAGATAATTTTGTTAAAATATGCAACCCAATAAACAAAATATGTAAGAACTACATCAAATAATTGGATGAGCTTTTAGTTTTACTTAGGGATATATTGTGCAGCACTTGTAGCTAGCTGCCTGCAAGGTTGTTTTTTTATCAGACCTTGACGGGCAGATACGATTTTCTCAATAGGGCAGCTGACAATATAAAAATATATAATCATAATATTATTGTCTTGAGAAAAACGTTGCTTTTTTAACGACAATTTCGAAGGTAGGTCTAGTAAACTGTTCCCATTTGAATAACCATTGATTTCTATAATGAAAGTACCTGTTGGCAATATGCGGAAGTAAGAACACCTTTATAAGTCAGGCCTATTCTGTCAAACGTTGAAACAGCCCATGTTTGTTACAATGAATACAAAAGCAGTTAGTTACACCTACAGTCCCGACGGATGGTCATCATGACAGATCCCTGATTGTTTACCACCCTAATAAAAAGTGTGTATCTAGATAATATTTTTGACGTGTACCTTTGACGTGTATCCCCCGGCACGGAATTCAGAGTCTGGAGCACAGATGGCGATTTGGCAATTGGATTGAAGGTCTGAGGTCCAGAAATGGGGGACAGGGGGGTATCTGGGGGTACTATGGTGTCTACACCCTCAAACAACACCTCACGGCACCCCACAGCAACACTTGCGCCAGTGTCTGTAGACATACCCAAATTAGGTAGGACTGGGCTCAGTCCCCCAATCCCCGCCACAGTAGTAGCAGCGCCACCGGCCAAGTAGGGTGATACATGGGGGAAGGTTCCGTAGGTGCACGGTGAAAATTGAGTGTGTCCAATCGCCTGTGCCCCGGCGGCGTCTCGACTTCGGAGCTCGGCGGCGTCCCTTTGACCGAGGTTTCCATTGCTGAGATGATATAAAGGCCGTCCGTCTAGAGATATGTTGTTCAGGAAAGAAAGAGCCGCCTGTCTCCGTTGTGAGTCTTTACCTTTTCGCAGGTGTTCTTTTTGTGATTTGGCAGTATTACCGCCTGTTTTACACTGACGACCGCACGCAGCAGTCGCCATTCTAGTACTATAATGATTGATTGTGCGCATTGAGGAACGAATTTAGCCGGCGAGAGGACAACTCCACACCCACCATAAGATGATTGGTTCGGACGTATCATTATGTAAATAAGTTCGTTCTAGCGGATTGGCTGTGAGATGTACACTGAGTATACCAAACATTAGGAACACCTTTTGTCCTCAGAACAGCCTCAATTTTGTCGGGGCATGGACTCAACAAGGTGTCGAAAGCGTTCCACAGGGATGCTGGCCCATTTTGACTCCAATACTTCCCACAGTTGTGTCAAGATGGCTGGATGTCCTTTGGGTGGTGGACCAGTCTTGATACACAAGGGAAAGCGTTGCAGTTATTGACACAACCCTGTTCAAACGCACTTCAATATGTTACTTGCCCATTCATCCTCTGAATGGCACACACACACACACAATCCATTTCTCAATTGTCCAAGGCTTAACAATCATTCTTTAACCTGCCTCCTCCCTTCATCTACACTGATTAAGGCAGATTTAAGTGATATCAATAAGGGGTCATAGCTTTCACCTGGTCAGTGTGTCGTGGAGAGAGCAGGTGTCCATGATGTTTTGTCCACTCAGTGTATATATGCCATTTAGCAGACACTTTTTTATCTAAAGCGACCTATGTCCTGTGTGCATATGTTTTATGCATGGGGATGAACAAACTATCCTGGCATCCAAAGCAATGCTTTACCAACTAAGCTACAGATGCTAGAGAGGAATTTGTAACAACTGGTAGATACATCGTTACAATGGGTAGAGATACATACTGTAGGTACAACGGATAGATACATCATAGGCATAGCCAAGGTATTGTTATACATTAGAGCCTATGCATTTATTCAGCAAAACTTTGGACATCTTTGGAAATCTTAACCAATATATTTTTACATAAATTATTAGGGTCCTATTTACTCATTTAATTTCACCAATCGGTGCACTTCATGGTAAGTATATGGATCTTATTTATAACAGCCAACTACATTGAGAAGGTCAGTGATAATTTATATTGAATTACATTGTGCTGCAGATTTTCAATATTGTGCCCCTATATGAGATAAGAGTGGCTGGGCAGTGAACTGTTTTCTGTTGAAAGTGATGATAAATAATAAATAATTTTGTGGACACAGCCCCACCTGGCCCAATGACCTCTGGCTGGACTCAGGTGCCAGCAGCCAACAGAGTTGTGTTTCATAATCCACTGATCCACTGCTACATGAGACAGGATTTAGCTGTTTACCACTGGGCAATCTAATCAGAACAATCTGTCACTTTAGTAGAATGATTCGCTCGGTCTTTCTCTCCATCTGTCTCTGTCCGTCTGTCTAATTGTATGATTCACATTTAAACCATTCTATAGTAGTTTGATAACTGTATTTAACTGACCTAAAAGATGACCAGTTCCCACATGTACTGTACATGTATGTATATTTCGGATAATTAACTATATTTTGGATAACTGTGGATGCATTTGGTTACTGAAAATCACACATTGAAAGAATGACTTGGTCATAGAAGGTAAACACATTGCTCTTTATTTTCTCAACAACAACATAATGAAAGTCTTTGTTCTTTTTTTCTGCAGTGACCAGCAACAGTCTGGAAAGACCCGTTTAAGGCTTTGATTCTGGTATGTGTGTTTGAGGTACAGCCCAGCCAAACCAGTATGGTTTGATGGATGAATCCAGACCAGAACACTGTATAAGTTAAGCCGTGGTGTTATACACAGACTCAACAGATAGCACCAACATGGAGCCGTGGCTTCATAGTTCTGTGGCTATGTGGAGATACTGTATTCATCTGCGTGCTAACAGGATAATTGAGTTAACTGGACAGCATCTTTCTACAACACAATATCATATGAACCCCAATGTACAACATACACATGTGCACCCGCTCCTCACATAAAATTGCTCCCAGTTTCAGCCTCTCAGCCACATGGTTCTGTCTTCTTCTTCTGGATTTAAAGTTAATACGCTCAATTTTTAGTGCTAGACAGATAGAACACTTATTTATGGAGCAATGACAACCTAGATACACAAAAAGCACATACTGTATCATCATCATGAAGATTGAGAGAAATCTAAACTATTTTATACATGGCATCCGGAGTCCAGATAAGTTAGACATAATATAGCAATCCATGGTGCAGCAATCCTGCACATTCTGTATCCAGCCTACTTTCTATTTGTTGTACTACACGAATGTTGTTGTAATACCACACCAACTGTAGAAAACATAGTGTACTGAACATTCATCTCAATCAATTTTTTCAAGTTCCCTTGCTCTTTAGAAATCGTCCTATGGATTTTAGACAACTTATTAAGGCTTTGAGATTACTTAAACATGCATAAATAGCTATGACAAATCACACACAGCAGTAAGATATTCCATTGTCATCTTCAGGTCAAAATGTCCTGTTCCAGTAGCTCAAATAGATGGATATGTATTAAGCATACCCATGTGACTTATTTACTGTTATGGTGTATTATCATCATAAATTAACAGAAATATTGTCATAGGTATTCATAAGGTTTAGGTATTGTCTCTAATGGTATTTGTCTTGGCTTGAGAGGACATTATTTTGAAGCACGTTCATTGAGGATGGTTTCCCTCTGATTGACAGCTAGCCACAAAGCCCAGCTCCTCTTTCTGTGTCCCTCTGCATGTTCACTGATCCCTAACCTCTGACCCCTGGCCCATAACCCTCCCTGTACCATCCCCCTAACCTGAGAAATTATACTGACACCAAAATACACACCTCACCTAGTCACCTACTTAAGCCACATTAGACATTGTGTATCTGTCCCAGACCTTTGATGTGAAAACATTTGGACACACTCCACCTCTCCATGTCAGTGTACCCTTGATGCTTCACAACACCGACGGGCGACAGAGCAGAACTGGACTGATCCTCAGAGGGAGTTAGTCAGCTGTGTGCCACTGTGGGGCCTTACCGGCTGGCTGGACGCCAGTTGAGTAACAGCACTCTCTGCGGTTCACACCGTGGTCTCATACTCCATCACCTCTGTGGGAGAGCCTAGACAGCGGTACTGGATCCTTGGTGTGACCGGAGCAGCACCCTCGAGCACCAGGATGGTTTTGCGCAGCCGGCGGTCGATGAAGTGGGCATCCCAGGCAGGGTACTTCTTCCTGGGCAAGTCAATACGGATGACTGGCCCCTCTGTACTAGGGGCAAGGGGTGGGAGAGTAGCCTTGACTCCTCTTTTAAGTGTTCGTACCAGAAACACGTCTGAGTTAGCCCCTCCCATCTGCTCACGGTCTCCCCCTTTAGTCCTCTGCAGGGTCCTGGGGGGGCTGGCCACTACATCTGGAGGGAGAGAGGAAGCTGGGGAAAGGCAGGACTCCACTGCTATCTCCTCCGGCACCCCCCATCCCCACCCTGAGATAGGACCGTCAGGGTGCAGCAGGCAGTAGTATACAAACATAAAGAAGGTGCCCAGAGCGTAGCTACTGGCCACCATACACACTGTGAGCAGGGCATTGAAGTCTGACATCTGTGGGGCGCGGTACAGATACCAGAATGTGGTGAGTGCCACGTTCTCAATAAATACAACCACACTGTAGACGAGCATACGGCAGCGTGTGCGCCCCTCCCTCACGCTAAACCAACAGAAGACATACACAATGCCGACCACCATGTTATAGATGATCTCCTCCCATTTGGACATGCAGAAGTCTGTTTCGCCTTGTATGATCCAGAATGTCATGATGCACCAATGGGCCACAATGAAGATACCAAAGTAGAGCTGGAATACGGAGGCGAACAGGGCAAAGGCCATCGTACGGGCTCCGATGGTAAACAGGTGCCACAGGATTTGCACAATGACGGCCTTGTAGGACATGGGCAGCTTGTCGTCCCGGGAGTCCCTCAGAACCTTCTGGTAGGAGGCGATCATCCAGGACAGGGACACCAGCGAGGCAGAGGCTGAGAGGCCTGGAGAGAGAGATAGAGGCAGGGAGAGACAGGAGGCAGGCAGAAAGAGAGAGAGACAGGAAAGAAAAGTAGAGGTTTAGCAGTGTAAAAGGGTCTGGCAGTCATGAGATTAAAAGAACTCGCTGCTGAGCTGAGTGTCATGTGAAGCAGAACGCTCCTTTGTAGTCTAAGGAATGCTTCAGGCCGGGGAAACATTCCTACAATCCAGACCAGTATGCCAGAATTTGTGTCAGCTTTCACCCATCTTTGTGTAGGCATTTTTAAATGAAGGATGTTGTGGATTGAAAATCTGGCAGTTCTGACTGAGTGATGTCACGTTTAGGGGAGTTTCAGAGGGTGATGTCACTAGTGAGTGATTATTAAGGTATAGGCATAAGCAATATAAATGGGTTTGGGTATAGAATGCGTCAAGATACTGGATAGTTTGAGATGGTGATTAGTACAGTAAAGGACCTGTCAATGTCAAGGATAGGCCATCACAGTGGATTGTATTGGGGAGTTTGAGATGGTCATGCCACTAGTAATTATTAAGGTTCAAGACAGTATTTGTGTTTAGACCGTGACTCACCCTGCAGCGGGAGGACCTGACTGGCCTGGACCATGATGCTTAGCTGCAGGACCAGCTGGGGGGCGCTCTTCAGGAAGGACTCCAGCAGGCGTAGCATGCTGATGTCAGCGCTCTCAAACATCATGCGCCAGTAGAAATGACGGCGCTCATGGTCCCCACGCCAGCGACTCTGCACCCCCAAGTACAAGGCATGGACATACCTGTGGAACATCAGACAGGAAAAGGGAGGGACAGAGAGGGAAGGGCATGAGTATGATATTGGAATCATGTCACATTTTTTTGCGAGAGAAGAATCTCCAGCTATCAAGAAACACTCCATATCAATCTGTTATATCCACATGACAGCACCATTCCAAGACAGATGGCTCATTGCAGCCTTAGTTCAGCCTCATTCTAGCAACTGAACTTCCAACTCTCCAGACAGCCTGGGAGCTGTCACTCCATCCAGACAGAAAAACGGGTAATAGTTTGTCTCTTGGTAGAGTGCCACTGAGCCTGAATCGGTCTGGTCACTTCACCCTGTCCTCTCCAGGCTACAGAAGTGATCGCTTTGACAATATAAAATGATACTTTCTCATTTGACATCAACCTCTCTAAATGGAGTGACTGTTTTTGTCATGCGTCATTACCTCTGACTGATTGTGTGAAAGAGAAATGTGTCTCTGTGATGGAGGAACAGGAACTAAATGTGGATTGGTGATGGCTAGAGGGAGGATGGGACAAAACAGAGCCCTGTCCTATAGTATCTCAATGAGCCCAGTGAACCAGGAGGGAGTTAGTATAACCCTTTCTGTTCTGGTTTCCTCTGCCTGGGGATGTCATATACACACAGCACACACATAAATGCATGCTTTTGTTTCCCACTGATGATTATTCTCATTCAAAGTGATCCAAAAGCATCCTGCCATGCCACTCCCATCTAATATCATCCAAGCTGATTTAAATATAATGACAACATGCTTTGCTGACCCCAGATCAGCATCACTAGCCTTTACTCGCCTCTATCCCTGTGCACCTGTCTGTCTGTGTATCAGTGACAGTTCATTCCAGAGTTAACACCTGAGGGTAAAACACTCAATGGTAATCCTCTTTAATGTGCAGACACGCCAGTCCAAGACCAGCAGCATGGAACAGAGCACACACAACAGCTTTAATGGCATTACAGCTAATACCACTTTGTCTCAGAGACTTTCAATAGATGGGACTGTACCGTGTCTCAATCTATACCAGGAAATAAAGAATATGTAAATCCTGCCCATGGAGTAATCTAAAATCAAATCAAAACAAATTTGATTTATCACATGCACTGAATTCAACTGGCGTAGACTTTACAGTGAAACACTTGCTTACAAACCTTTCCCAATGATGCAGAGTTTAAAGATACAGATGCAGTGAAAACTGATTTTGCAAAGAAAGAAATTATGGTGTGGTTGTCTATTCAAACAGTGTTTCTACAGTAGATCATGTGCCGGCAGACTCATTCAAGTGACAGTGAATTGACCTGAAGGTCGATCCCTCACATGTAATTGACATACAGTTGCCTAGCTATGTAAACTTACTTTCTGTCCCAGGGGAACAATGATAGAGAGAGAAAGAGAGAGAGAGAGAGAGGGTGGGGGATAGAAGGACATAGATAATTAATTATTTGCCTCTGAGGTCCATATCACTGGCTGCTGTGAATACTATTAGCCTACCAATCTTCTCACTACAGTTCAAGGCAACAGCTAGAGCCTGTCAAAACCAATCATCACAGACTATGGCTGATTCCAAGACTACTACTTCTGTGGCTGATTCTGAAGACTACTGTATCTGTAGACCTACAGAGCAATATATCTGCACTGTGAAATGTAATGAGGCTAAGATATATTTGTTACATCCTCCTAACATGTCTAGCCTATTTTTCACAATAATTTTGGCATGCAAGGCATAGATAGAAAATCCATAACATAGGAAATCCATGTCCTGATACCAAATCCTAACACTCCCCATCTCACAGAAGATCTGACACTTTCACACTCAAACGATGGAAGAAAGACAAATGGGATGTGTGTGTTCATAAAGCGAATGGTGTGGATGAGTAGACGATTTTCCCCGGGAGATTATTGACCTAGAAGCTCGTGAGGGGGGAGGAGCCTACAACTCCCTAACCTCGTTACCAGACGTCAAAGAAAGTGATACAAAAGACATATCGACTTTGTGAATAGAGTAGCCTTCTCTGGGCGAGTTTAGTTTAGTAGGGAAAAGGCTGAAATTAGGAGATGTTTTAACAATAATGTTTCAAATTGAGCTGTTACAACAAACCCAAACATAGTAGCCTAGTAGGGATATAATAATGTTTTGATCACCATCTAAGCAGAACCCCGTCTCTCTCTCTCTCTCACACACACACACACACACACACACACACACATACACACACACACACACACGTTCAAGCCAGGACAGTATCCGTGTATGAGTGATCTTACCTCCAGACCTGTGCTAGCTGAAATATATGGATGAAGCATTGAAAGAGCCACATAAAGGCTCTGCAGCAGCCCCGGGCGCCTCCCATAGTGCCGGTCGTAGGCAATGCCCCGACCGCAGCATCGCGGCCAGCGCCCCCTTGCTCGCTGTCCTTGGTGCTGAAATGGCTCTTCGCTCCGGATGCTGCGACCACGGCAGCTGCGGCTGTGCTACTGTCGTTGGTATCCGAATAATCATAGGCGAACCACCTAAAACTCAACACCTGAACCACCACAGACGGAACTATCACGAAGACCAGTGTCAATGCAAACCACCAGTAGTTCCGCCTGAGGTAGTAGTCCGCGGCCAGCCACAGGTCTGAGGCCCCGTCCGAAAAGAACACCAAAAGTGCACATATCGTCCAGCTACAGTCGAGGAGCGAGTAGCGCTTCCTAGCAGGGTGGCACTGAGGCGAACGTTGAGCTGAACCGGACAGGCACTCGGGCGGGATGTCATTTCGCAACGAGACGGGTGCACCATCAGATTTAGCGGCCATGTTTGTTTTAGAGAAGAGAGTGGGCAAGGGAGATGAGAAAATGATGGAAGGGGGGAGGGGTCGCGTATATGTGTGAATGCCTGAGTGTGTGGGGGAGAATGGGAGGGAGGAAAGGAGAGGGGAGGTGGGAAAGCGAAAACGATATTTCATAATAAATCCTGACGAAAAATGTGATTTATTTAGCTCTACCATATGATAGAAAATTAACAGTAAAATGTTAGCACGCTAGATCATCATACGATTAATGATTGTGCGGTTTTCTTTAAGACTGCATTTGCACTGGCAGGGGGAGCCATGATGAAACAGTTGGACGTTTCATCGGTGCTGAACCGAACTGTGCTGAGATGGCCGTTTTGACAACACAGCACACGGATCATCAACTAGATTCAGCCCCGGGCCGATTTTATGTTGAGCGGATGGTCAGGGGCCCGGAACATAATTACAAATAATTTGTAGACTGCATATGTAATGTTTAGTTTGACTAAAATATAATAATTTCAAGCCTTGCTTATATTTATATACGATCACCTGTCTCTCTATTATGAGTGGGAATGAGCGGGAATAATTCAAATCACTTGGAGCTGAGTTCCTGGTGTTTTTACTGTCTTTTATGTCCAACAATGACCATTGAAAAAAAAAATGTGTGGGGGGGCTCAGAAAACTTGGGAGGCGAAATTAAATCACCAGTGCGCCGCCAGGTGGGGAAACCTAACATAGCAGATGTTAAAATGTCATTTTGCAAGTGCATTCAGTACTTTGCTTTATATGAGTAGGCCTAATTTGCTGTAAAGGAGATTGTTGCTCCTCTGTGTAGTTAAGGCCTACATGATCCATGTGCCACAAAGATACTGTACTGGAAACATGTCTTAATAGACTACCTATTAAATACCAAGAAAGGCATACTATGATGGTGTGACACACATAGACCTGTCAAACCTGTCTAAAAGCAGGCCCCTATTTAATGATGTATATTTTTAAATGTAACCTTTATTTAACTAGGCAAGTCGGTTAAGAACAAATTCTTAATTACAATGAAGGCCTACCCCGGCCTAACCCGGACGACGCTGGACCAATTGTGCGCCACCCTATGGGACTCCCAATCACGGCCTGATGTGATACAGCCTGGATTCAAACCAGGGACTGTAGTGCATTAGACCACTGCACCACTCGGGAGCCCATGTCTCCTGGTACAGTCTGTAATTATACTGACACCTACTGGTGGCAGGGGCGGACTTAGTGATTTGGAGGCCCCAGGCAGAGGCCAGGCAGAGGTGGCTTTCCCATTCACCCTCTGAATGGCACACCATGTCTCAATTGGTTCAAGGCTTAAAAATCCTTCTTTAACCTGTCTCCCCCACTTCATCTACACTGATTGAAGTGAATTTAACAGGTGACATCAATAAGGGATTTTATCTGTCACTTGGATTCACCTAGTCAGTCTATGTCAAGGAAAGAGTAAGTGTTCCTAAAGTTTTGTGCACTCAGTGTATGTATCTGATGCTGTACATGTCCTCTGCTTCGACAACAATGGCAGTATTATTACCAGCACCTGTCTTTTTACTAAAGAAATGTGTAATTTTTCTGTTCAAATTAAATCTTTATTTTTCTTTTCTCTGCCCCGCTCTGAAAGCGTCTCATTGCTGCAACTTAATTTCAATCAAAGTCACTTTTACAATCATATCGTGTGAAACAATGCACGCAAACTCTTCAGGGTAGAATAGTATATTATTATAAACCAGTCCGTGGGTGATTCAATCGCAGACGGACATCAGGATATGCTGTCTCTTTTTACTGAGACATGGCTTACGTACACTTGATTCTTCTATTCTGGTAAATCAGGGTGAGAGGCATGTTTTCTCAAACAATTCCTGGTGTATCAAAGTTAAAAACATTGCAACTGCTGTTCGCCCAGCCTGGAGTTTCTTGATGTTAAAATGCAGAACCCACTATATGCAGAGGGAATGAATGTGTTATTATCATAACTGTGTACATACCGCTACAAGCAAACCCCAAGGCGGCACTCAATGAACTTCAAGGCTAGAGACACTGGACCCACTCCAATTTGCCTACAAACCCCAACCAAAAACCTTGGATAAACAGAGATATCTGTACAATGTTGAAAGCCCGTACTGCAGCATTTAATGTCAGCAGAATCAATCCCAATGATTCTTATTGGCTCCACAACCAAATCACACATCTGCACAAGAGAAACACCTATGTGAGAATGCTGTTCATTGACTACAGTTCAGCATTCAACACTATTGTTGCCAAGCCCTGGGTCTGGACACATCCCTCTGCAACTGGATCTTGAACCTCTGAACGGGCAGACCACAGGCTGTGAGGATTGTGAACACTCTTAACACAGGATCCCCTCAGGGGTGTGTCCTAAGTCCTCTACTCCCTTTTCACCCACGACTGTGTGGCTTTGCACGACACCAACCCCATCATCAAGTTTGCTGATGACACAACGATTGTAGGCCTGTTAACCTACAACGAGTCAGCCTATAGCGAGGAGGTAAGAGAACTGGCATTGTTGAATCAACCTTTCCCTCAACATCAGCAAACCAAGGAGTTGATAGTTGATTTCAGAAAGCCGAGGAGGGAACATGCCCCATTCCACATCAACGGGACTGCAGCAGTGTCACAAGTTCCTCGGAGTCCACATCACAGAGAACTTGCAATGGACCAACACCACCACCACTCACCAAGAAGGCACAGCAGCGTCTCTACTTCCTAAGGCCGCTGAAGAAATTTGGCATGTCGCCCCAGGTCAATCAATCAATCAATCAAATGTATTTATAAAGCCCTTCTTACATCAGCTGATGTCACAAAGTGCTGCACAGAAACCCAGCATAAAACCCCAAACAGCAAACAATGCAAGTGTAGAAGCACGGTCTTCCTCATATACTACCGCTGCACAATCAAGAGCATCCTGACTGTCTGGTATGGGAATTGCTCCATCAATGTTGATGTCCTAATAAAACTTTAAACTTGTTTCTACTATTTTGAGAAAATATAATCACAGTTTAATATGAAATATATACATGGAGAAAAAAGTTATCCGTTCTGAATAATTATTCAGCTGATTGGATTAATTTACTTATTTGGAGGCCTTTTTCGTCAACAATGTGGCCTCATTAACCTGGGCACAGTGGCCAGGTTAAACACCCTTCTTCCCCATTTCCTTTGCAGCTTCCCACAGATTTAGCTGCTTTTGAAGCGACAATAAGAGTGCCAAGCTGAGCAGCCCACGACAGCGGGTCGTTTGTTTGGGGGGGGTTGTATTTGATTAACGTTTATTGAAAAAGTATGGATTTCTGCTAACAAAGGCATTCACCACAGAGGACAAACATAGGTACAAGGTAAAGCATTTCATAATTAAACATTTATTAAGTATTGAGCTTGGGCGAATTGATGTAGTCGGAGCTGAATTCCACAAAGCCTGGAATCTGCTCAACCCCATTGGTGGAGTTCATCAGTAACTTCCTTCAGCATGGAGTTGAGTTTAGTCAGCTAGGTCTGACATTCGTGACACAGCCGCGGAAGCGAACCCTGTTGCCGTCGCAGAACAATAACAGGTGACTTGTCTGCCTTTCCGCTCAGCAAGTCTGGCACACACCCTGCACCTGCTTGGGTGGTTCCTCATAAGCCAAGTAGTAGGCCTTTTGCTGTGGCCACATCTCATGAAGAGCCACTGCTGTTGAATTTCTCAAATTCCTGCATGTGAACACCTCGAGCTTGTCTGCTGCATCGGTCATTTTCTAGGATAAGTTATCAGGCTTTTAAATCATATCATTTAAAAAAAGGAAACTCTAAATCAGGCTAAAAATAATGGGCCTGAATTAGACAGGATGAACTGTGACGATTGGAGGCAGCAGTTGGCGCATCAGTAACGATGCGAAATGGCTGTATTTCAGAAAGGCGAGCTGTCTCATTCTAATTCTATGCCAACAATCATTTAATGTTCCCGCAAAACACTAGAGACTTGCAACAGGCAAAAATTATATTGATTCATGTATAGAGAAAATAAAATGCATTGACAAAAGATAATGAAAATGTACATTTTTTATCATTCATAAAAGCTGGAAAATCATTTGCGACAAGGTAACAAGACACAATAGAGTTGGTTTAGTACAACATATTTTCAACCTCAAGACAGAAATCAAGTCTCCTTATTTCCCCTATTCTATAAAACACACTTCCCACAGCTTCATTATTCAAAAAAACAAAACAAGAATATATTATGGGAAAAACGAAAGCCTTGCAGCTTCCCAAATAAAACAAAGTCACTTAGTAAATATGTTATTTGATGAATACAACTTCTTAAAAGTAATAGGAGAAAGAAAACATGGAAGTTGATGCATTACTGTTGACACAATTAGTGCAGATGGGTAAGGTAATGAAAAGGGCCAATATTTACCATGATTTATTTTGCAAACATTTTGAAATGAGCCAAATTTATGAAAATATCTGCAAACAACCTAATTGTCCAAATCCACAATAAATTGCTTGGTAGTCTTCTTTGTTTTAAATTGTAATTTATAAAACAGGGGAAAGGGAAAACTCTTCATCACAAGGCGGTCCCATTGACAAAATTAAAAAGAGAGAAAAAGGTCTGGATTTCTTAACCATTACAAAGCAAAGAGTATCCATGAAGAATCCTCCATTATTAGAGTGGTGAAGTAGAGAATTAAATTTTCTGCTATTGTCAAACATCTCCATTCGTTATTGAAAGGGCTTGAAATGCTGGCACCTTCCAACTGGGCACCAGTATTGTATTGCAGCTTCCTACAAGAAGAGACAGAGGACATGTAACTCCACAGGTACTTTTTTTATTCCTTTTTTCAGTTTATTCTGACAGAAAACAAATATATCAATGCAAGTACATTAGCTGGTGCCATACTCATGGGACGATGATAACATTAGACACAGATTCCATATCACCCATTGGATCCCATCTTAGCCCACTCACTTGGCTCAGAGCTGCTGTAAGGGGGAGCTTCAGAGCAGTGTGCAATTTGACTTCTTTTCCTTCTTCCTTTCTATCGGTGTTTTCCTATTGATCTGTCTGACCAGGTCATAGAAAATCTAAAGCAGACCAAAGGAGCCAGTAGTTAGAGATACATCTGTTGTAAGCCCCAGATAATCACACTTGTTTACTTAATGAGATGTATATTCTTATTGCAATTCTCGTCAACTCCGAGACGTAACATACATTCATTCAGTTCAGGTGACTGGAAATGAAAGCGGTGGGGCTTACCTCATTAACGTTGATCTTTGATTTAGCTGAGGACTCTAGAAAGGCACAGTTGTTCCACTGTCTGGCCAAGTTCTGACCCTGCTCCTTGCCCACCACACGCTCATCCTCCAGGTCACACTTGTTGCCCACCAGGATCATGGGGACCTGATACAAAATAATGAGAAATAGATAGAAGACAATGAGAGACTATAGCTCTTTACCCTGTTGCTTTCCAAAGCAAAAATATAGGCCATATAAGTCTCCATAACGTGACAACAAATCAATACTGTACAAACTCTGCATGTGACAGAAATTAGAGCTAAACTGAAACTGGCAAACATCTCTCATGACATTTCTACTTTGTTATTGCTATGCTCTTCCCGCACAGAGAATACCCTTTGAGAGAACCTATGGCTCTCAGAGCAGTAGGATTACAAGTTAAGAGCCAACACACTCTTTCATTTAAAACACCATTAAAATTGCATATAAATCATAAACGTATCATAGATTTCATAGCAGCTGTAATAAATGCATTGACAACGAGGCCCAAGTGTTGGAAGCACGTCAATGACAGTGACTGAGCCCTGATAAGCTACAATACTCACATCCTCAGTGTCCTTTACTCTCAGGATCTGTTCCCGAAGGTCCTGTAGATCATTAAATGTGGACTGCGCCGTGATGGAGTATACAAGAGCGAAGCCTTGACCGTTCTTCATGTACAAGTCCCTCATCGCTGTGAACTGCTCCTGTAGAACAGCAGAGGAAAGACTCCATGACATACTGGTCATATTTACTGTTAAAATCTGTCACCATGGCTAACATGGACACATTCTACCTACTGTTCCAGCTGTGTCAAGGATTTCAAGCATGCACTGCTGCCCATCCACTTCAACTTGCTGTGGGAGAGAGGGAGTAACGTTTAGTAGCATTTTGACATCAGTGGTGGCAATTGAAAAGTTGGTAACTATAGGGCAGCTTACCTTTCTGTAGGAGTCTTCTATTGTGGGGTCATATTTTTCCACAAAAATACCCTGTACAAATTGGACAGTCTGGAAGAGAAAAGGCAAGGGGAGGAGAACATGAATGTAGAGAGTGACTCGTACATTCTCCAAATCAAAACAGCCACTCAATCAGGGCTCTAAATGAAACACTTTCATTGGTAGCACAACATGTGCTTCAAAAATAAGTCATATTGGCCCAATAAAGGCTGTACCTAAATCGTATTTTCTGGAAAATAAGACACCAGAAAATAAGATTTTTTAAATTGATTTAGATACAGCGTTCATTGGGCCTATATGACTTGTCAATATTTTTGAAGCACATGTTGTGCCCAGGAAACTAATCTGTTTCCAGGGTACAACATCTGTTTATTATAAAAGTTAAAATGTGGATACAAATACCTGTCATTGAAATGACAAAGTAATTTGTGGAATATTAGGTTAGCTAAC
The DNA here is from genome assembly GCF_057628025.1 of Oncorhynchus mykiss. NCBI lineage: Eukaryota > Metazoa > Chordata > Actinopteri > Salmoniformes > Salmonidae > Oncorhynchus > Oncorhynchus mykiss. Next base: position 48,947,269 of record NC_143037.1, on the reverse strand, counting down.
ATTGTGAAAAAAAAACAGTTTCCTAATGAGCTGCATAATGCGGTAACATGACTGAACAAGTTGTTAACGGCCCACAACATGGTTTATGAATGGAAAATATGGCCCGCGACATGGTTTATGAATGGAAAATATGGCCCGCGACATGGTTTATGAATGGAAAATATGGCCCGCGACATGGTTTATGAATGGAAAATATGGCCCGCGACATGGTTTATGAATGGAAAATATGGCCCGCGACATGGTTTATGAATGGAAAATATGGCCCGCAACATGGTTTATGAATGGAAAATATGGCCCGCGACATGGTTTATGAATGGAAAATATGGCCCGCGACATGGTTTATGAATGGAAAATATGGCCCGCCAATGAAGATGCATCCAGCTGCAGCGCCAATGCGCAATAGAAGGGGGGAAAAAAAACGTAGTGCCGGTAATATGGTCACAACTTTTCAACGGTTTGGGCTACAGACGAGCTGTTTTTTTTCTCTAGGGCAGCTTAATCATTACAACAATTATTATCTGGCTGATTTTTTGTTCTAGGTGCACACTGGTGCTCCCAAATTGAAATTCCAAGTCACACAGCAAAATATTTAGGGGCATATGCGACCAAAATGGTCACACTTTAAAGCCCTGCACTCAATGCACCCAGAATGACTCAAAACAGAAACCTTTACTACTAACCAGTGCAGATTTGCCTACACCTCCTGAGCCTAAAACCACTAGCTTGTATTCACGCATGGTGGGGTTACTTCACTCGACGGCACAAAAGTCTGCAAGAGATGAGACAAGAGAGAGAACATTGGTTAGGCCTACTTATTTATATAATTTTACACATTGCAGGCCACACATGAGGAGAAGCCAATAATTCCCTTCGGTTTTCATCAGCTCTAGACGCCACATTGTGGGCGGTTCCCTTGGCTTGTCCATTATCTAACTACTTTAGTTATACATAGCCAAGCCTAAACATAACTGCTTTGTCGCGGTAATCCCCTTTGACAATACATATTCAGAAACTGAAACTCCCCTCTGCCAAAAGAAGGAGCTCTCTTTCTGACTCACTATCCAGGTACATCTGCCGGCATGACAAGGCCTTCTTTTCAAAAGAAGAAAACAAATAGAGCCAAGATGACCCAGAGATTTATTTCCCCATTATAAAATGACGCCCTATAACACTTGAGTGACAGTGAACTGATGCTAATTGTCAAAAAGCTCAGTCTCTATGGAGACGGTAGGCAATAGCCATAGTGCCACAAATAGCTTCATCTAATTAGCATGCATAGGAGAAGGCCATGTGGGGTGAGGCGTCACTGCCTCTATCAGCTTGGCAAGGTGAGAAGTAAGACTTGTTAAAATAGCACAACATTATAAAAAAAACTCATCAGTTTTTATGACTTGATATTACAAAGCTATCCCGTAATCGTTTCCTGTTCTGTCTTGGAGCAAGCCATGGAAACGTGAGGCACCTGCCAAGAGAAACTTTTCTCTACAGAATATTATCCCCATGACACCTTTGTTATTGTTTTATTTTGTCTGTATTCCAACGGGACCACGTTGAAAATAAGTGGGATCGCTTCAACGTGTTGTCATTGATTTATTGGAGGAAAAGACGCAATGTCTCTTTATGTCCAATAGGAATTACTAACAGGCATAGGCAAAAACTCTTCCATGAGAAAATACATTTTATGTGCTGTGCAGAGAAATAATCCAAACCCACTATCATTATCTAGCTATGCAAACCTAACAAATTCCAAGCGGCAGCAGCATGAGAGTTGGGCGGTATGTTACAAAGGTCCATTCAATCCTCAGGCCATTGCGATACACCCCTTCCTCTGTGAAAATTATGTGCATATAGAAAAAACAGAACAGAGATCATAGTAAGAGAATGACAATTGCGCTTCTTAAATAGTGACCAGACCAAGAAAGGACACTTCTGTGTTTGTTTCTGATATTAGCCCATTTTTAGAAGCAGAAGTTAAACCTACAGCTGCAGTAAGAATACGAAACAAAGTATGTGTCACAAAGGTTTCAGAAAGACATTTCACTTTTATCTGATGGCCTTTAGTTGACTGATTACAGGTGAAACATCTGGAATAGCGCTTAAGCAAATACAGTGAGCTCCAAAAGTATTGGGACAGTCACACATTTGTTGATGTTTTGGCTCTGTACTCCAGCACTTTGGATTTGAAATGATACAATGGACAAGGAGGTTAAAGTGCAGACTGTCAGCTTTAATTTGAAGGTATTTTCATCCATATCAGGTGAACTGTTTAGAAATTGTACATAGTCCCCGCATTTTAGGGGACCAAAAGTGTTGGGATAAATTCACTTATACAGTGGGGAGAACAAGTATTTGATACACTGCTGATTTTGCAGGTTTTCCTACTTACAAAGCATGTAGAGGTCTGTAATTATTATCATAGGTACACTTCAACTGTGATAGACGGAATCTAAAACAAAAATCCAGAAAATCACATTGTATGATTTTTAAGTAATTAATTTGCATTTTATTGCATGATATAAGTATTTGATCACCTACCAACCAGTAAGAATTCCGGCTCTCACAGACCTGTTTGTTTTTCTTTAAGAAGCCTTCCTGTTCTCCACTCATTACCTGTATTAACTGCACCTGTTTGAACTTGTTACCTGTATAAGAGACACCTGTCCACACACTCAATCAGACTCCAACCTCTCCACAATGGCCAAGACCAGAGAGCTGTGTAAGGACATCAGGGATAAAATTGTAGACCTGCACAAGGCTGGGATGGGCTACAGGACAATAGGCAAGCAGCTTGGTGAGAAGGCAACAACTGTTGGCGCAATTATTAGAAAATGGAAGAAGTTCAAGATGACGGTCAATCACCCTCGGTCTGCAAGCTCTCACCTCATGGGGCATCAATGCTCATGAGGAAGGTGAGGGATCAGCCTAGAACTACACGGCAGGACCTGGTCAATGACCTGAAGAGAGCTGGGACCACAGTCTCAAAGAAACCCATTAGTAACACGCTACGCCGTCATGGATCAAAATCCTGCAGCGCTCGCAAGGTCCCCCTGCTCAAGCCAGCGCATGTCCAGGCCCGTCTGAAGTTTTCCAATGACCATCTGGATGATCCAGAGGAGGAATGGGAGATGGTCATGTGGTCTGATGAGACAAAAATAGAGCTTTTTGGTCTAAACTCCACTCGCCATGTTTGGAGGAAGAAGGATGAGTACAACCCCAAGAACACCATTCCAACCGTGAAGCATGGAGGTGGAAACATTCTTTGGGGATGCTTTTCTGCAAAAGGGACAGGACGACTGCACCGTATTGAGGGGAGGATGGATGGGGCCATGTATCGTGAGATCTTGACCAACAACCTCTTTCCCTCAGTACAAGCATTGAAGATGGGTCGTGGCTGGGTCTTCCAGCATGACAACGACTCGAAACACACAGCCAGGGCAACTAAGGAGTGGCTTGGTAAGAAGCATCTCAAGGTCCTATAGAGGCCTAGCCAGTCTCCAGACCTAAACCCAATAGATAATCTTTGGAGGGAGCTGAAAGTCTGTATTGCCCAGCAACAGCCCCGAAACCTGAAGGATCTGGAGATGGTCTGTATGGAGGAGTGGGCCAAAATCCCTGCTGCAGTGTGTGCAAACCTGGTCAAGAACTACAGGAAACGTATAATCTCTGTAATTGTAAACAAAGGTTTCTGTACCAAATATTTAGTTCTGCTTTTCTGATATGTCATGCAATAAAATGCTAATTAATTACTTAATCATACAATGTGATTTTCTGGATTTTTGTTTTAGATTCCGTCTCAGTTGAAGTGCACCTATGATAAAAATTACAGACCTCTACATGCTTTGTAAGTAGGAAAACCTGCAAAATCAGCAGTGTATCAAATACTTGTTCTCCCCACTGTATGTTTATTAGTAAGAAAGTAGTAAAGTAGTAAAAAGTTAAGTATTTGGCCCCATATTCATAGAACAGAATGACTACATCAAGCTTGACTCAATTTGTTGAATGCATTTTCTGTTTGTTTTGGTTGTGTTTCAGATTATTTTGTGCCCAATAGAAACGAATGATAAATAATGTAGTGTCATTTTGGAGTCACTTTTATTGTGACTAGAATAGGTTTCTAAACACATCTACCTTCATGTGGATGCTACCATTATTACAGATAATCCTGAATGAATCGTGAATAAGTATGAAAGTTTGGGAGAAAGTTAGACGCACAAATATCATACATGTCATCACAAAAAATGTGTCTGGACCCTTCTACTGTATAACATTCCATTTACACCAAAAATAGAAGTTTGGTTGTATATTTGTCTGCAATTTAACCTCAGTCATTGTACCATTTCAAATCTAAAGCGCTGAAGAACAAGAGCCCAAATAACAACAAAGTTTCCCTGTCCCCAATACTTTAGTAGATCACTGCAAATGCCTGTAGAACTTCACATGGTCAATTCCAATGTCAGTATTCCTGCAAAACACAGCTGATATGGTGAGTGTCTCCATGTTGACAAGAATTTGGCAAACCCACCATGCCCACTGCACAGCATCTTGAAATGTTATAAGTCAGTGAGGGTTCAGAACCAGTATTCTCTTAACATAAGCCTGTGAGTGGTGCGTTCCCAGTCAGCATAGAATAGCCTAGTTTCTGCACTGAAACTCATTTTATAGCAAAAACACCCACTCTAAGGACATAACCTACTGTGCTCAAGGCTGGAAAGGACAACTCCCCACTACATCTAGTGAGGGAAGGCTAGCAGTTCCCAGGACACACTGACATCTGTGGGCAGGTGTGGATGCTGTGTTGGGAGCCAAAGGAGCTAGGCTACTCCAAAGAATCCCCACAAAACTAGGAAAAAGACAGAAGAAATATATAAATTGCATTTAACTTTTTGTGAATAATCTTAGGCCTGCACTTTGACAGAGTTGGGAGTGGGACACACATTTCCAAACAGTAGGTGTACATTAGCCTGAATCATCTACTCATCAGTGAGTATGTTTACATGCACACCGCATGTAAACAATATTAAACTGATTATGACAGAATGCCGAGTATGGCGTTAGTCACGTAAATACCTTACTCTGCTTATCTAAATTGGCGTAATGTCATAATCGAGGTAATCATACGCCGATTAAAACACCTGGTTTTCTGAGCAATCTTTCAAATGATTAGGACATGGTAACAGCTTAATCATCGCTCCAGCTGGATATTTGATTTGCGCATTTGCCAGTGTGTGGTAGCGCAAGCATCCCTCTTATGTGCGAGTGAAGTGAGTTCTGAAAAACTGAACGTATGCATCATCTTATAAATATTTTTCACATACAAACTTTTCGTCAGAACTCAGAAATCAAAAAGTCTTCTCAAAAATAAGTCAGTGGTAGACTGTTTATTTTGATTGGGTATTTCCTACATTGATCAAAAGTCCCATCAGTAGCCTGATTTCATGTGTCTGTCATGTAAACGGGACTATTACATTAACCTGACTATCCACAATAATCACATTATTGTGTGCATGCTACCGTGCTGTGTTGGGGAAGCTTCAGATTGGAAGAAGTTACACTAGACTAAAGCTACTCTTAAGAAAACTATAGTTTACCTAACAAAAGTTACTTTGATGAGGTAGTTCATCCAAACTACGTTGTGAAAATGTGTCATCAGTAAATCTGTATTGTCAGACTACAAATTGCAAGAACAAATCACTTTGGGGTCATATGTTAACAGAATGTGTAACGGATTAATGGAATTTAGCCTATTAATTAAACCCCAAAACAGCTTCAAGTGAGAATTAGGCAAGTCCGATAACAAAAAAGTACATTTTAAAAAGTTGTGTAGTTCCAGTAGTTAGCCTAGCTACACGGCATAAAAGTAATTAACTACTGAAAACTGTACCTAGATTTTTATTTAGTTCAACTACCACCAAGCTACTGGAAAATGTAATGAACTAGCTAGTTGAACTACTGTACGTGTACACTGAATGTACAAAATATTACGAACTCCTGCTCTTTCCATGACAGACTGACCAGGTGAATGCTATGATCCCTTATTGATGTCACTTGTTAAATTCACTTCAATTAGTGTAGAAGAAGGGGAGGAGACAGGTTAAAGAAGGATTTTTAAGCCTTGAGATGGATTGTGTATGTGTGCCATTCAGAGGGTGAATGGGCAAGGCAAAATATGTATGTGCTTGAGGTCGACCGATTAATCGGAATGGACGATTAATTAGGGCCGATTTCAAGTTTTCATAACAATCGGAAATTTGTATTTTTGGACACCGATTTGGCAGTTTTTTTTTACACCTTTATTTATCCTTTATTTAACTAGGCAAGTCAGTTAAGAACACATTCTTATTTTCAATGACAGCCTACGAACGGTGGGTTAACTGCTTTGTCCAGGGGCAGAATGACAGATTTTTACCTTGTCAGCTCGGGGATTCAATCTTGCAACCTTACAGTTAACTAGTCCAACGCTCTAACCACCTGATTACATTGCACTCCACGAGGAGACTGCCTGTTACGCGAATGCAGTAAGAAGCCAAGGTAAGTTGCTAGCTAGCATTAAACTAGCAGAAAACAATCAATCAATCACTAGTTAACTACACATGGTTGATGATATTACTAGTTTATCTAGCGTGTCCTGCGTTGCATATAATCGATGCGGTGCGTATTCACAAAAAAGGACTGTCTTGCTCCAATGTGTACCTAACCATAAACATCAATGCCTTTCTTAAAATCAATACACAAGTATATATTTTTAAACCTGCATATTTAGTTAATATTGCCTGCTAACCTGGCTCGTTGCGAACTCTGAAGACTATTTATTCCGTACAAAGACAGCGAACTTCGCCAAACGGGGGATGATTTAACAAAAGCGCATTTGTGAAAAAAGCACAATCGTTGCACGACTGCACCTAACCATAATCATCAATGCCTTTCTTAAAATCAATACACAGAAGTAAATATTTTTAAACCTGCATATTTTGCTAAAAGAAATCCAGGTTAGCAGGCAATATTAGCCAGGTGAAATTGTGTCACTTCTCTTGCGTTCATTGCACGCAGAGTCAGTGTATATGCAACAGTTTGGGCTGCCTAATTTGTCAGAATTTTACGTAATTATGACATAACATTGAAGGTTGTGCAATGTAACAGCAATATTTAGACTTATGGATGCCACCCGTTAGATAAAATACGGAACGGTTCCGTATTTCACTGAAAGATCAAATGTCTTGTTTTCGAGATGATAGTTTTTGGATTCGACCATATTAATGACCTAAGGCTCGTATTTCTGTGTGTTATTATGTTATGATTAAGTCTATGATTTGATATTTGATAGAGCAGTCTGACTGAGCGATGGTAAGCACCAGCAGGCTTGTAAGCATTCATTCAAACAGCACTTTCGTGCATTTTGCAAGCAGCTCGTCGCTGTGCTTCAAGCATTGAGCTGTTTATGACTTCAAGCCTATCAACTCCCGAGATTAGGCTGGTGTAACCGATGTGAAATGGCTAGCTAGTTAGCGCGCTAATAGCGTTTCAAACATCACTCGCTCTGAGACTTGGAGTGGTTGTTCCCCTTGCTCTGCAAGGGACGCGGCTTTTGTGGAGTGATGGGTAACGCTGCATTGATGTCGGTATATATATATATATATATATATATATATATATATATATATATATATATATATATATACATACACACATTTTTTTTATTTTTTACTTTTTATTATTTATTTTTTTAAATCGGCCGATTAATCGGTATTGGCTTTTTTCTCCCTCCAATAATCTGTATCGGCGTTGAAAAATCATAATCGGTCGACCTCTAGTATGTACTGTCTGTATAAATTGTCAAACGACCTAAAAAGAGTGAAAAAAATATGAGCACACTTTACATTTCAAAGTCATCGAATTTTGAGTGTTCCTTTAATGTTCAAAGCATTCTGAATTCATCTAACGTGGTCATAGGCCTAAGCCATGTCAAAATACATAGAATTAGCTTTAAAACAGCACAAGTACCTTCCCCAGACGCCCATCTAGGTCAAATCACCTTTGCGTAACAGAAGGGGGCCACTAGAAGTTTGATCCAACCGTAATGAAGCCGGTAAAACAGTGTACATTAAGTGTGTATTTTGCATTTGAGAATCGATTCACGTTTAGATGGAGTAATTTGGCAATGAAAATAACATGCAAGGACCTTAGTTGGACCTAAAGGAGCAACGGTACAGTTTTGTTCCTTTAAGAGGACATATTGGGCTACACTCTTAAACTTGACAGATATGGTCTAAAAATCCTGACTTGAATGCATACAAAAGGAACACCTGATGGGATATTGCTTTTATTGCACATGGGTGTGCTCCTGAATGTCAAATCACGTGTCAAATCTTACATTCTCAAAAGACAACACCAGCCACCCTTATTTACATAAATAAAGGTTGCATTTAGCAACTAGTTAACAACAAATTCGTATTTACAATGACGGCCTAGGAAAAGTGTTAACTGCCTTATCAGGGGCAGAACAACAGATTTTTACCTTGTCAGCTCTGGGATTTATCCAGCAACCTTTCAGTAACTGGGCCAACGCTCTAACCACTAGGCTACCTGCCGCCCCTCAATCTATCCATCTAGATCAGCCTTTCCCCAACTCTGAGGTCCTCGGGATCCCACGTTTAGATTTTTGCCCCAACACTACAATGCGGATTCAAATGATCAAAACGTGATGATTCGTTGATTATTTGAATCAGCTGTGTAACGTTTCTACTGTACTTAGGTCAAAAACCAGAACGTGCACTGAGTTTGGGAAACCCCGACTAGTTGGCTAACTAGCTAAATAATAGGAAACATAACTTGCAGTGTCTGAAGTGTCTGACATCACTTCGACAAAAGAACGTTTCAGTGTAACGTTAAAACTCAGAGGAAGGGATCAGCTGTACCTAGCCAGTCAAGTTAGATGGCGAAGTTTGCTAGCTAAGCTAACGTCCCCCCGGTCCGATTCAAAGTTATAGCTAACAACTAATGTAGCTAGGCGAGCCAACCGGGTAGTGCCTGGCTAAATTCTTAATAGTTAGTCAATTAATGTTCAACTAGTCAACACGGCTAGCTAGCTAACTAAGGCGTGTGAACCACTGGTGTGAACTAGCTACAGACAACTCCCTTCGGCTTGTTGTGTTAGCTAGCTGCTTCGCTAACGTTAGCCTCCCTTAGACGTTCTATCCGGCCTGAACGTTAGCTGTCCTACTTGGCCATCCGACACGTTTCTAACATTTTCACGACCTATATACATGTTCGAGTATTGATTATCCCCAAACTGTTGCTATGACCAGAGATAATCGTTACTCACCGTGTTTTGTCTCCCCGCCACCTCACTAGATAGCTGACTTCAATGAACCTCCGGAAACGTCAATCCCTAGCTAGCTAACCTCTCCCACCATAAATGGCAACGGACGGTGCACACTAGCTACTGTAGTTTCAAGGCAGCCTGACGATTCACAATGTTGTAGTCCATAAAACCATAATGGCTCATCTGAGTATCATGGCAACCATGCACTCACTGAAAGTGCAAATGTTATTAAATAAGATATTACAATTTTATTTCCATAGTCTTCGCGTTATAAACTTGAGGACTGACAAAAACTATAAAGTAGGCCTACTGCCATACAAAATCTGTTTGGATAATGTGGGCATGCAGAATACTGTAGTCGTGTATGCAATTAGAAAGCATACTTTCCACTTGAAGTCCCAGAAATAAGCCATCTCAAACAGATGCAAGGAAAAAGCAAGGGTCTTCAACTTCAAGCCAAACACACACACACACACACACACATATATATATACACACACACACACTACTCAAAAAAATAAAGGGAACACTAAAATAACACATCCTAGATCTGAATGAAATATTCTTATTAAATACTTTTTTCTTTACATAGTTGAATGTGCTGACAACAAAATCACACAAATATTATCAATGGAAATCAAATTTATCAACCCATGGAGGTCTGGATTTGGAGTCACACTCAAAATTAAAGTGGAAACCACACTACAGGCTGATCCAACTTTGATGTAATGTCCTTAAAAAAGTCCAAATGAGGCTCAGTAGTGTGTGTGGCCTCCACGTGCCTGTATGACCTCCCTACAGCGCCTGAGGATGCTCCTGATGAGGTGGCGGATGGTCTCCTGAGGGATCAAATCAAATTTATTTATATAGCCCTTCGTACATCAGCTGATATCTCAAAGTACTGTACAGAAACCCAGCCTAAAACCCCAAACAACAAGCAATGCAGGTGTAGAAGCACGGTGGCTAGGAAAACTCCCTAGAAAGGCCAAAACCTAGGAAGAAACCTGGAGAGGAACCAGGATATGTGGGGTGGCCAGTCCTCTTCTGGCTGTGCCGGGTGGAGATTATAACAGAACATGGTCAAGATGTTCAAATGTTCATAAATGACCAGCATGGTCGAATAATAATAAGGCAGAACAGTTGAAACTGGAGCAGCAGCACAGTCAGGTGGACTGGGGACAGCAAGGGGTCATCATGTCAGGTATTCCTGGGGCATGGTCCTAGGGCTCAGGTCCTCCGAGAGAGAGAAAGAAAGAGAGAATTAGAGAGAGCATATGTGGGATGGCCAGTCCTCTTCTGGCTGTGCCGGGTGGAGATTATGACAGAACATGGGATCTCCTCTCAGACCTGGACTAAAGCATCCGCCAACTCCTGGACAGTATGTGGTGCAACGCCACGAGCAGACACATGCACATTTGTGGCCTGTTGGAGGTCATTTTGCAGGGCTCTGGCAGTGCTCCTCCTGCTCCTCCTTGCACAAAGGCGGAGGTAGCGGTCCTGCTGCTGAGTTGTTGCCCTCCTACGGCCTCCTCCACGTCTCCTGATGTACTGGCCTGTCTCCTGGTAGCGCCTCCATGCTCTGGACACTACGCTGACAGACACAGCAAACCTTCTTGCCACAGCTCGCATTGATGTGCCATCCTGGATGAGCTGCACTACCTGAGTCACTTGTGTGGGTTGTAGACTCCGTCTCATGCTACCACTAGAGTGAAAGCACCGCCAGCATTCAAAAGTGACCAAAACATCAGCCAGGAAGCATAGGAACTGAGAAGTGGTCTGTGGTCACCACCTGCAGAACCACTCCTTTATTGGGGGTGTCTTGCTAAATGCCTATAATTTCCACCTGTTGTCTATTCCATTTGCACAACAGCATGTGAAATGTATTGTCAATCAGTGTTGCTTCCTAAGTGGACAGTTTGATTTCACAGAAGTGTGATTGACTTGGAGTTACATTGTGTTGTTCAAGTGTTCCCTTTATTTTTTTGAGCAGTGTATATATATATACACAAAACAATAGCAATATTTATTGCAAACCAAAGCTTCTAGATACTGTACATATGTACACTATCAACAGCTTGCAGTGTTGTGAGAATGCCCTCTATAAACTAAAGACTTGTGACTCTCACTGAGGTCCTTGTAGCTTTAGTGTCAGGAGAGAGTAGAGAGCATTGTCATCTATTTTCAGTGGGGGTTTTCCTAAATGTGCGGTGCAGTACAAGTCACTGGCTTCCTGGGGAAGAATGTTGGAGCTTTTCATAATTATCTCATCATACACATGACAAGTGTCCTCTTCACCCTGAGAGAGAGGAAGAGAACAAGAGAGAGCGGGAATTGGGTAGAGTTTATTTGTTGACCGAGTTGGTGCAGAATGACGGCTGTCTGATGAGGACATGCAAAATCTTATTCAAACTATGATAAAGCATAAACCAAGATCCAATTCACCTGTGCAATGGCTACAGGATCTGATACTTTAGATGCTGTAAATGCTGAGGGACACAAATTAGAGGCTTCAACATATCATAAACAAATAATATTATCGTACCTGCATTATATGTAGGTAAGATATCAAAGAAAGGGAACTTGGTCTTACTCAGTGAGCACGGCATTGATCGTTTTCTGAAGAATACACAAAGTGCAACCACAGTGCAACACATCAACAGTCCGACAGCTCCCACAACAACATGGACACGTACAAAACCTAAAGTAAAGAAAGAGAATAATTCAACAAAATCTCAATCAAACCCATTTTCCAGTGTTTTTAGAACAAAATAGAGTGGCCTAAAGTTAAATTACCTGTGCTGTCAATCAGAATCGATGAGGATGTTGGTGCGACATCCCAATCTGCAACAGGTAACTTTTTGCATGGCACCATTAAAGTGACATAACAAAAGCATACAGAACATAAATGGAACATTTATTAGAATAAAAAAATAATTGGACAATAGGAGCTTATTTTTTAAGCTATTTAAAGTTATATCAACCTGTGTAAATGTGGGGACCTCTGGGGACACATATCTGTTTGTTTGTGTGGTGTCCTTCTTATCAGGTGTAAACAGTGAAGTGACCAATGGAGCTGTGGGTAGAAACAGTAGAGGGTAGACCGAGTATGATTTTTGTGCATTCAAAGACAATCAAATGGGATAAAAGCAAAACAATATGCATACCTTTACTCACAGAGACATCTACTTTTGTTAAAACATCTCTTCCCCACTGATCAAGTCCACAATAGTAAAGTCCAGAGTCCTGTAATTTCAGGTTTTTGATGGTGGCAATGAAAGTATGTCCATGGATATTGTCATACCCAGAAAATCTTCCTACTGTGACAAATGTGTCCACTTTCACACTTCTGATGAGAACGTCACTGTAGGAACATGGGTGGCGACACAAATATTTGGGCTTATATTGATATCCATCTGGATATGAACACTTAATGTCTAAAGATCCACCTTCATTTCCATGCTCTCCAATGTTGCTCCTTTTTGCATAACAGCTTAAAACTTGATAAAAGAGAAGACAATGTTATTCTTTATCATAATAACAAATAATAGTTGAAACGTGAAATAAACAAAAACTTTGTGGAATTGTTCGGCAAAAGTATATTCTATACAATTTGCACTATGCAGGAGTCTCTTTCACAAAGAAAATAATCAACAACAAAAATGGTCTGCAATTGTAATCAACAACAACAAATCAACAACAACAAAAATGGTTTGTGTTAAAACTCACCTGGCAAGTAAAGGAGAATCATCAGATAGAATTTCATGTTTAAATGTTTTTCTTATTTCACCACAGATCCCTTTTTCTCTCAAATGATCCTACTGTCACTATATCAGTCTCTACCCAGCAGCATCACTTGCAGTGGCTTTGGGCTGTTTTTGCTTTATTACAGGAAGTGAAAAAATAAACTGATTGCAATGTTTCAGGAAGGAAGTGCTACAGACAAATGCTACTTTTGTTAAATCAAAAGCCTATGAGGCAGACGGAGACATCAAAGACAGACGAAATATCCCATAATTGTTCATCTGGAGGAATTAAATGACCTGGTTATTAGCTATTAGATGCACTCTCGAAACCAGACATATGAATGTGTTTTGTTTGGTTCTGTAAATACATTTTAGAATTTGCACTTGAACACAACAGGTAACACCTGTGGCCTGACCGGTCAACCGCAGTGCTTTACTGTCCTCTACTAGTAGTTAAAAATCTTTACTTGTCTTGGTATATTTTCATGTCATAAAACATCTGTATGATACAGTATGTACCCTTCATGAGTCAATTCTAAACAACACAACATTCTCAAAAGCATTCTCAAAATATATTCCCTCCCTCTCAGGACACAATCTATCACAGTGAAATGTTTGCAAAGGTCAAGGGGTCTCCTGCCATCTATAGGGAAGTCCCTCATACTTTCATGTTGTAAGCAACTGCCATCCCGAAAGACAACTAATAGCGATTAACTGCTATTATATTACACATTGACCAGATTAAGAACCTACGCACACTTCAGATACAAGTTGTGTGTTGCATACTAGCTATGTGTTCGGTTAAATGTTTTATTTAGCTATACTGAACAAAAATATAAACGCAACATGTAAAGTGTTGGTCTAATGTTTCATGAGCTGAAATAAAAGATACCAGAATTTTTTCCATATGCACAAAAAGCATATTTCTCTCAAACGTTGTGCAGTAATTAGTTTATATCACTGTTAATGAGCCTTTCCCATTTGCCAAGATAATCCATCCACTTGACAGATGTGGCATATCAAGAGGCTGATTAAACAGCATGATAATTACACAGGTGCACCTTGTGCTGGGAACAATAAAAGGACACTCTAAAATGTGCAGTTTGTCACACAACTCTCTCGACCTTGTCCTCTTCCGAGTCCGTAGGGGAGTTGCAGCGATGGGACAAGACTAACTACCAATTGGATATCACATAATTAAGGAGAAAAGGGGGTAATAAAAATAAAAATAAAAAAAAAATAATTGTTGCATGTTGGGTTTATAGTTTGGTTCTGTATATAATATCCTTTAATCGTGACACTGGAAAATGATCTTTAAAAAAACATTTAAAAAATGTCTGTTCATTCCTCTTACTCTACTTATTAACTGTCTAAAAATACAAAAAATATGGTGACTTGCAATGTGTAAGCCTTTCCTTTCAGTTGTTTTCCCCTTTGAACTTTTCTGTTTCCGCTGTGCAACTCCCCCATTCTCCCCACCTCTTAGCTGGACAAAGCCTCACATGAAAGAGCAGAACATCCAACTGACCATCATCCAGTAATTAAAAAATAATTAGAAATTATTCTTACGTCATACTGTGTCTTCAATGCAATGACCAAATATGAACATTAAGGAGAAAAGGAAGGAGAGATTCAACTGAGGGAGACGGAAGTCAACAGGCCTAACAGTGTAGCCTAAGGTGGTTTCACCAACACCACCTTCTGACTCACAGTACCCACTGCATTAGATATCTCTCCATATCTCAGCAGCAACAACGGAAGCAAGGCTTCACCCCAGGTACTACTATAAGACAAATGCAGTTCCGTTTCTGTATCAAGTCCAACTTCTTCTTCCTGTGATCACCTGCCCATTACTGAAGCAGCTTTGGAACATCAACCTGCAAGAGGGTAAAATATTTAGATGAGATTTATTCACCGATATTCTTCCTGACTGTAAATTCAAGAGAAATGCTGGCTTTATATATATATATATATATAATGTGGTCTTTCCTCATTTTCCTCTCTACACTGAAAGCGCGAACCACTGCTTTTAATCAGGGCAAGGTGTCTGGTAACATGACCGAATACAAACAGTGCAGCTATTCCCTCCGCAAGGCTATCAAACAAGCTAAGCGTCAGTACAGAGACAAAGTAGAATCTCAATTCAACGGCTCAGACACAAGAGGCATGTGGCAGGGTCTACAGTCAATCACGGACTACAGGAAGAAATCCAGCCCAGTCACGGACCAGGATGTCCTGCTCCCAGGCAGACTAAATAACTTTTTTGCAGGCCACTGACACGGCCTGCAACGAAAACTTGCGGTCTCTCCTTCACTGCAGCCGAGGTGAGTAAGACATTTAAACGTGTTAACCCTCGCAAGGCTGCAGGCCCAGACGGCATCCCCAGCCGCGCCCTCAGAGCATGCGCAGACCAGCTGGCCGGTGTGTTTACGGACATATTCAATCAATCCCTATACCAGTCTGCTGTTCCCACATGCTTCAAAAGGGCCACCATTGTTCCTGTTCCCAAGAAAGCTAAGGTAACTGAGTTAAACGACTACCGCCCCGTAGCACTCACTTCCGTCATGAAGTGCTTTGAGAGACTAGTCAAGGACCATATCACCTCCACCCTACCTGACACCCTAGACCCACTCCAATTTGCTTACCGCCCAAATAGGTCCACAGACGATGCAATCTCAACCACACTGCACACTGCCCTAACCCATCTGGACAAGAGGAATACCTATGTGAGAATGCTGTTCATTGACTACAGCTCGGCATTCAACACCATAGTACCCTCCAAGCTCGTCATCAAGCTCGAGACCCTGGGTCTCGACCCCGCCCTGTGCAACTGGGTACTGGACTTCCTGACGGGCCGCCCCCAGGTGGTGAGGGTAGGCAACAACATCTCCTCCCCGCTGATCCTCAACACTGGGGCCCCACAAGGGTGCGTTCTGAGCCCTCTCCTGTACTCCCTGTTCACCCACGACTGCGTGGCCACGCACGCCTCCAACTCAATCATCAAGTTTGCGGACGACACAACAGTGGTAGGCTTGATTACCAA
This sequence comes from Oncorhynchus mykiss, assembly GCF_057628025.1. Classification (NCBI taxonomy): domain Eukaryota; kingdom Metazoa; phylum Chordata; class Actinopteri; order Salmoniformes; family Salmonidae; genus Oncorhynchus; species Oncorhynchus mykiss. Next base: position 48,931,164 of record NC_143037.1, on the reverse strand, counting down.
CAACGACGAGACGGCCTACAGGGAGGAGGTGAGGGCCCTCGGAGTGTGGTGTCAGGAAAATAACCTCACACTCAACGTCAACAAAACTAAGGAGATGATTGTGGACTTCAGGAAACAGCAGAGGGAACACCACCCTATCCACATCGATGGAACAGTAGTGGAGAGGGTAGCAAGTTTTAAGTTCCTCGGCATACACATCACAGACAAACTGAATTGGTCCACTCACACAGACAGCATTGTGAAGAAGGCGCAGCAGCCCCTCTTCAACCTCAGGAGGCTGAAGAAATTCGGCTTGTCACCAAAAGCACTCACAAACTTCTACAGATGCACAATCGAGAGCATCCTGGCGGGCTGTATCACCGCCTGGTACGGCAACTGCTCCGCCCTCAACCGTAAGGCTCTCCAGAGGGTAGTGAGGTCTGCACAACGCATCACCGGGGGAAAACTACCTGCCCTCCAGGACACCTACACCACCCGATGTCACAGGAAGGCCATAAAGATCATCAAGGACATCAACCACCCGAGCCACTGCCTGTTCACCCCGCTATCATCCAGAAGGCGAGGTCAGTACAGGTGCATCAAAGCTGGGACCGAGAGACTGAAAAACAGCTTCTATCTCAAGGCCATCAGACTGTTAAACAGCCACCACTAACATTGAGTGGCTGTCGCCAACACACTGACACTGACTCAACTCCAGCCACTTTAATAATGGGAAATTATGTAAATATATCACTAGCCACTTTAAACAATGCTACCTTATATAATGTTACTTACCTTACATTATTCATCTCATATGCATACGTATATACTGTACTCTATATCATCGACTGTATCCTTATGTAATACATGTATCACTAGCCACTTTAACTATGCCACTTTGTTTACATACTCATCTCATATGTATATACTGTACTCGATACCATCTACTGTATCTTGCCTATGCTGCTCTGTACCATCACTCATTCATATATCCTTATGTACATATTCTTTATCCCCTCACACTGTGTACAAGACAGTAGTTTTGGAATTGTTAGTTAGATTACTTGTTGGTTATTACTGCATTGTCGGAACTAGAAGCACAAGCATTTCGCTACACTCGCATTAACATCTGCTAACCATGTGTATGTGACAAATAAAATTTGATTTGATTTGATTTTGATTTGATTTGATACTCCCTCCCTCACCCTTCAAGTTCTTGCTCTCTGGTTTTTCCTCTTTGTCCTTGGATATGTACTCCTTAGTGGTCTCCACAGCAGAGAAGTTTAGGTCTATGACATCCTGGTCATCCAGGTCATCTGACTTGAAGTAGAAGAAACTAGCACAGCTCTTCCCCATCTTCTTCAGGCGTTCCCATTTCACTCTGTCAGTTGTTGGCTCCTTAAGTATGAAGTATTTAAGAAAAGATAGTTGCATGAATCATACAAGTATGAAATGCAGTATTAGATTAATCATTATTTAATAATGTAGTGTATGTTCATTTCATATATTTTCTGAATGCTTCTGGAATGTCCATAAGTCAGGACACAGCTTATGTAAAACCTATGAAACTTTGCCTCTACGAGCACCTTCTGTAAAACTGTATATCTTGCATATAGCAATCAGGATTTTTTCATCCCTTACAGGGCGATGTGTCGGTAGGGATCTGCGAGCCACTGTGTAAGTAACTCTGGCAGATGTTTCCTTAAAAGGCAGTATGGGTCAGAGCGTTCTGCTCTGGAATTTCATTCGTCTTAGAATTGGAACCAGCATGCCAGCATTAACCAGACTCATTATTCCATGAGCCTGTATTTTACCTTGTTCATCAAAACCTTCTCCAGATCTCAAGGGGCTTTGTGAAAACAAGACGACATGCAAACACCCTACAGATGGCCAAGTACAGCTTTGTAGGATGGAAATTAAGTATTGATAACTATACTACTGCTACATAATTGGTTAACATTTGAATACAGTGTGAATCATATATCCTGCTATTTATACATGTTCTCTTTATGGCTCAGGGGTTCATTTGTTTAGGATTTAAAAAGAAAAAAATGGGGCTGCCTAGCAACTCCTCAGACTCATGATGCCCCAGTGTGTAGGTGACATTTTGCCCGTTCACAAGACTTCTCTATAGTCTCTATACACGCAGCTGTTTCAACATTGCTCACGATTCCTTACTTGCAACCTGTTGGAGCCTTTATCCAACAGCCGAGTGTCAACATACTCTGGGTCTCTAAAGATAAAGAGAAGCTTAGACAGTGAGCTTATTAAATCATTAGGATATTATTGTATCATCTGAAAAAATTTACTTCATTTACAAAATAGGACACGGGGTCGTCACAGTCAAGATCTGAGACTTGTGTAATATGTCATATTTATATTTTACACTAATACAATTGCTCAGAGAAAGATTTTGATTAACAAGTAATTATTTTTCTCATAAAAATAGGTAGGGTTCAAAATGACTGTTTTCAATGCCTTTCACCTTGCGAGGATAACGGCACTGAGCCTTTAAAAAAGGTTTTATGAGCTGGGAGGGATCTTAGACCATTCCTCCATACAGAATCCTTTCCAGATCATTGATATCATTAGTCTGCACTTATGGGCTGCACTCTTCAATTCAACCCACGGGTTTTCAATGGGGTTCAAGTCCGGAGACTGATAGCCATTGCAACATTTTGATTTTGTGGCCAATTAACCATTTCTGAGGATTTTGATGTGTGCTTGGGGTTATTGTCTTGTTGGAAGATCTACTTGCGGCCAAATTTCAGCCTCCTGGCCGAGGCAACCAGGTTTTGGGCAAAACATGTCCTTGTACTGGGTAAAGTTCATGATGCTGTTGACCTTAACAAGGACCAGTGGATTCAAAATAGCCCCATAACATCAAAAAGCCACCACCATATTTTACAGTAGGTATGGGGTTCTTTTCTGCTTATGCACTCTCATTTTGACACCAAACCCACCACCTGGCCAAGGATCTGGAAGGATTCTGTATAGAGGAATGGCCTAAGATCCCTCCCAATGTGTTCTCAAACTCATTTTAGGAAAAGGCTCAGTGCAGTTACCTTCACAAGGTGAGGTATTGAAAACAGGGGTGTCAATAATTTTGACTCCTACCTTTTTGAGAAAAACTAAACATGACTTGCAAAATGTTCTTATCTAAGCAATTTAATTAGTATAAAATATAATTCCCCTTTTTGGGGGGGTTGAGTACAATACAGCTCAGTATTTCAGTTAAGTATTTTATAGTAATTTTTGCTAATCTTAGCAAGGGTGTCAATCATTTTGGGACCCCACTGTATGTCTGTATTCCTATTTCTGTCAAACGCCAAACAATTATAGATTTATTTCCAGTAGAGACACTAACAGCAGCTATATTTGAAGTTAGTGGGTGAAATATTGCCCACAAAAGTATTCATCATCCCTGGTCTTGAATCCTGAAATTACTACACCATGTCTGGAATCCAGGGTTGACAGGTTGAGGGTCCTGATATACTTGGGCACTTGAATAAGGTGTCAAATTGGTAGGCCAACTTAAAGTACTCAATTGACAGCTGTTCATACATCTAGGATACACTATTACCACTGTAATAACACCATTTCAGAGTTCAACCAGCAAAAATAACTTCTAACGATTGTATTTTTTATTGGTTACAAGCTGTCCTTTACGCAAAACTAACGACATTGGCATCATACCTCAAAGGACAGCTCCCTTTGAATGAGTTTCTTGGTTTCGCGCTCACCGTAGTCAAGCATCGCCCCCCTATTGTATTTTATTGACGGCTGCTTGTCTGTCTGGTTCCTCTGCCGGAGCCCGACTGGCAGAGTTGGATCCGGGTCAATAACGGTCAGTTCGCACTGCAGCTCTTCCACTTCGGCGGATGTCAGAGCGGCTAACAGTTTGTCAATATCGGAATCATCCTCGCTCTCCACGGGGCATTGATTCTGCACATTCCACATTATTTCCCACGAAAATGTCCTGTTACGCAAACCGGTGCGTAATTGGTACGCCCGGTCTCCAAAAGTCCTTTGATATTAATAGTTGTATTGGAACACTCATCTCAGGTTCATTGACCTCTCCAGTCTCTCTTTGAAATTGTCCTTTAGTGCAATTGAAATAGGTCAGTACCATATCCTTGTCCAAACTATCAATAGGACTGCCTGGGCCGCCTCTCGAATAACTGTTTAGCTCAATGCCCAATTTGAGATCAGCGCACTGGAGCTGGACTGGAGCCATATGACAACACAAGGAAAAATGCAAATTGATAGCTATTAAATCATCTATATTTTGTATGGGGCTATTATAAGTTTGTGCATGATGTCATCAAGAGATTTATACTTTTGTAGCCTATTATGGCCATTTAATTCAAGGTTCTTTTGACTAACACCAATAATCCTTATGCATTCATCACGCAAGAAACCTGCTTATAGGATAGTGGTACAACACAAGTGTTGACATTACGACATCTAGTGGACCAAATTAAAAGATAAAACCGTCCCTTTGATATTAGGAGAAAATGTTTTTATTCCACAATATAAACTGCAATGTCTCAAACTACCTCTCTCCATTCCTTTCCAAAGTAACCCACCCAAGCATACACTACATGACCAAAAGTATGTGGACAACTGGTTCGTCAAACATCTCATTCCAAAATCATGGGCATTAGTATGGAGTTGGTCCCCCCCTTGCTGCTATAACAGCCCCCACTCTTCTAGGAAGGCTTTCCACTAGGATGTTGGAACATTGCTGTGGGGACTTGCTTCCATTCAGCCACAAGAGCATTAGTGAGGTCGGGCACTGATGTTGGCCGATTAAGCCTGGCTCATAGTCAATTCATCCAAAAGGTGTTCGATGGGGTTGAGGTCAGGGCTCTGTGCAGGCCAGTCAAGTTCTTCCACACGATTTCGACAAGCAATTTCAGTATGGACCTCGCTTTCTGCACGGGGGCATTGCCATGCTGAAAAAGGAAAGGACCTTCCCCAAACGGTTGCCACAAAGTTGAATGCACAGAATTGTCCAGAATGTCATTGTATGCTGTAGCGTTAAGATTTCTCTTCACTGGAACTAAGGGGCCTAGCCCGAACCATGAAAAACAACCCTAGACGACTATTCTTCCACCAAAATAAACAGTTGGCACTATGCATTTGGGATCGGTAGCATTCTCCTGGCATCAGCCAAACCCATATTTGTCAGTCAGACTGCCAGGTGGTGAAGCGTGATTCATCACTCCAGAGCAATGTGTTTCCACTGCTCCAGAGTCCAATGGCGGTGAGCTTCACACCACTCCAGTTGACGCTTAGCATAGCGCATGGTGATCTTAGGTTTGTGTGCGGCCGCTCAGCCATGGAGACCCATTTCATGAAGCTCCCAAACAACAGTTATTGTGCTGACGTTGATTCCAGAAGCAGTTTTGAACCCTGTCGCGAATGTCGCAGCCGAGTACCGACAATTTTGACACACTATGTGCTTCAACGGTACCTTTCTGTGAGCTTGTGTGGTCTACCACTTCACGGCTGAGCCGTTGTTGCTCCTAGATGTTTCCACTTCACAAGAACAGCACTTACAGTTGACCGGGGCAGCTCTAGGTAGAAATTTTACGTACTGGCATGTTGAAAGTCATTGAGCTCTTCACTAAGGCCATTCGACTGCCAAAGTTTGTCTATGGAAATTTCATGGCTGTGTGCTCGATTTTATACAGCTGTCAGGAACGGGTCTGGCTGAAATAGCCAAATCCACTAATTTGAAGGTGTCCACATACTTCTGTATGTAAAAGAGCCTTCGGAAAGTATTCAGACCCCTAGACTTTTTCCATGTTTTGTTAGGTTACAACCTTTATATATATATATATATATATATATATATATATATATATATATATATATATATATATATATATATAAATAAAAATTCTACACATAAATATCACATTTATATAAGTATTCAAACCCTTTACTAAGTACTTTGTTGAAGCCCCTTTGGCAGCAATTACAGCCTCGAGCCGCCTTGGGTATGACACTAGAAGCTTGGCACACCTGTATTTGGAGAGTTTCTCCCATTCTTCTCTGCAGATCCTCTCAAGCTCTGTCAGGTTGGATGGAGAGCGTTTCTGCACAGCTATTTTCAGGTCGCTCCAGAGATGTTCGATCGGGTTCAAGTACGGGCCACTCAAGGACATTGAGACTTGTTCCGAAGCCAGTCCTGCATTGAACCTTCGCCCCAGAGCAGGTTTTCATCAAGGATCGCCGTACTTTGCTCCGTTCATCTTTCCCTCCAGTCCCTGCCGCTGAAAACCATGCCCACAGCATGATGCTGCCACCACCATGCTTAACCGCAGGGATAGTGCCAGGTTTCCTCCAGATGTGACACTTGGCATTCAGGCCAAAGAGTTCAACTTGGTTTCATTAGACCAGAGAATCTTGTTTCTCATGGTCAGAGTCTTTAGGTGCCTTTTAACAAACTCCCAAGCGGGCTGTCATGTGCCTTTTACTGAGGAGTGGCTTCCATCTGGTCACTCTACCATAAAAGGCCTGATTTGGTGGAGTGCTTTATAGATGGTTGTCATTGTGGAAGGTTCTTCCATCTCCACGAGGAACTCTGGAGTTCTGACAGAGTGACCATTGGTCACCTCCCTAACCAAGACCCTTCTCCCTCGTTTGCTCAGTTTAGCCGTGCGGCCAGCTCTAGGTAGAGTCTTGGTGGGTCCAAACTTCTTCCATTTAGGAATGATGGAGCCCACTGTGTTCTTGGGGACCTTCAAATGCTGCATACATTCTTTGGTACCCTTCCCCAGACCTGCGCCGCCACAATCCTGTCTCAGAGCTCTACGGACAATTCCAAATCATGTCCAATCAATTGAATTTACCACAGGTAGATTGCAATCAAGTTGTAGAAACATCAAGGATGATCAATGGAAACAGGATGCGCCTGAGCTCAATTTCAAGTCTCATAGCAAAGGGTCTGAAGTCTTATGTATTTTTTAATACATTTGCTAAAATTTCCCAAAACAGGTTTTTGCTTTGTCATTATGTAGTATTGTGTGTAGATTTGAGGATTTGTATTTATTTAACCCATTTTAGAATAAGGCTATAATGTAACAAAATGTGGATAAAGTCAAGGGGTTTGAATACTTTCCAAAGGCACTGTATAGTGTATGTGGCAGTTGATCCAGTTCCTTCTGTCTGCTACATTGCTAGTCTACAACTGTAACTTACCCCAGTCGATACGCTTTCTGTTCTGTACATCAAACCATTGCTGAAGCATCAACACGTAGTTCAGAGACCAATCCATTGAATTCAATTGAGACAAACATTATTGCTCAGATAAATAAACTTAGTCGACTGATATAAGTCAGTATGATGGAAGTACTAAGTATTGGGTTTCCCAGAAAATACAGTTCTCTCCATCACATGATTTATTACGGGGAAAGAGGGGACCTTAACCATCTGTCTCAGGTTTTGCATGCAAGGAAGTTCAATATACCCTTGGATCTTTTCAGAGTGCCTTATTGTTTGACTCCTTTGCACCACCCATTATATGGAAACCCATGCAGCACACTGACTCCACATCATGTCACAACCACAAACAGTTCAAAGGAGGAAAGAAAAATATGTAAAAAAAAAAAAAGTAACAAACAGTATAGTTCTGGACAACAACCCAATAAAGAGGAGGAGATAGCACCGTTGTCACAAAGGGGATGAGGACAAGTGAGGTGTCTGTGACATCCTGACTTGTGTGGCCAGGTTGCTAACGGAGTAGGCCGAAAACCGTCAGACTTTCCTTCCAAAACTCCATCCATTCTCTCCTCAAATCCTCAGCGGCCATCGCTTATTGTACAGCCGACACACACATAGTCCTCTTTCTCAGCCAACTCGGCTGTCACACCCACACAGACCTGGTGGAACCACTGGTTACAGCTGCCGTCACACTGGACCCAGTCCACCTGAAATAAGTCAAAAACACCAAATAAAGAAAACTCAAGTGACATAAGACAGACAAGGAACTGAACATTCAGTACATTTGACAATTTCTACGACTAACAAACTGCTAGGCATTCTGTCCCTCTCTCCTTTATTTGAACTCCAACACTAGCAGCCAGTCAATCAGGTTTTTCGCAATTAATAAAATATTGCTCATTATTTCATATTTTCTTATCAGTGAGTGATTTATTTGACCTCATCTCCTTCTGGCTGCTGGCATCCCTCTGCTGGACACATGGCCATCTCCTCTTCAGAGTCGTCTGACTGGGAGAAGTCGGAACGAGGAGATGAGGAGGTCGAGGCTGCTCTGCGTTCCAGGTTCTTCTCCTTGTTCATTTTCTGTCTCTTGTTTTGGAGCTTCTTGGCCTTGTCCCTGCGCTCTGTCTCCAGAGCCTCCCTCTCCAGGCGTCGCTTGGCCTTCTTCTCTGCTCTGTTAACTACTTCTTTTTTCAGGCCATCCTGAAGAGATAAAAAAACAACATCTTAAAGTAAGTAAACTGTATTTCTTATTTTCATCAGTGATGATACGGTAACAGTAATAAACTAAATGCTTTTATAGGCCAATAATAAAAATACTTACAATTTAATTTAATGTATTTGTATGAAAGGCTGTGGAGAAATCATAGTCATATCAGAGCTGTAGCTCCGCCCACCAGTGAAATGGAGAAAAACATGCTGGGCAATTCCAGCTCAGAGAAGTCAAGTGAGAGAAAGTTCCAGCCATCCTGTGGTTTTCCACAAGTTAGCTTCATTGTGTTAGCCTCCTTGTTGATATGCAAGTACATTTTTAATATCCTTCAGGTGTTTGTCTAAAGACACAATTGGGGACAATATCATTTTATGGATACGCTAATTATGCATTTCTACTGCGAGCCATCAAGAGCTAGCAACTGTAACAAAGCTTGCTAGCTCCATCTCGCCGATCATATTATTTCTGACATTTATCCTAGAATTCGTATTGTGTAATGTTCCTCAGTGCCTTTTTTTACATACCCTGTATAGATGTCCAGAAGATGGCACCGACAGACATGGAAGCTCTGGTTCTAGCTCCTAAGCAACTTTTCAGTATTTCGTTTTTTTGTGTCATTTCTTACATTATTAGCCCAGAACGTTTGTGTTGTTACATACAGCCGGAAATAACTTTTGGATATCAGAGTGGCGGTAACTCACCAACATTACGATCAGAAATATGACTTTCTCGAATTTGAATCCTTTGTTCATTCCCCGCAAGGCAATTTTATTTAATCCTGATGCTGCTCCAAGATGCCACCGGCGGAGGAGAGGTATTCTGAGTGGACTTCTTTTCCGACTCAGGAGGCGTGAACACCATCCACCACTTCAGAGTATATGGATACACTGTCCCCGTCCATTCAGCCACCTGGGTTCTCAGTACACAGTGCAGATATGAACAAAGAACTCTCCGGGAAGAAGGCGGAGGGCAATTTGAACTTATTTCAGAGGCTGCTCCAAGACGCCGCCGGCAGAGAAGAGGTATTCAGAGTGGACTTCGAGTCCATCCACCACTTCAGAGTATTTTACTCGCTAATGTTCGGTCCTTGGACAATAAAGTAGATGAGCTTAGGGCGAGGATCCCCTTCCAGAGAGACATCAGGAACTGTAACATACTGTTTCACAAAATCATGGCTCTCTCCAGGTATACTATCCCCATCCATACAGCCAGCTGGGTTCTCAGTACATTGCGCAGACAGGAATAAAGAATTCTCTGGGAAGAAGAAAGGCGGGGGTGTATGTTTCATGATTAACTACACATGGTGTGATTGTGATAACGTACAGGAACTCAAGTCCTTTTGTTCACCCAACCTAGAATATCTTAATCAAATGTCGACAGTATTAACTTCCAAGATAATTCTCTTTGGTTATAGTAAGAGCTGTGAAAATTCCTCTCAAGCCGATACCAGGACAGCCGTCAAGGAACTACACTGGACTTTCTGCAAACTGGAAATCACATATCCTGAGGCCGCACTTATTGGTAGGTGGGGATTTAAAACAAAACGGAATTTGAGAACACACTACCGAAATTCCATCAACACATTGCCTGTAGTACTCGTGCTACAAAATCTCTCAACCATTGTTACTCCCCCTTCCGGGATGGCTTCAAGGCCCTCCCCCACTCTCCCTTTGGCAAATCAGATTGACTCTATTTTGCACCTACCTTCCTATATGCAGAAAGTCAAAATAGGAAGTACGCGTGCTAAGGTCTATTCAACGCTGGTCTGACCAATCAGAATCCATGGTTCAAGATTGTTTAGATCACGGCGACTGGGATATGTTCCGGGTTGCCTCTGAGAATAACATTGACATATACACGGACATGGTGACTGAGTTCATCGGGAAGTGTATAGGGGATGTTGTTCCCACTGACTATTAACACCTACCCAAACCAAAAACCGCAGGTAGATGGTAGCATTCGCGCAAAACAGAAAGCAACCACCACTTAACCACGGCAAGGTAACTGGGAATATAAACAGTGTAATTATTCCCTCCGTAAGGAAATCAAACAGGCAAAACGTGGAGTCGCAATTCCACAGCTCAGACCCGAGACGTACAGTGCCTTGCGAAAGTATTCGGCCCCCTTGAACTCTGCGACCTTTTGCCACATTTCAGGCTTCAAACATAAAGATATAAAACTGTATTTTTTTGTGAAGAATCAACAACAAGTGGGACACAATCATGAAGTGGAACGACATTTATTGGATATTTCAAACTTTTTTAACAAATCAAAAACTGAAAAATTGGGCGTGCAAAATTATTCAGCCCCTTTACTTTCAGTGCAGCAAACTCTCTCCAGAAGTTCAGTGAGGATCTCAATGATCCAATGTTGACCTAAATGACTAATGATGATAAATACAATCCACCTGTGTGTAATCAAGTCTCCGTATAAATGCACCTGCACTGTGATAGTCTCAGAGGTCCGTTAAAAGCGCAGAGAGCATCATGAAGAACAAGGAACACACCAGGCAGGTCCGAGATACTGTTGTGAAGAAGTGTAAAGCCGGATTTGGATACAAAAAGATTTCCCAAGCTTTAAACATCCCAAGGAGCACTGTGCAAGCGATAATATTGAAATGGAAGGAGTATCAGACCACTGCAAATCTACCAAGACCTGGCCGTCCCTCTAAACTTTCAGCTCATACAAGGAGAAGACTGATCAGAGATGATCACTCTGGATGAACTGCAGAGATCTACAGCTGAGGTGGGAGACTCAGCTGAGGTGGGAGACTGAGGTGGGAGACTCAGCTGAGGTGGGAGACTGAGGTGGGAGACTACGACAATCAGTCGTATATTGCACAAATCTGGCCTTTATGGAAGAGTGGCAAGAAGAAAGCCATTTCTTAAAGATATCCATAAAAAGTGTTGTTTAAAGTTTGCCACAAGCCACCTGGGAGACACACCAAACATGTGGAAGAATGTGCTCTGGTCAGATGAAACCAAAATTGAACTTTTTGTCAACAATGCAAAACGTTATGTTTGGCGTAAAAGCAACACACCATCCCCACTGTCAAACATGGTGGTGGCAGCATCATGGTTTGGGCCTGCTTTTCTTCAGCAGGGACAGGGAAGATGGTTAAAATTGATGGGAAGATGGATGGAGCCAAATACAGGACCATTCTGGAAGAAAACCTGATGGAGTCTGCAAAAGACCTGAGACTGGGACGGAGATTTGTCTTCCAACAAGACAATGATCCAAAACATAAAGCAAAATCTACAATGGAATGGTTCAAAAATAAACATATCCAGGTGTTAGAATGGCCAAGTCAAAGTCCAGACCTGAATCCAATCGAGAATCTGTGGAAAGAACTGAAAACTGCTGTTCACAAATGCTCTCCATCCAACCTCACTGAGCTCGAGCTGTTTTGCAAGGAGGAATGGGAAAACATTTCAGTCTCTCGATGTGCAAAACTGATAGAGACATACCCCAAGCGACTTACAGCTGTAATCGCAGCAAAAGGTGGCGCTACAAAGTATTAACTTAAGGGGGCTGAATAATTTTGCACGCCCAATTTTTCAGTTTTTGATTTGTTAAAAAAGTTTGAAATATCCAATAAATGTCGTTCCACTTCATGATTGTGTCCCACTTGTTGTTGATTCTTCACAGAAAAATACAGTTTTATATCTTTATGTTTGAAGCCTGAAATGTGGCAAAAGGTCGCAAAGTTCAAGGGGGCCGAATACTTTCGCAAGGCACTGTATGTGGCAGGGTCTACAGACAACCACAGATTACAAAGAGAAAACCAGCCACGGCGCAGAGACGGAAGTCTTGCTCCTGGATTAGCTAAACACCGTTGCCCGCTTTAAGGATAACACAGTGGCACTGACGCGGCCTGACCCCAAGGACTGTGGGCTCTCATTCTCTGTGGCCGATGTGAGTAAGACATTTAAGAGTGTTAACCCTCGCAGGGCTGCCGGCCCAGACGGCATACCTAGCCGCGTCCTCTGAGCATGCGCAGACCAGCTGTCTGGAGTGTTTACGGACATATTCAATCTCTCCTTATCCCAGTCTGCTGTCCTCACTTGCTTCAAGATGTCCACTATGGTTCCTGTACCCAAGAAATGGTAACTGAAGTAAATTACTATCGCACTGTAGCACTCACTTCCGTCATCATGAAGTGCTTTGAGAGGCTAGTTAAGGATCATGTCACCTCCATCTTACCTGATAATCTAGACCCACTTCAGTTTGCATACCGCCCCAATAGATCCACAGATGACGCAATCGCCATTGCACTGCACACTGTCCTATCCCATCTGGACAAGAGGAATACCTATGTAAGAATGCTGTTCATTGACTACAGCTCAGCCTTCAACACCTTAGTACCCTCCAAGCTCATCATTAAGCTTGGGGCCCTGGGTCTGAACCTTAGTGGGGTCATGTTGCATGGCTCCGTCTTGCCTTGTATAGCATTAAGCCATTATAACCACGTTATTATTACATGCATATTGTTTATCGTATCGTGAACTAGAGATTGTATTATGTATACACTCTACATCTGGCATTCAATATTGCATCTTTATTTCTCTCTTTACTTGCAGACCACGTACACACTTCTTGCAAGGTGCCATACCACTAAGTGCCTTGGCCCATCCATGCTACATACACGGTGCTGTTCCGTGCCCGTACTGTGAATCTTCAGCGTCATTAAACCACCTAGACCGCACTCCTCCGTCTTGTCATCTGTGCCCTTATCAGCACACGAGAGCGAAAATAAAGTAGAATATATAGTCCACCAAGTACTCAGTTACAGTACTTGATAGCTAGCATGCTGACACACACACACCTCTTTTTGTGGAGAGCTTCTTCCCTGAGAGTTGCACTGCTTGCGTTTGTCACAGTCCGAGGGGTCGTCCTCTTGCTGTGACGTGCGTCCGTGGGTGTGATGCGTTCCCAGCCCGTTCAGTAACGCGTGGTAGAGCTGTGTGATCTCTGGCAGAGACACCTGCAGCAGGAGCCCTTCCACCATCAGCTCCTCCAGCTCCACACTCAGACCTGCAGCAGCACAGCACACATCAGGTTATTGTAAAAGACAAATGTTCTCAATCAACTACCGTGCTGGTTAAATAATCAGTAGTCATCAGTAGAGCGCTAATCAATATAATGATGTTATCAAGAAGTCCAGCTGGTGATAAGAATGACAAATGATTCTACAACACTGCTTTGTAACGCAGAACTGACCCGGCAGAGGAATGCATCGTTGCTCGGTGTAGAAGACCATCTGATCATGACTTGTCCTGTTCCACTCTGGAGTCAAACATGGTGGCTGTTTATATATATAAAAATATATATATATATATATATCAAATTCATTACTAATCTGGTCATTAACATAACTCTGTTAATTCTGAATTATATCACTTTAAAATGGATAGATAACTTCATTTCAGAGAAGGGGTGTGACTGACCTTTCCAACCGGAGATGGTGAAGATCTAAAACTCTCCTCCAGGTCTGGAAGACCACAGGAGGCAGAGACCTGTCGTGCTCGCTGTTGCCAGCTGACTGTTCTCTCAACCAAATAGTGAAGCGCATCGCCTTCCGGTAGACGCACCTGGATACGCTGCAGCGACGCCAGCAAGGGCAGGACCTTGTCCAGGGAGGGCTTCTCCGAGCGTCGGCAGTCTGGACACAGCCAGGCCTGGGTTGAACGGGAGTCTGAGGGAGCCCTCACACACACGCTGTGGAAGGCGTCCCGGCAGAGCTCACACTGTAACATGGCTCCCATGGGGGGATTCTGACACACACACACCTTCAGGTCCATGCAGTCTGCCGTGGGGAGGAGCTTGGACTCGTTAGCTGCCCGGATGGAGGAGAGGGCCCACATCTCCCGTAACCGCACTTCCCCGAGAGTTGCCAGCTGGTAAATAAACGTAAAATCATTTTAATTTATAGAATTTGAATGCAAGTTCATGTCCAACGTTCATTGAGATACAATACATATCCAGTACTAGAAAGAAGTAGAGAAAGCCAAGGTCCGCACTTGGAACTGAGTTGTAAAATAAAAGATGTATTCAGTTTGAGACATGGCCATTGTAGGTGTACTTACAGCTGAGGTAGTGTCCTTGGTCTCTAAGAGGGCTTTTTCCACATCACTGAGACAGTCTAGCTTCACCATCTTCTTCTTACTGCAGTCTTTAGCTTTTTTCGACTTCCTTTTCGGAGACCCTGCTCCAACCTCAAATCTTGGACACAGAACCTGTGGACAAGAACAAAATTGTGAATTCTGGTGAATGCATTTCTGGGAAATAAACTGCTTTATATTGTACATCACTCATAGAACATTCATAGGTGGTGCATTACAGCCGATTACCTCAAGCAGAGTGAAGTGAGAGTTTTTGATGAGGAAGGTTTCAGCTGCAGACTCTTTCCAGGCCTGCAGCTCTGTTACCAGAAACTCCAGATGCTTTAGAGGGTCCAGCTGGACTGGGATGGCTTGTCCTCGTAGAACCATATCAGAGAGCTTGTCAAACAATGGAATGGACTCTCCATCCTATAAAAGTACACAGAATACACATTTTCTATACATAAATGGTTCCACCTTTACATGTCAACCTGGGAGCATCGTTTCTATAAAAATCATGTATAACATCATTGTGAAAACGTGGTGTTTTATTCTTCCGTACCTGAAATGCCTCTGCTTCCTGAAGCCATTCCCTGGCCCTACTGATGGAGTCCTTCAGCATCAGACAATTGGGGAGGTAAGCAGGTATACCCACCATCTTCTCAGCTGCTTCAGAGAGGACTTCTATAGATGGGGGGGGCCTGGTGGAGAAGAAAATAGTTAGGTCAAAAGACTGGTCAGTCACCAGCACAAGGGGGCCCAGTTATCCGGCTGACAGGAAGCATACATATCATATTTATCCATCTGTATGGACTATGGAGAAATGTCCTCAGGTGTGTGTCAATCATAAAAATATGAATGTACTATCATGAAGAAAAAAAAACCTTTGACAATTCCACTTCCCTTGTTGTTCAATATTTGTTGCTATTCACTCCATCTTTCATAAAAAGTCAATTCAAGATCTTTCTGACGTAAGCAGACATCACTGTTGTGAGGGTTGTGAACCATGCAACGTTTTTCCTCTGACGGCTGATGGATTGTTTAGTGTTAGTAGCTTTACATAGCCATCTATACTGACCCCTTGCAACCATGACACACTTTTACACTTTCAAACCATTGGTGGTATATACAGTTACCGTGGTCTGGGCTGTGCACAATTCTATAATAAAGAAAATGTTCAACATACTGATAAAGTCATAAAGAAACAAACTATCCATCCGTCCTTGAGGAGATAAAAAAGAAAGACACTTCTCACTATACTAAGCACTAAAATGACAGAACATTTGAATGAGAACTCTAGCTCTAGAAAGATGCAGACAATTAAAACTGGACTGAAAAAGATTGCTAAAACCGTGTGGATATGTGGCGCGCACAGAATAGATGCACATTCCTTGGGAGAGCCATGCCATTAAAAAAAAGCTGTTTGAAAAAAACGCCGGTGACAGTGATTATTAAAATGCACTGGGTACCAAATGGGATGAAAGCAGAACTAGATATGCATGCTCACTTTTTGTAGATCTTGTTGAATATTCTAGCAGCAGCATTTTGCACTAGCTGGAATTAAAATGAAGCAAAATCAGGGACACTGACATACTGTATTTCTGCTAATGTACAAATCAGTAATCCCGTATGTTTGTACATTCGTTAAAGAGAAACCTCACTAGCTTTAATACAAGTGCCATAACCACATGGCTCATTTTGGCTAAGAGTAGAGAAAGTTCAAATTCAAGACCCAGAGTTGAATCTCTGAGGACACAATTATTGTAAATTCAGGTCTAAATGATCCAGAATAACAAAGCCCAGAAGATGACCTTAAACCTATTGTTAAAATCCACTCATCTAAAATTTTGGCCTGTCTTCTTTGACATTGGACTCCTAAAAAAAACAACCCTGAAATACCTGGTTTACAGATTAAGATTACAGATGTAAACAAGAAATCCTCGGTGTGTGCGGCCTTCACCTGGCCTTGAGGAGGATGCTGGTCTTTTCCTCCCAATGTTCAGACACCGTGAGTAGCTCCTGCAGATGAGCCATGCCCTTCTCCACGGAGGGGTGAGGGGTCAGGCCCACACCCTGGTCTATCAGCCTCCGCATGGTCTCCAGGGTGAGGGTGGAGGGCTGGGCGCTGGTCTGCTGCACACCCTCCAGCCAACGGGCTTGCTCCAGCCTCTCCCGTAGTATTGGAAGTTCAGGCAGCTCCACATCAAAGTCAAAGCTAACGTCTAGAAGACTCTGGATCACCGCTGTGCTGGTGGCCTCATCCATCAGAACTTTCTCACTGTGCTGCTGGAAGTCTTCGATGCAATTCAAGAGATCCTAAGAAAATAAACGTAATTCATATCATTATGAATACGATTCTACAATGATTGAGGATTCAGATGGGTTTTATTTGGGTTTATGCTTTAACCTTGAGAGGAATACTTTCTGATTAGGGATGTTAACGGTTAACATTTGATCGGTCATGCACATCGGTCAAAAGGTTAATTTGAATAATGTAATGAAATTACATTGCCGCATGT
Organism: Oncorhynchus mykiss; assembly: GCF_057628025.1. Classification (NCBI taxonomy): domain Eukaryota; kingdom Metazoa; phylum Chordata; class Actinopteri; order Salmoniformes; family Salmonidae; genus Oncorhynchus; species Oncorhynchus mykiss. The sequence continues at coordinate 48,914,119 of NC_143037.1, read as the reverse complement.
GTTTTTGTTAGTCGTCATGCATTTTATTTATCACACTCGCACAGCATACAGACCCTAGTTTGAGTGGAATATCACCTGTCGAACAGCGCGAGAGCTGCAGCTGCTCCTCAAACAGCTAGTTTCTGCTGGAGTGAAAAGCCCAGTCATTGCGCAACAATTCTAAACGCAATCACGTGTTAAAAAACAAAGTTTTGATGGCCACGATTAAAAAGAGGGTCCCAGCTTTTCATTTATACTATTTTTCTTCCTCAACTCGTAATTGAAGCGCACTTCCCATTCACCATTCAAGTGCATAGGATTAGGCAACGGTAGGCAGGCTATTAAGCGCATCACCCACCACTTTGCAATCAGAGCTGGAGGCTCTATGCAATTTGGTAAAATATACTTCATTCATTGAAACCTGAATGTTTTACTTCCTATTATGAGGCATGTCTTACCCTGCTTCAAAGTAGCCTAGCCAAAATCCGACCATAGAAACATGGAATTTATTTTCCATGTCAACTTTCTTTCGTTGTCCAGAAGCCAAAGGCACCATCCCAGTCATATTAGCAACCCATCATAGTTGTTGCTATTGGATTCCCTCTCTTTCCATGTTTCTAACAGAGATGTTGATCTCTGTCATATGGAACCGCTCACATCAGGTGTCCTGTTAAGAACTGTGTTTTACTGCGACTTACATTCTGGTGAAAGTTTGAAAATTGTGTTTTATTAGCTGCTTCATTACAATAGTTGCATGTTAAATAATATAGCCTTTTGGCTGTGAGCCAAATGTCTGTTCCTTGTATGCATGCATAACATTTTGTGTCATGTCATTTTACTGTTGGGATTTATTTTTGCAGTTGGTTAACTGGTTAATGAGGGTCGGTTTAAATTGGCAGGAAAATTTACCGAAATTTGCATTCCATCTCTGACCAATCACGTTAAACATAGCTCCACAGTCATCTTAGTTAGGTCTATTCAATTCCAATGACATTTTCTAATGGCTGCAATATCATGGCATTTAGATATTGAACTTCCTCATTGCATGGCATGTAGTATCTATTGGACCTTTAATTTGGGGGCTTGAGGAAGGCTGCAAGGGATGTTGTAAAGCTGCCTGACAAATGACCTCAGCTCCTGCACGGTCAGCTGGCTCTGGGTCTTCCCCCCACCACACCGATACCTGAGAGAGAATTATCACAACAATTGAATCAAACTGCATCATGCAAACCCTTGAATCAAACTGGTAATGAAATATAAATAAACAGTTGGTTTGTTGAGGAATTGAATATTCAAGACATAGTTGATCATGTGTGGGCAGGGGAGGGAAATGATCCAGTGCTGATACTCCTGTTACATCTGACTGTGTTAGTGGTACCTAGTCTGCCTTTTGCCGTTGAGTAGCTGCTGGGCCACTGAGAAGCACTTCTCTGCATCCTGTGTGACTAAACGGAGCTGACGCAAGAGGTCATTGTCAGGGAACATCTTGGACTCTGATTCGTTAATGAGGGAGCGGAAGACTGACAAGCCTGAGGAGAGAAGGTCAACATTTCAACCAATAGGTTATGAGAGGCCTGATTCACAACTATACGGAACAAAAATATAAACATCACATGTAAAGTGTTGGTCCAATGTTTCATGAGCTGAAATATAAGATCCCAGAAATGTTCCATCCACACAAAAGCTCCTCTCAAATGTTGTGCACAATTTTTTTTACATCCCTGTTAGTGAGCATTTCTCCTCTGCCAAGATAATCCATCCACCTGACAGGTGTGGCATGTCAATAAGATGATTAAACAGCATGATCATTAACAGAAGCACCTTGTGCAGGGACAATAAAATGTCACTCTAAAATGTGTAGTTTTGTCACACAACACAACAGATGTCCCAAGTTGAGGGAGCGTGCAATTAGCATGCTGGCTGCAAGAATGTCCACCAGAGATGTTGCCAGAGAATTGAATGTTAATTTCTCTACTATAAGGTGGCTCTAACTTAATTTAAGAGAATTTGGCATTGGGTTTGCAAAACCGAATAATTTCTGCACAAACTCATCTGCGTGCTCGTCGTCCTCACCAGGGTCTTGACCTGACTGCAGTTCGGCATCGTAAACGACGCCAGTGGGCAAATACTAACTTTCGATGGCCACTGGTACACTGGAGAAGTGTGCTCGTCACGGATGAATCCCGGTTTCAACTGTACCGGGCAGATAGCAGAGGTGTGGGACAAACGGTTTGCTGATGTCAACGTTGTGAACAGAGTGCCCCATGGTGGCGGTGGGGTTAGGGTATGGGCATACATAAGCTACGGACAACGAATACATTTGCATTTTATCGATGGCAATTTGAATGCACACAGATAACGTGATGAGATCCTGGAGGCACATTGTCGTGCCATTCGTCCACCGCCATCACCTCTGTATCACATCCAGCTGTCATTGGGAGTCCCATAGGGGGGCGCACAATTGGCCCAGCGTTGTCCGGGTATGAGCGGGGGAGGCCGTCATTGTAAATAAGAATTTGTTCAATTTAAATAAAGGTTAAATAAAAAATAAAAATGGTTCAGCATGATAATGCATGGCTCCATGTCGCAAGGATCTGTACACAATTCCTGGAAGCTGAAAATGTCCCAGTTCTTCCATGGCCTGCATACTCACCAGACATGTCACCCATTGAGGATGTTTGAGATGCTTTGGATCTACGTGTACGACAGCGCGTTCCAGTTCGCACAGCCATTGAAGAAGAGTGGGACAACATTCCACAGGCCACACTCAACAGCCTGATCAACTCTTTTCAAAGGAGGTGAGTCGCACTGCATGAGGCAAATGGTGGTCACACCAGATACTGACTGGTTTTCTGCTACACGCCCCTACCTTGTTTTGTAAATTATCTGCGACCAAGCGATGCATATCCGTATTCCCAAATCATGTGAAATCCATAGATTAGGGCATAACGAATTCATGTCAATTGATTGATTTCCTTATATGAACTGTAACTCAGTAAAATCTTAGAAATTGTTGCACGTTGCGTTTAGATTTTTGTTCAGAGTGAATACAGTTCAACTCTAAGGGGCGGTTTTCCAAACCCAGATTAAGGTTCATTTCTGGATTTCAAAGTACTTTTAACGGAGAGAAGAATATAGACAAGCGGAATTTGTCTCTCACTTTTTTTCTTGTCCAACTTAGCCTCCAGAGTCTCCGTCACGCGGGATGCCCACTCGTCGTAGGTCTCAGCTCGCTGCTTCACCACGTTCATCATGGGGTACAGATCATCCAGTGTAAATCTATAACTGAAAGTGGAAAAGGGAATAATATCAGTAGAGGTCAAAGCCAGAGCAGATGAGCCATCTGAGGACACCGGGGACTACAGAAATGTAATTAAAGGAGCTGATGTGCCTCCTTATTCTAAATCAAAATCAAATCAAATGTATTTTATATAGCCCTTCGTACATCAGCTGATATCTCAAAGTGCTGTACAGAAACCCAGCATAAAACCCCAAACAGCAAGCAATGCAGGTGAAGAAGCACGGTGGCTAGGAAAAACTCCCTAGAAAGGCCAAAACCTAGGAAGAAACCTAGAGAGGAACCAGGCTATGTGGGGTGGCCAGTCCTCTACATGTCAGAGGCATGTTTACAACTTACACTACATGAACAAACGTATGTGGACACCTGTTCGTAGAACATCTCATTTGCATTAATATGGAGTTGGTCCCCCCTTTGCTGCTATAAACAGCCTCCACTGTTCTGGGAAGGCTTTCTACTAGATGTTGGAACATTGCTGCGGGGACTTGCTTCCATTCAGCCACAAGAGCATTAGTGAGGTAAGGCGATTAGGCTCGTAGTCAGCATACCGATTCATCCCAAAGGTGTTCAATGCCGTTGAGGTCAGGACTCTGTGCAGGCCAGTCAAGTTCTTCCACACCGATCTGGACAAACCATTTCTGTACGGACCTCGCTTTGTGCACGGGGGCATTGACATGCTAAAACAGGAAAGGGCCTTTCCCAAACTATTGCCACAAAGTTGGAAGCACAAAATCTTCTAGAATGTCATTGTATGGTGTAGTGTTAAGATTTCCCTTCACTGGAACTAAGTGGCCTAGCCTGAACCATGAAAAACAGCCCCAGACCATTATCCCTCCACCAAATATTACAGTTGGCACTATGCATTCGGGACAGGTAGTGTTGTCCTGGCATCCGCCAAACCAAGATTCGTCCGTCGGACTGCCAGGTGTTGAAGTGTGATTCATCACTTCAGAGAACGTGTTTCCACTTCTCCAGAGTCCAATGGCGGCGGAGCTTTACACCACTCCAGCCAAGGCTTGGAATTGAGCATGGTGATCTTAGGCTTGTGTGCGGCAGCTCTGCCATGGAAACCCATTTCATGGAGCTCTCGATGAGCAGTTATTGTGCTGACTTTGCTTCCAGAGGCAGTTTGGAACTCTGTAGTGAGTGTTGCAACCGAGGACAGATGATTTCTACATTCTTCAACACTCTGCAGACGAACTGACTTGTTGGAAAGGTGGCATCCTATGATGGTGCCATGTTAAAAGTGAGTCTTCGTTCAGTAAGGCCATTCTACTGCCAATGTTTGTCTATGGGGATTGCATGGCTGTGTGCTCGATTTTATACACCTGTTAGCAACGGGTGTGGCTGAAATAGCTGAATCCACTAATTTGAACACATTTTTATTTATATAGAGTATTTATATTTGAACGTTCGACAACATTGTGCCCTGTTGAATGCACCCCGGGACTCACTTCAGTGTGGAAAAGGGAAAAAAATCTGTGGAGATTAAAGCCAAACTGGTGTGCTGTGGATAGACTAGAAGTGTCGGAGGACAGGACATGAGACATGGCTCACTTCAGTGTGTAGTTGGTGAGAGGGCAGGAGCAGAGGTCCTGGATGTGGTGGAGACAGACCAGCTGGCCGGGGCTGCAGGGGCAGGTGATGGCAGACAGGAAACAGGTGGTCCTACATTTGGCACACTGCCGCTCATCATCCTGCAGGAGATCGTACTCCGCTTGCTCACAACGCAACACCCCCTTGGGGAGAAAGACACAGACCCAATCATGTTATAAACGAAGACCCGAGAGACGGGGGAACCAGACAGCTGTGCTCCTTAATTGGAGTGAACAATATATCATTAGTGTTTGATAAGCCTCTAAAAATGCATACATCAAAATGATCTGTTTAGGTCTCCTTGCTCTGCCTATCAAAATAATATATTGTGATATATTATTACCTGAAAATACAGAAATATAAAGCAATGATATAATATTATTGCTTATTACTCGCTTATTTTTTAGAAGAAAAAAAATATTTTGATTAATTGATTTGAAAAGTGAAACATAAATGTCTGTTGTAGGTGCTCTTTACCATCTTGCGGACTTTATCTCGTAGGTCCTGTTCCTCTCTGACCATATCCTTCATATCCTTCTGGACAGCCGACGCCAGGACCACGTCCAGACTGTTGGCCTTGGAGGCCATCTGGCAGATCATCTCGTCGTGGGAGAAAACGCAGTACCGATGCAGCAGTCTGTAGTGGTCAACGCATTGGCGGCCTAATGCCATCTGAGATTAACGAAAGAGAGACTATATTAGTAAACAGTCGACTTCACATAAACTAACCCCTGCAATATAATATCAATGAGAAAGCCAATGAGTATCTTACCCAGTCCACAGTACAGAAGTTGACAGCCTCAGCGAAGTTAAAACCTTGGTTAAAACCACTGTGATAGGCTCTGGGGAAAGTGATGACAAACTCACCAGCACACTGATTGGTTCTGTAAATCTGGGGACACAGAAAATATTGCTTTCAAGATGATGTCTCTGTTACTGAAATGGTATAGTATTCTATGGAAATCCGTGGGTGTAAGTCTAGTTACATTGAGGGAGACACTTACCGGAACCCCGTAGGACATGAGGGTGTTAGGGTTCATGATGGTGACCAGCTGGTGGAGGAGATCTGGCTGAATCTGAAACAGCTCTGGAGCTAGTTTCTTCATCACAGCTTCCAGCTGTTCCGCAGCAAAGCCAGGTGCTCCATACCATGTCTTTGGCTCCCCCCTTTCAAAAACAAAAAACTTGATTCTTGAACATCATGCAAACAAGGTATCCAAGGTGATATTAATAGCTTGAAAATATTGTCCTGACTCCAAACAGAAAATGTGGAAAACTAAAAATCCCTGATCATAAGCTAAATGGTACTTTGTGTTATGATTGTACCATGTTACTAATTACTTAGTTTCAACATCCCTAAATAAAGAGTGGTTGGTCAACATCAGTACCAGTGCAGGTAGTTGATGGAGTAGCTCCAGTGGTCCTCAATGTGCCAGCAGAAGGAGGAGAAGCACATGCCTACATAGAGCCAAGGTAGAGTCATCCCACAGATGTCTGCTGTGACATGAGTCAACACTGACGGGTCCATCATCGCCATGTTGTTCAGGTTCCAGCCACACTTCAGGTACTTCTGTAAGAGATCATGAGAAAGAGTTTAGCCATTTTTGAAATCTATTTTTATTCCGATTAAAATGGTACATTGGCAAGACATTAAAATTGAAAGACACGTTTTTCCATTATATCCTAAGTCTACTGTGTGATATACTGAATTGGTTTGGTTACCCATTAATTTGAATACAGCTGCCTACCTCATCCTTTTCTGAAACCTTAAATCTTCCATTCTTGATGGGGAATCCGCTCCCAAACTCCTTGGAGGCTATATCTGCTCCGTACTCCACTGTGACGTCCTCTTCGATGGTGCTCACCAAGCGCCAGAACTCTTTTTCCACCAACTCTGTGGGAACCATCTGAAACAAACAAACAGTTGTGAATCAATTACAACAGGTTAAAATTGTAAGACCTTCCTTAATGGATTAGACACATTCTACTTACATGAACTGGCATGTTGAAGTAATCAGATTTGAAGGAGTCTGCCATTTCTCCAAAAGCCCGCAAAGAGTAGTCCCTGTATGCCTGCTCAAAGCCAAATGCCTCCTGAGGTTTGCTGCACTCCTGTTCAAAAGAAGAAGAAAAAAAAGGGTAGAAATCACACCTTAATAACAGTTTTCTTTTCACAGACAAACGCATTCGGCATTCCGCATAGAGCTTTTAAATGGCTTTTTGAGGAAGTTTTCAGATTTCCAGTCCCAAAGAGAGAACTATGATAATACAAAAACACAATTGCAACGAAACATATCATATTTTATATCACTTGAGAATAACAAAGAAAGCCGTAGTCTAAATTTCCTTGTTTCCTAACCTCAGATACAGAGATCAGTGAAAGCTACTAAACCCAGTCTGCAGATGAAAGTCCCAAAGGAAGTCCCAAGTCCTGGAGAGACTGAAGGGTCTATCTCCAATGGGTTACATATGCTACTGGTTTACTGTTAGAATTGGTTGTAGGACTACAAATATACAATTTAAAGTAACAATGCATAGACCTAGAACATGTACGGCCAACCTTGCGCCTAGAAATCTAGCTACTGGGTGTTGCTTATTATTTGTATTCAACACTTTTCAAATTAATATTCTGTTGTTTTGGAGTAAGATGAATGTCTAAACCCACTAACCATTTACAGAGGCGTTCTTTGTACGATATGAAATAGTGTTGATTCTTTGAATTAAGTATAGTGTATTTTTGGGTCATTTAACATTCCGTTTGTCGGTTTTATTTCGTTGTCACTTACTCTCTCACTTTGTCTGATGATATTGCACAGATTTGCAGCGGATGTCCTAGATCATAGGCGTGGGTGTAACAATCCCTGTATGGCTGATATAGGACACAACCCCTGTACATAACAGCACTTCATACCCACAAAGCAACATCCATTATCCTACCAAAACCATGATCTTGGTTGGGCTAGAACAGTGGTTCCCAACCTTTTTTGGTTACTGTACCACCAAGTATATTTTGCTCTGCCCGGAGTACCCCCGAAGCACTCCCTCATGTAAATTTTACCAGTAAGCCTATGGTCTCAGGAGTCTTCTCATGTACCCCCTGTGGATAGGCCAAGCACCCCCCCAGGAGTCCTATTAACCCTGGTTGGGAAACACGGGGATAGAATAACAGTACTTTAGGTCTCAGAGCAGGTGACATCACCACACTATGCCTACTAGGGCTTTGTCTCACTTTGTTTTTCCTTGATTACTCGCATCCTATCCCCTCACCTGTATTTTAACACAATTGTATTGGAGGTGAAGGTACCAGCAGAGCAGACTGTGAACTGAGTCAACCCACAGAATACATTTTGGGGGTATTTCATTCTGCTACATTGGCCCAGATCACCCAGTTGGCGGCTGCGTTATACTGTCGGTGGTGTAGGAGGTGAAAAGGGTGTGACTGTAGCAGAGGTGAGCTCGAGTGGCAACTGTGATGTGATCCCCTTGAGACTCGAAGAGGTGTCTCCTCCTGTCTATCAAAAATGTATCTATATTTTAATACCGTAAGCATCTCAGCTACGGGAGGATCTCCTCCTGCAATTTTGGGCCAATTTGCTCCATTCTGCTACACTCACTGTCCTCCTCCTCCTGTGGTTGGCATACTAGCTTCAAGTATAATTTAATTAGGGTTTACGTCCCGGCACCGGGCAGCCATATGAGGACGAAACTCATACATTACATGGCTACTTTGCAGCTCATATAAAAAAAAAAGTGGCCCTTCAGGGTATTTCTCTCTTGCCTCCACTATCCATGCTCTACCCTTTTGGTTACAGCAGATGTGAGATTATTTATTGCATGCACGCCCAGTGCAGACATATGATGGGATTAGTATTGGCCTCGTGGGCATGTCTAATGTACTTGTACATGTGACTTGTCATTTCTATACTGAAACAAGATCAGCAAACCCTCACGCATTGTTTACATTTTGTCGAGCCGCTTTCTCCATTTTAAATGATACTATTAGAAAAGCACTCACATCTGAGAATTTGTATGTGGGAATAATTTGCTAATAATTTACTCATACTGGCAAGATCAGTGTGTGGGTTTTTCTTTTTCATTAGACAATTAATGAGTCTAAACATGCTGAAGGTTACCAGATTTGATTTATACTGCTACTGTATATGCAGTCATGAAATGGATTAGTGCGAGCCCTACCCTTGTAATGAAGGTAGGCCATAAGGATAACATACACAGGAGAGAGACATTATTCGCAAATATCACTATCATGTGGGTGTGCAGAAAGTTATATTTCAAGGTTCATGTGGTTTAATTAAAATACATCTTGCTTGTGTGCTTCATGGGGAGGCAGGTGGTTAGAGCGTTGGACTAGTAACCGAAAGGTTGCTAGATCGAATCCCCGAGCTGACAAGGTACAAGTCTGTCGTCCTGCCCCTGAACAAGACAGTTAACTAGGCTGTCATCGAAAATAAGAATTTGTTCTTAACTGACTTGCCTAGTTAAGTAAAGGTAACATAAAAAACGTAATACATCCTGGTGTAATTAATATGCAGTTCAACATTATCACCACAAGATGTCAGCATTTGTAATATAGTTTAGCTTTACTAAACAATGTCGCGTGAAGTGAATACATGCCTATCACAAACTGTCGGTTCAATAAAATTACAGTACGTTTCTTAATTTAAACTAAGTGGGCAAAATATAGTTGCGTTTTGGAGAAGAAGCAAACGAAGGAGAGACATTATTGAGGGGGGAAAGAGGCCGACAGTGGGGTAATTGCTGCTGCTAGCTAACTTCTGATGGAAACAATGTGGCCGTCAATCATTGGACTCGTATGCTAGCTACATTTAGTTTAGTTGGCTGTTGTGAGAGAAATCCATATATCTAGCTGGTTAACAAGGTAAGATGATCTTTCTCTACCTTCACATCACACTAGTTCTGTGGTTATTTGCTGTGCTAGCCAAATGTAGCCAACACCACCAGAGCAAATGGATAATAAACAGGAAATACATGTCTGATGATTTTGTTTAGTGGATCTGGTAGCAACAAGTCAATGTGTTTGTTCTGTTTTTTTGTAGGATCAAGAACAACGATCTTGTCATTTTGTACAATTATGGCATGCTGCAGCGCCGTGTGTTTATTGGGGAACCCCTTGGTTGCGTGTGCATATAGAATGTGTTATTGACAGTTGAAAATGTCTATAGCTAACACATATAGGTACCACTAACAACTTTGGTACTCTGTATAAGTAACAGCGCTGAACACATTCATATTATACACTCACAGGAGCCAGTACAGACAGACTCTAAACTGTGAATGTGATTATTTATTCTATCTTCTATACATTTTTTAGGGGGTAGATCAGCTTTACTATTGCAGATAGATTGTGGCTTCCATCAATGTAATTGTCTGCATAATTTCCAATCCCCCACACATGTTTTTTGTAAATATAGACAATATATACAGTGCATTCCGATAGTTTGTCCCCCTCCCCCCCCAATCTACACACAATATCCCATCATGACAAAACCTGTTTTTGCATTGAAATGTGCACATTTATTTAAAAAATGAAATATTACATTTACGTAAGTATTCAAATCAAATCTAATTTTATTTGTCACATACACATGGTTAGCAGATGTTAATGAGAGTGTAGCGAAATGCTTGTGCTTCTAGTTCCGACAATAACCAACAAGTAATCTAACTAACAATTCCAAAACTACTGTCTTATACACGGGGGATAAAGAATATGTACATAAAGATATATGGATGAGTGATGGTACAGAGCAGCATAGGCAAGATACAGTAGATGGTATCGAGTACAGTATATACATATGAGATGAGTATGTAAACAAAGTGGCATAGTTAAAGTGGCTAGTGATACATGTATTACATAAGGATGCAGTAGATGATATAGAGTACAGTATATACATATACATATGAGATGAATAATGTAGGGTATGTAAACATTATATTAGGTAGCATTGTTTAAAGTGGCTAGTGATATATTTTACATTTCCCATCAATTCCCATTATTAAAGTGGCTGGAGTTCAGTTAGTGTGTTGGCAGCAGCCACTCAATGTTAATGGTGGCTGTTTAATAGTCTGATGGCCTTGAGATAGAAGCTGTTTTTCAGTCTCTCGGACCCAGCTTTGATGCACCTGTACTGACCTCGCCTTCTGGATGATAGCGGGGTGAACAGGCAGTGGCTCGGGTGGTTGTTGTCCTTGATGATCTTTAGACCCTTTACTCAGTACTTTGTTGAAGCACCTTTGGCAGCGATTACAGCCTTGAGTCTTCTTGAGTATGATGCTACAAGCTTGACACACATGTATTTGGGGAGTTCCTCCCATTCTTCTCGGCAGATCCTCTCAAGCTCTTTCAGGTTGGATGGGAGCGTCGCTTCACAGCTATTTTCAGGTCTCTCCAGAGATATTTGATCGGGGTCAAGTCCGGGCCACTCAAGGACATTCAGAGACTTGTCGTGAAGCCACTCCTGGGTTGTCTTGACTGTGTGCTTAGGGTCATTGTACTGTTGGAAGGTGAACCTTCGCCCAGTCTGAAGTCCTGAGCGCTCTGGAGCAGTTTTTCATCAAGGATCTCTCTGTTCCTCTTTCCCTCGATCCTGACTAGTCTCCCAGTCCCTGCCACTAAAAAACATCCCCACAGCATGATGCTGCCACCACCATGCTTCACCGTAGGGATGGTGCCAGGTTTCCTCCCGACGTGACGCTTAGCATTCAGGCCAAAGAGTTCCATCTTGGTTTAATCAGTCCAGAGAATCTTGTTTCTCATGGCCAGAGTCCTTTGGGTGTATTTTGGCAAACTCCAAGCGGTCTGTCAAATGCCTTTTACTTAGCCATGACTTCCGCCTGGCCACTCTACCATAAAGGCCTGATTGATGGATTGCTGCAGACATGGGAGAACCTTCCAGAAGGACAACCATCAACAGAGGAACTCTGGAGCTCTGTCAGAGTGACCATTGGGTTCTTGGTCACCTCCCTGACTAAGGCCCTTCTCCCCCGATTGCTCAGTTTGGCCGGGCGACCAGCTCTAGGAAGAGGCTTGGTGGTTCCAAACTTCTTCCATTTAAGAATAATGGAGGCCACTGTGTTCTTGGGGACCTTCAATGCTGCATATTTTTTTTGGTATCCTTTCCCAGATCTGTGCCTCGATCTAATCCGGTCCCAGACCTCTACGAACAATTCCTTTGACATCATGGCTTGGTTTTTGCTCTGACATGCACTGTCAACTGTGGGTCCTTATATAGACAGATATGTGCCTTTCCAAATCATGTCCAATCAATTGAATTTACCACAGATGGACTCCAATCAAGTTGTAGAAACATCAAGGATGATAAATGGAAACAGGATGCACCTGAGCTCAATTGTGTCTCATAGCAAAGGGTCTGAACACTTACGGAAATAAGGTATTTACGTTTTTTTATAAATTTGCTACAATTTCTTAACCTTTTTTCACTTTGTCATTATGGGCTATTTTGTGTAGATTGATGACGAGAAATATATCTATTTTTTACAGACAGTATATTTTACATGAGTTATTTTTAGTCCCGTCCTTCAGCTCCACTCATCCCCTCCCATCCATCTCTGAACATCATCCAGTTTGGATTTCTACTTGGCATATATTTTTCAATTGTGCCGTTTCACAAAAGTTCTGAACCTTTCTATTCTCATTTTCTCCAGATTGTACTTTTTTTTTTTTTTGCTAGGAGTATTATACTGAACCAAAATATAAAACGCAACAAGCAACAATTTCATTGACTTTACTGAGGAAATCATATGAGGAAATCAGTCAATTGAAATAAATTCATTAGTCCCTAATCTATGGATTTCACGACTGGGAATACAGATATGCATCTGTTGGTCACAGATGGGCCTCACAATGGCCCTCGGGATCTCTTCATGGAATTTTTGTGCATTCAAATTGCCATCGATAAAATGCAATTGTGTCCGTTGTCCGTAGCTTATGCCTGCCCATATCATAACCCTACCATGGGGCACTCTGTTCACAACGCTGACATCAGCAAACCGCTCGCCCACACAACGTCATACACGTGCTCTGCTGTTGTGAGGCCGGTTGGATGTACTGGATGCCAAATTCTCTAAAACAACGGAGGAGGCTTATGGTAGAGAAATTAACTTTCAATTCTCTGGCAAAAGCTCTGGTGGACATTCCTGCAATAAGCATGCCAATTGCACACTCCCTCAAAACATAAGACATCTGTGGCATTGTGTGACAAAACTGCACATGTTAGAGTGGCCTTTTATTGTCCCCGGCACAAGGTGCACCTTTGTTGAGATCATGCTGTTTAATCAACTTCTAGATATGCACACCTGTCAGGTAGGTGGATGGATTATCTTGACAAAGGATCAAATGCTCACTAACTGGGATGTAAACTAATTTGTGCTAAGAAAATGTAGATACGCTTTTTGTGCGTATGGAAAATGTCTGGGATCTTTTATTTCAGCTCATGTAACATGGGACCAACACTTTACATATTGCGTTTATATTTTTGTTCGGTATATATTATTGATCGGTTGACTGACTTTTCAAATCACCCATCAGTGCTAATTTGCAGAGTTGGATCCAGGTAAATGTTGCAATTCTTCAGCCATTCCTGAACCTGGGACCAAAATCCAGCTTCATACGGACAGTACCAAAACAAATGATTGAATGATTGTCTCTTCGCAGCAAAATCTGCAGCGCTGGGATGGTTGTATCCCCTATATACTGTATATAACATTCTATTGGTTGCAAGAATTTTGTATAATAATTTATATTGAAAAACAAAGTTGACGCAATCTATATGGCACTATTTTTTGGTTCTTAAATTAAACTGGTTTTCTTTTTTATTTATCACAATTTTCTTTAACCAATTTTGTTCTTTAATGCAAGGCCAACAGACAAGTTCCTTACTTTCTCCCCCTTCCACTTGTCTCTTCCATTTGAATGTGGTTATTGGTGTGATGAGGTGACTAGACATCACTACTCACTTGAGTCAGGCACTTGGGGCACCTCCAGTCTCCTTTGGGGATGTCGTGCAGAGGGGGTATGAGACAGAAGGTGTGGTAACTGGCGTCACAGCCATCACACAACAGAAGACGATCCTCGTCACTCCCGCTGCCACACACCAGACACATATACAGGTCCACCTACAGAACAGAGGGAATAAAGTTGTTTAATATAAAACTAATGAATAACCAAAGGGAACTACAATTCAACTTTTGTTCACATAATCACATTTCTTCAACTTCCTATACACTACCGGTCAAAAGTTTTAGAACACCTACTCATCCAAGGGTTTTTCTTAATTTTTGTATTATTTTCTACATTGTAGAATAATAGAAGACAAACTATGAAATAACACATATGGAATCATGTAGTGACCCAAAAAATTGTTAAACAAATTAAAAATCTATTATATTTGAGATTCTTCAAAATAATCACCCTTTGCCTTTGTAACAGCTTTGCACACTCTTGGCATTCTCTCAACCAGCTTCACCTGGAATGCTTTTCAAACAGTATTGAAGGAGTATCCACATATGCTAAGGACTTGTTGGCTGCTTTTCCTTCACTCTGCGGTCCTACTCGTCCCAAACCATCTCAATTTGGTTGAGGTCAGGTAATTGTGGAGGACATGTCATCTGATGCAGCACTCCATCACTCTCCTTCTTGGTCAAATAGCCCACAGCCTGGAGGTGTATTGGGTCATTGTCCTGTTGTAAAACAAATTATAGTCCCACTAAGCACAAACCATATGGGATGGTATGTCGCTGCAGAATGCTGTGGTAGCCATGCTGGTTAAGTGTGCCTTGAATTCTAAATGAATCAGTGTCACCAGCAAAGTACTCCCACACCATAACACCTCCTCCTCCATGCTTTACGGTGGAAAATACACATGCAGAGATCATCCATTCACCCACACCGCGTCTCACAAAGACACAGTGGTTGGAACCAAAAATCTCCAACTTGGACTCCAGACCAAAGGACAAAATTCCACCGGTCTAATGTCCATTGCTCGTGTTTCTTGGCCCAAGCAAGTCTCTTCTTATTGGTGTCCTTTAGTAGTGGTTTCTTTGCAGCAATTCGACCATGAAGGCCTGATTCACACAGTCTCCTCTGAACAGTTGATGTTGAGATATGTCTGTTATTTGAACTCTGAGGCTGGTAACTCTAATTTATCCTCTGCAGCAGAGGTAACTCTGGGTCTTCCATTCCTGTGGCGGTCCTCATTAGGGTCAGTTTCATCATAGCGCTTGATGGTTTTTGCGACTGCACTTGAAGAAATGTTCAAAGTTATTGAAATGTTCCGTATTAACTGACCTTCATGTCTTAAAGTAATGATGGACTGTAATTTTTCTTTGCTTATTTGAGCTGTTCTTGCCTTAATATGGACTTGGTCTTTTACCAAATAGGGCTATCTTCTGTATACCCCCCTACCTTGTCACAACACAACTGATTGGCTCAAACGCATTAAGGAAAGAAATTCCACAAATTAACTTTTAATAAGGCACACCTGTTAATTAAAATGCATTCCAGGTGACTACCTCATGAAGCTGGTTGAGAGAATGTAAAGAGTGTGCAAAGCTGTCATCAAGGCAAAGGCTGGCTACTTTGAAGAATCTCACTTGTAAAATATATTTTGATTTGTTTAACACTTTTTGGTTACTACATGATTCCATGTCTTATTTCATAGTGTTGATGTCCTCACTACTATTCACTACTATTCTACAATGTAGAAAATAGTAAAAATAAAGAAAAACCCTTGAATGAGTAGGTATTCTAAAACTTTTGACAGGTAGTGTTTGTTACACAATTTTTTTTCAATGTGTTCTGGTATAAATACATTATACTGTTGATAATCAATTTAATTGTATTCTCTCTCAAAGGAATGGATTAAATAAAGCCACACTTACTACACTCACTGCAGGAGGTGGGGCATCAAGACTTGTTTTTTTCTTATATCGAGACTTGTTTTTGTCTGCCTCGCTCACCGGCTCGATGGGTTCTTGTTTCACTAGAATGGGAATGTCTTTTTATGTAAAGAAAAATGACATATGATGAGCATAATGAGGAACATCAGAGGATTTAACTAATGAATTACCCACGGTGTATCTTACACCCTAGCCTGAACATCATTCATTAACTTCCAATATTCACTCTTAATGCATGGCCCAATACATGGATTGAGTAGTATACAAGTGTGTAGATATTGGCACTGATCACACATATTGTGTCAACTCTTCTGTGGTTAAAGTAAAGCCTCGTCAGTACTGACCTGGCTCGGGCTTGGCAACAAAAGAGCCCATCCTCCTCCTCAGATTTGGTCTGTTGTTTTCACAGGGTTCAGTTCCTGGTTCTGTCTTCACACAATCCGACTGTGGGTGGAGAAATAGAGTTCTACTTAACTACAGTAAATACCACTAATGATCTTACAAAGTTTATATGCAATAGAGAGAAATGTGCCAATGCATTCATGAATAATTGAGAATGCCCATAAGGCTTTAGGCAAATTACATTCAAATTGGTTTTCTTATGCAACTCCTCCATTTTGTGACTTAAAGATTTGAAGGGGATAGAGTAAAGTAGATGGTTACAGGGTAGTTGTACAATCTGAATTACTGGTTTTAAGAGGAGTTCTTCTGACAAGTGTGTGTGGCTCTGTGCGGCAAGGGCATCCACCTCAGCTCTCATCCGCTTTGCTCTGTGGGCGCTGTTGCAGCAGGACTCGGTTGGCTCAACAAAGTGCTGCCTCTCGGTCAGGTCAGGGGGTTTACACTCCTTGTCACTCGTGTCAACTGGCAGGGTTGGCTCCTGGACAAACTGCAGGCATATACAATGTAATGTTATACAATACATAGTTAATCCATTACAAAATGTAGAATAAACGTACAACCAACAACAAATCAAAAGACATGGCACACATCTATTGCAGCAAGGACACCCAGACTATGGCAGCGGTGCACAGACAAAGCACTATGAGACCATTTTAAACAAAGAATGGTTGTATTGCAGTCTAACATGTCTGTGTAACCAAAAATGTGCTATCTGTTAATTATTAGATAATAACCATGAGGCAGACATACCGTGTCAAGTTCAGGAGCAGACACTAAGCGCATCAGCTTGGACGCAAGCTCTGGTGCCTAAAGCAAGAGAGAGCTTCCAAAGTTAACAACAACGACCCAATCTATGTTCACTCTGTACGCTTTCTCTACAGTGTTCAATAAATGTATTCAATATTGAAAACGATCCTCACTAGACATTAGACAAACATACTTCCCGCATAACAGCAGTAAAACTATTGTTGAACAGTGCTCAACTTGCCTACAGATGAGCCAACCAAGTGCTTAATAAAGCATTAGCTGATTCATAAAGCTCTGAGTGCAATGCGAATAGACACAGACAGATTAACCATGAGAGTTAGGCAGGGGTTGGAACCGATTCAGGGAACAGAACCGAAAACCAGAAAAGAATGACATTTTCTGAGGAACAGAACGGAGAACAAAAGTGATCTATACTGTTCTGGAACAGAAACGTTATTTTAAAAGCATGTGAACCGGTTAATAACGTTCTGGCCCTTTTTTCCCCGCATAGTCCCACAAAAAAACGCAACTCAAACTTTTTCCAGTGTCTGCCTGCCAGCTGAAAATGTTTGGCATGTGTGTGTATATGCTACCTTCCCCTCCTTCTGAAGCATGCATAGTCTACTGTAGCTACTGACATTACCGTGATTCAGAAATAAATGCTAGTTAAGGATACTATAGTCTTCCTGTTTCACAATAGATGTATTAACTACAAAAAGACTTATTTTTAATTTGTTGCCGCTCTGCACACACAAGCTTGTTAGCTAGCTCTGGTCTAGCTCTTGAAACCTCTAGGCAGCATTATGTGTAATGTAATTGAACCGAGATTCATGACCAAGGGCACACTACACTTGTCTGTCCAATGCATGTACATAGCTTGCCCGCTCCATAGAAAGCTCCTCTATCCATTGGTCAACTAATTTAAAGTAGAGTGAAATGTAAAAAAAAGAACGATATAAACTGTTACTTTTTTGGGGGTTTGAATCAGTTCAGAACTTTATTTTGCTGGTCGGAAACAGTGGAATAGAACGTAAAAATATAATGGTTATGTTCATAACGAAACCATTGGAAAATAATTGGTGTTGGGGCATCTGTCCAACTTACCAGGAGGTTGGCTCCGCTCTGGAAGAGGTTGTAGGGGTAGAGAAGTCTCTCATAGTGTGACCGTAAGTGAGAGCCAACAGCCTTGCCAGGAGCAAAGCCCATCTTAAGCGCAATCGCCGTCCAACGTCTATCGCGACACACAATATCAAATCCGCCCTCATCTGCAACATTCTGAAATAAAATGTGTAAAAGTTAGGTAGAGTCAGTGGATTCTGTGCAATGCTATTTAAGATGGAATAAATGTATAGTAGTTTGAAACAACGCTAAACACTAGTGATGGATAAACAAAATTCTTGAAACATTGAGGCTTTCCAGCCAATTGTGTGAAAATAGTTTCATTACTCAAGGCTATGATCAACACAGTGTACACTAGTGGTACCTGCTGGTCAAAATAATTTAGAGCAGCCAAATGATTACACATATAACGTCCCACATGCCATAGCGTGTGCGCAGGGTAGCCTTTGTCTTCTACCAAAACCGTTGCCAAGCCAATTAGGTAGTTGTTTGATGAAACAAAGCTTCAGACGTTGACCATGTGATCATTGATCACATGATTCTGATAAAATTATAATCGGCACACTGCTTTGAAGAAAACTGCTTAGCGATTTTGACCCATGCCTCGGAGCTCTGGTATCAAATCTATCACTACTAAACACCCAACCTTGTTGAGTTGATACAGGTCCAATATCTTCCTTTCCACATGAGGAATCTTCAGAGAACACCCCTGCAACTCCCAGAACTTTGCAATCTGGTCCAAGAAGTTAAGCTTAACTCTGGTCTGTGCCTAGGAAAGGGAAACAAGGGTGATATATTAGTCACTGTAGGAATTCTAATTTAGAGAATCATGGCGGTGATAAGTGTCCTGGCTCAGCTATGTGATGCAATAAAAAAAACGGTCCACTGAAAATAAAATGTTTCTGCTGACCGGCTCCTGCGCAAGCAACCTTTGCCTTTCCTTTCACCAAAGTTTCTGAAGGGGGTGATTAATAAATGGTTGGCAGTAGGCACAATAGAAAACCTTTAGTGCTACGTCAACGAGACAACTGCATTGACAGGGACCCTGACCAATCAGTTTAATTCCCCTTTATAGGCCAAGGTGTCAAAGTGGTGCACATCTTCAAGGGTATTGTTTATTAAACTAAAATCTAGGCTACACATCATGCAAAGTGACTTCCGTACCAATTTTCCCTCTAACCAGCGCGAATGTGTGGGCCCGCAGAAGAAATATCAGCCCGCATAGAGAAGCACGAGATTGATAGTGTTAACTAAGGGGGAAAAGTTCAATGTTTCCCTTTACTCTGGGAATTGTGATCGAATCAACGCAATATTAGCCACCTTCAATGCAACATACCGCAATAAAACAAACTGAGCAAGACTTAGTATGTAAAACTAACTATGCAAGAGATTTTGTTGTAGGCAGAACGCATCGGATTAGGATTCTATTGCATTGACATGCAAGACTCTACACAGCCAGTACTCTACACAGACCGGTGCAGCATAACCAATCAGAGCTGCAGTAGGCCTATATGCAAATAGACCATTGCCATATATGGATCTGTGCAATTCACTTTGATATGGACTGTTTACAGCATGAGGGGTCGTGAGTATTTTTTATTTAACTAGTAAATTACAAATTCCTATTTATAATGATGGCCTAGGAACAGTGGGTTAACTGCCTTGTTCAGGGGCAGAACGACAGATTTTGACCTTGTCAGCTCGGGGATTTGTTTTTGCAACCTTCCGGTTACTAGTCCAACACTAACCACCTGCCTTACATTGCACTCCACGAGGAGCCTGCATGGCAGGCTGACTACCTGTTACGTGAGGGCAGCAAGAAGCCAAGGTAAGTTGCTAGCTAGCATTAAACTTATCTTGTAAAAAGAAAAAACAATCTTAACATAATCACTAGTTAATTACACATGGTTGATGATATTACTAGTTTATCTAGCGTGTCCTGCTTTGCATATAATCGATGCGGTGCCTGTTAATTTCTCATCGAATCACAGCCTACTTCGACAAACGTGTTATGATTTAACAAGCGCATTTGCGGAAAAAAAGCAATGTCGTTGCACCAATGGACCTAACCATAATCAATGCCTTTCTTTAAAATCAATACACAAGTATATATTTTTAAACCTGCATATTTAGTTAATATTGCCTGCTAACGTGAATTTCTTTTAACTAGGGAAATTGTGTCACTTCTCTTGCGTTCCGTGCAAGCAGTCAGGGTATATGCAGCAGTTTGGGCCGCCTTGCGAACTGTGTTAAGTCAAGGCCGTAATTAATTTGCAAGAATTGTACATATTTATGACATAACATTGAAGGATGTGCAATGTAACAGCAATATTTAGACTTAGGGATGCCACCCGTTAGATAAAATACGTAGCGGTTCCGTATTTCACTGAAAGAATAAACGTTTTGTTTTCGAAATGATAGTTTCTGGATTCGACCATATTCATGACCAAAGGCTCGTATTTCTCTGTGTTATTATGTTATAATTAAGTCTGATTTGATATTTGATAGAGCAGTCTAACTGAGCGATGGTAGGCAGCAGCAGGCTCGTACCATTCAAACAGCATTTAGTGCGTTTGCCAGCAGCTCTTCGCAATTCTTCAAGCATTGCACTGTTATGACTTCAAGCCTATCAACTCCCGAGATTAAGCTGGTGTAACCTATGTGAAATGGCTAGCTAGTTAGCGGGGTGCGCGCTAATAGCGTTTCAAACGTCACTCGCTCTGAGACTTGGAGTGGTTGTTCCACTTGCTCTGCATGGGTAACGCTGCTTCGAAACGCTGCTAACTTAAACGTTAGCTTTTTTACATGGCACATAGTAAAAGTGCAATATCTTCTCCAACACTTTGTTTTTGCATTAATTAAACCAAATTGAAGATGTTTCATTATTTATTTGAGGCTAAATTTATATTATGGATGTATTATATTAAGTTAAAATAGGTGTACATTCAGTATTGTTGATATTGTCATTATTACAAATAAAAATTTGGTTTATTACAAATAAAATAAAAAATGTAATTGTCTGATTAATCGGTATCGGCTTTTTTTTTGTCCTACAATAATCGGTATCAGCGTTGAAAAATCATAATCGGTAGACCTCTATTAGCAACATTTCAGTTACTGGCCCAACGCTCTAACCACTAGGCTACCTGCCACTCCAGGTAGATGCGCTTGTTTTGAGATCAAAGTGAGAGCTGCATGTAGCCACCTGTGCACATTTGCTCATATCATTTGTTAGTGAGCCCAGTTATAGATCATTTGTAGTCAGCAATGGGGGAGTGATTGCTTCCTTCAAGAGCACAAACCTGTGCATTTTTAGACAACATTGAAAAGCGAGGCAGGTGAAGGTGAATTGTGTGCTTTTTTTTTTTTTACTTTAAAGGTGCAGTGTTGTATTTTGAGACAGGCTTTTTTTAAAAACTTTATTTAACTAGGCAAGTCAGTTAAGAACAGATTCTTATTTTCAATGACGGCCTAGGAACAGTGGGTTAACTGCCTGTTCAGGAGCAGAACGACAGGTTTGTTTGTACCTTGTTAGCTCTGGGATTTGAACTTGCAACCTTTCGGTTACTCATCCAAAGCTCTAACCACTAGGCTACCCTGCCTCCCCTGCTTGAATAAGCTAAGTAGCCTATAGGCAGAGGGTAGCATAATCTGTCTGATTCTCTGTAATAATGGTATGGGAATCACACCACAAAAACATTTCCAGTTACCTTGTCTGAAGGACAAGTGGATAAACAGGTTCATGTCAAGCCCTGCAGGTTTTTTTTTCAAAGGTCTCATGGAATGTAGGCCTACATTGAACACCACACGTTGGCTGCTACTGTAGGCTGAATGATAGATCAGCTATTTCCATGGTAAAATGTTATGGGATGCATTTTGGTAGGCCTACATTATGATAAAATAGCCACAGTAGCCTACTTGACCACTGTCTGAAACTAACTTAAAGCAGGTACAGCCTCAGTGTTCATAGTAAACGCAAGCAGGAAGTTGCACAATTTTCACAACGTTCAAGTTTGCGCTCAGCAGACCTGAAATTTGCTCAGTGCTGAAAACATTGAGGGAAAATTGCTCCCTACCTCCAGTTCATTTAGCCTCTGTATCCGAGGAGTGAAGTGCAGTCTGTCAACATCACATGCAAATGGAGGCTGCCAGTCCTATGAGGACACAATAAAATATTATTATTAGAATGACTTAAATATTACACATAATAAGTAGGTATATCGCACAGCTGAAAAGATTATTCAAAGAACCACATAACACCCAGCAGTAGGGAGACATCATACAATAAACCAGTCCTTGCCATGTATGGGACACCGATCAGTAACAAATGTTTAGCCTACAACTCTAAGTCTGTCTATTTGTCTACCGTGGTCATGGAGTTACAGTCGGAAGTTTACATACACCGTAGCCAACTACATTTAAACTCAGTTTTTCACAATTGCTGATATTTAATCCTAGCAAAAATTCCCCGTCTTAGGATCACCACTTTATTTTAAGAATGTGAAATGTCAGGATAATAGTAGAGAATTATTTATTTCAGCTTTTATTTCTTTCATCACATTCCCAGTGGGTCAGAAGTTCACATACACTCAATTGGTATTCGGTAGCATTGCCTTTAAATTGTTTAACTTGGGTCAAACGTTTTGGCTAGCCTTCCACAAGCATCCCACAATAAGTTGAATGAATTTTGGCCCATTCCTCCTGACAGAGCTGGTGTAACCGAGTCAGTTTTGTAGGCCTCCTTGCTCGCACACGCTTTTTCAGTTCTGCCCACAAATGTTCTATAGGATTGAGGTCAGGGCTTTGTGATGACCACTCCAATACCTAGACTTGTTGTTCTTAAGCCATTTTGCCACACCTAGACAACAAGTCTAGGTATTGGAGTGCTTAGGGCCATTGTCCATTTGCAAGACCCATTTGCAACCAAGCTTTAACTTCCTGACTGATGTCTTGAGATGTTGCTTCAATATATCCACATAATTTTA
This sequence comes from Oncorhynchus mykiss, assembly GCF_057628025.1. Lineage (NCBI taxonomy): Eukaryota > Metazoa > Chordata > Actinopteri > Salmoniformes > Salmonidae > Oncorhynchus > Oncorhynchus mykiss. The sequence goes on along the minus strand of NC_143037.1, from coordinate 48,891,040 downwards.
CTTCCTCATAATGCCATCTATTTTGTGAAGTGCACCAGTCCCTCCTGCAGCAAAGCACCCCCACAACATGATGCTGCCACCCCCGTGCTTCACGGTTGCAAGCCTCCACCTTTTTCCTCCAAACATAACGATGGTCATTATGGCCAAACAGTTCTATTTTTGTTTCATCAGACCAGAGGACATTTCTCCAAAAAGTACGATCTTTGTCCCCATGTGCAGTTGCAAACTGTAGTCTGGCTTTTTTATGGCAGTTTGGAGCAGTGGCTTCTTCCTTGCTGAGCGGCCTTTCAGGTTATGTCGATAAAGGACTTGTTTTACTGTGGATATAGATACTTTTGTACCGGTTTCCTCCAGCATCTTCACAGGGTCCATTGCTGTTGTTCTGGCACTGTTGTTCTGGCACTTTTCGCACCAATGTACGTTCATCTCTAGGAGACAGAACGCCTCTCTTCCTGATTGGTATGACGGATGTGTGGTCCCATGGTGTTTATACTTGCATACTATTGTTTGTACAGATGAACGTGGTACATTCAGGCGTTTGAAAATTGCTCACACGGATGAACCAGACTTGTGGAGGTCTACAATTTTTTTCTGAGGTATTGGCTGATTTCTTTTGATTTTCCCATGATGTCAAGCAAAGAGGCACTGAGTTTGAATGTAGGCCTTGAAATACATCCACAGGTACACCTCCAAATGACTCAAATGATGTCAATTAGCCTATCAGAAGCCATGACATAATTTTCTGGAATTTTCCAAGCTGTTTAAAGGCACAGTCAACTTAGTGTGTAAACTTCCGACCCACTGGAATTGTGATAAGTTATATAATCTGTCTGTAAACAATTGTTGGAAAAATTACTTGTCATGCACAAAGTAGATGTCCTAACCGAAACTATAGTTTGTTAACAAGAAATTTGTGGAGTGGTTGAAAAACGAGTTATAATGATTCCAACCTAAGTGTCTGTTAAACGTCCAACTTCAACTGTACATCATTACTTTTTTCTCAATACAATTTTCTAGTTATTTTAGGGTTACAACATGAGCATTGTAGAGCATACAGCACGATTGATTCCTTATCTTAAACCCACTAGCCTAACTAACTAAAGACCAACAAAATGGCTAGATGGAATTCAACAGCCAAGGGCTACTGAGTTAACATTCCATTCCACCAGGACATTTACATCCATCAATGAAATTACTTATCACTAATTTTAGACTACATCCAATATTGATGGATAGTTATAACCAATACTTGTCTCTTCTTTTTTTTTACTGTAGTGTTGGATCTCGGCGCATAAGAATTTTAGTGTACCCTAGGATTACATCTGCAATCCTGTGCATGTGACTAATAAACTCCTATCTAATAATATATGTTATTTGACTGATGCCTATTATTCATTTATGGATTCCATCTTTTTGGGTTCATGGGGCCTTTTTATTTCAGCTTACAAAAAGGTCACAGTTATAAATAAGTTTAGGCTACACCAAACTGGAGACTAATAAATACAGGTGATCCTTAGTTGTGGGAAGTTGGAAGTTTGTCTGAATTACATTAAAAACATCATTCATAGTAACTAATCAAACAACATTACCCATCTCTGTAAAGTTACAGCTCTTTGGCATTACCAGTGACTAGGGTTGCAAAATTCTAGGCACTTTCAATAAATTCCCTGGTTTTCACAAACTCCTGGTTGGAAAAATTCTTAATCAGTAACCAGGATTTCTGAAAAACCTGGAAATGTATTGAAAGTTCACAGAAATGTTGAAACCCTACCAGTGACTATGGTCCGACAATGTCAAAAGGTTGCCTATTATTTTTTTATCTACCAAGCTAATCAATTAAAGACAAAAGTTTCCAGAAGATACCGACCCTAATGTTACGCTTGTTTACATCGAGCTGCACTGGGGTTAAATTAAGGTATGGGTCAGAAAATGTACCTCAATGCAGGGATGGGATATGCCACTGTACTCCAAATTCTACCTTTATCCACACTGATACATCGACTGGAAGATTTAAATACTTATAGTTCTCTCAGAAAACTGCTCTTTTCATCCTCATCGCATGCTAGCTAGCAGTAGCCATTCTGGAATGGCAATGTCAGCCAATCAACTCCGTATGCCATTCCTTAATGGCTGCTGTTAACTAGCATGAAAACAAAAAGGGAAGTTTTCTGGGGGGAGAAAACAGTATTTCAATCTTCTCAATTGGGCAGTGTGTTTATAGGTACAATTTGGAGTACAGTGGCATATCCCATCCCTGCATTGAAGTAAGTTTTCCGACCCATATTTCATGCTGGCTCCACAGTGTATTAATGTAGCCATGATTGCGTTCAGATCCCAATGCAGCTGAGTGTAAACAAGCATAACGGTAGGGTCGGTATCTTCTGCCAAAGACAAATGGTGTATGCGTGTGTATTGTTTTCTCGCCTGATGACAAAACTACGCTGATCAGTCTTGATAGCAAGCGGCTAGCTAATGGAACCAGCTGTAAGTCTCCACGTAAATTCAACTGACATTGGTAGCTTTTGTTTATTGAATGCTTTTTGTTTTATGTAACGTTAACTAGCTAACGTTAGCTGTTACTACTAACGTCGGCTGATTTGTCGTTTTACACTGAACTGACAGACTTCACTGTCGGTCATCGCACTAGCTAGTTTAACATCAGTCGTTAACGAAAGGATAATCTCACGATTTGTTAGTCAGCTAACGTTAGCCAGCTAGCTCAATTAGCGTGCACGACGATTTCAGTGATTGAAGAAGCAGTCAACATTGTCTTAGCAGGTTACGTTAGCAAGCTATTTTCATTAACGCTGCCTGCTGCAGTTACACAATGCCACTAACGTCAATTCAGTTCGTCAGGTAGCTAACGTTAACTATTAAAACTAGCTTGATTATGTAGTTAGTTAGCTAGCTATATAAACATTAATGATACAAAAGAATCAGCAGAACCTTCATCCGCCATGTTGAAAAGGTCCCTTTAACCCCCCGTGTTTGTGGTTGTCAGTTTTGTTAAAACGGGTTTAAAGAATATGTTAAACCATTCAGCAGCGCGACCACACTTACCGGAGGCGGGCGGACCTTACAAATACCCGTTTTTTCCGCAATTGGACGAATCTTATTTATATAAGCAAAAGGATCGGCAAATTCCTCCCAGCTTGGTTCGAAGACTGGGCACTCCTGAGGCGGCTTGAACTCGTCCGGCCGAGGCTGGGTCATGGTCTTGATCCAATCTTAGAGCTCAGACAACACAGGTAGCCTAGTCACAACAGTGTGTCACCTATCTTATGGTCTGTCCGGAGGTATATCCTTCTAATTTCCAATGTCAGGGTCTCTCGAAGTCAATCGGGATCAACAATACGAGGCAGCTCAGCCAAACACACATACACACACAGTGAAACGAATGTTCTAAGGCAGTGACTACGTCCGCCTAAAAAAGTAGATACCATATAATTTTTCTAAAACCTCTTATGTTTGCAATCTCATTCTCTGACCTTAGACATCAATCGTACTGCATGTTAAACATCGTAAATCAAGATATATTATAGGCTTTTATTACATGGATTGTGATTATTGTCGATTTCACCAATATATTTCTAAATATTTCAACTGTTAATCACATACATACATACATACATGAATATGTAAATATACAAATACCCGTTTGTTTTGACACACCATTGTCGTGTTGAATTTAGTGTAATTTACACAGAATTATGTTGGAAAAAATTGAGTATTAACTACGCATAAATTACTATTTTCTTTAGTCAGACTCTAATCATTTTTTAAAAACTAAATTGTAATGAAACATATATAGGCTATGTAGAGGCCTATTATTAAGTCACAAGATTGAATGCACCCGACTGATGTGCTCCGTGAAGTACTGTAGCACACAGTGCATTTGAAGCCTATGCTACATCCAAACCAGCATCTTCATTATAGTGTCAAATATTGTTCGTCTAACAAAACATCGTCTTATTGACAAGTTGAATATACGTAATTGTGCACCATTTTGATTGGTAAAATTTGATTTCAGAGAATTCATTCTTGAAAATGCTTTTCATTGTATCCTCACTGGCTACTGTTTATTATTGCGGAGGGATATTTTCAGGTGACACCTTCACCGCTGCCGGATCTTGTTCTTTAAATAGCCCCGATGGGAGTATTTTGATTGGATGTATCTGCTTTGCAGGGGGCGAGCATTGATGAGTTTTAATATGTAACACAGTTTGAGGCTAGTCGCAAATTACATCGACGCGCTCCACAATAATGATCCAGAGACCATAGCCCAGTAGCAACAGTAATCAGCTCACTGAATGCAACCAGCAATGGGTTACAACTGGTTATTACATAATTATAAAATATTTATACATCTATAGACTCATAATATATATACTGTTAGTAACCTAAATATAAATCCTCAATATATTATTACTGAAACAGAACATGACAACAGAACGTGGGTAAGGTACTCTACTCCTGGTTGAGTTTGGCCCTAGCTGTAACATGCTAGGGCCAAACAAAAAATATATTTTGCAATGTTGTACTCAATACCGATTTTATTCAGAAGCTGAAAACTATTGCAATTGCAAAACATGGCACTTTGAAACATACCGATTAACAAGGTGTTAATAAACCACAAAAAAAGTGCATCTGGCTGTTTATACAACTTCAGATGTTTTTGTTCAGGGCAGGCAGATACAACAATATATTGTTACAAGAAAGAATACAAAGACAGAATATTACATTTTTAATAGACAGATTGGACATCATGGTTATTTGGTTATTAATATTCCTCACCCGCTTCATCATCATCAGATTCTGTGCTTGTTCTGCCCAGCTCTTCATAATCCATCTCCAGGCAAGCCATGTCTTCTCTGGCCTCAGAGAACTCTCCCTCCTCCATGCCCTCACCTACATACCAGTGCACAAAGGCACGTTTGGCATACATGAGGTCAAACTTGTGGTCCAAACGGGCCCAGGCTTCAGCAATGGCAGTGGTGTTGCTCAGCATGCACACAGCCCTCTGGACTTTAGCTAGATCACCTCCAGGTACGGCAGTCGGGGGCTGATAGTTGATCCCAACCTGGTGAGATATAAATAAAATAAACAAATGACCCCTTAGGCCGCGAAAGAAATATGGTGTTCATCTCAAATCGCAATATAAACCATATACAGGAGGCAATCATGTTACTTACAGTGCCTTGCGAAAGTATTCGGCCCCCTTGAACTTTGCGACCTTTTGCCACATTTCAGGCTTCAAACATAAAGATATAAAACTGTATTTTTTTGTGAAGAATCAACAACAAGTGGGACACAATCATGAAGTGGAACGACATTTATTGGATATTTCAAACTTTTTTAACAAATCAAAAACTGACAAATTGGGCGTGCAAAATTATTCAGCCCCCTTAAGTTAATACTTTGTAGCGCCACCTTTTGCTGCGATTACAGCTGTAAGTCGCTTGGGGTATGTCTCTATCAGTTTTGCACATCGAGAGACTGACATTTTTTCCCATTCCTCCTTGCAAAACAGCTCGAGCTCAGTGAGGTTGGATGGAGAGCATTTGTGAACAGCAGTTTTCAGTTCTTTCCACAGATTCTCGATTGGATTCAGGTCTGGACTTTGACTTGGCCATTCTAACACCTGGATATGTTTATTTTTGAACCATTCCATTGTAGATTTTGCTTTATGTTTTGGATCATTGTCTTGTTGGAAGACAAATCTCCGTCCCAGTCTCAGGTCTTTTGCAGACTCCATCAGGTTCTCTTCCAGAATGGTCCTGTATTTGGCTCCATCCATCTTCCCATCAATTTTAACCATCTTCCCTGTCCCTGCTGAAGAAAAGCAGGCCCAAACCATGATGCTGCCACCACCATGTTTGACAGTGGGGATGGTGTGTTCAGGGTGATGAGCTGTGTTGCTTTTACGCCAAACATAACGTTTTGCATTGTTGCCAAAAAGTTCAATTTTGGTTTCATCTGACCAGAGCACCTTCTTCCACATGTTTGGTGTGTCTCCCAGGTGGCTTGTGGCAAACTTTAAACGACACTATTTATGGATATCTTTAAGAAATGGCTATCTTCTTGCCACTCTTCCATAAAGGCCATATTTGTGCAATATACGACTGATTGTTGTCCTATGGACAGAGTCTCCCACCTCAGCTGTAGATCTCTGCAGTTCATCCAGAGTGATCATGGGCTGCATGGGCTCTTGGCTGCATCTCTGATCAGTCTTCTCCTTGTATGAGCTGAAAGTTTAGAGGGACGGCCAGGTCTTGGTAGATTTGCAGTGGTCTGATCCTCCTTCCATTTCAATATTATCGCTTGCACAGTGCTCCTTGGGATGTTTAAAGCTTGGGAAATCTTTTTGTATCCAAATCCGGCTTTAAACTTCTTCACAACAGTATCTCGGACCTGCCTGGTGTGTTCCTTGTTCTTCATGATGCTCTCTGCGCTTTTGACGGACCTCTGAGACTATCACAGTGCAGGTGCATTTATACGGAGACTTGATTACACACAGGTGGATTGTATTTATCATCATTAGTCATTTAGGTCAACATTGGATCATTCAGAGATCCTCACTGAACTTCTGGAGAGAGTTTGCTGCACTGAAAGTAAAGGGGCTGAATAATTTTGCACGCCCAATTTTTCAGTTTTTGATTTGTTAAAAAAGTTTGAAATATCCAATAAATGTCGTTCCACTTCATGATTGTGTCCCACTTGTTGTTGATTCTTCACAAAAAAATACAGTTTTATATCTTTATGTTTGAAGCCTGAAATGTGGCAAAAGGTCGCAAAGTTCAAGGGGGCCGAATACGTTCGCAAGGCACTGTACCGTGAAACCGGTGGGGCACCAATCCACAAACTGGATGGAACGTTTGGTCTTGATATTTTGAATGGCAGAGTTCACATCTTTGGGCACCACATCGCCACGGTACAGCATACAGCAGGCTATGTACATGCCATGGCGAGGGTCACACTTGACCATCTGATTGGCTGGCTCGAAGCAGGCAGTGGTGATCTCAGAGATGGTTAGCTGCTCATGGTAGGCCTTCTCAGCGGAGATAATGGGCGCGTAGGTGACCAGGGGGAAATGAATGCGGGAATGGGACTAAATTGGTCTGGAACTCTGTGAGGTCAACATTCAAGGCACCATCAAAGCGTAGGGAGGCAGTGATGGAGGAAACGATCTGACCGATCAATCTGTTGAGGTTGGTGTAGGATGGGCGCTCAACATCAAGGTTGCGGCGACAGATGTCGTAGATGGCCTCATTGTCCACCATGAAGGCACAGTCAGAGTGATCCAGGGTGGTGTGGGTGGTCAGAATGGAATCATATGGCTCTACCACAGCTGTGGACACTTGGGGAGCTGGGTAGATGGCAAACTCCAGCTTGGACTTCTTACCGTAGTCAACAGACAGGCGCTCCATCAGCAGAGAGGTGAAACCAGAGCCAGTGCCTCCTCCGAAGCTGTGGAAGATGAGGAATCCTTGTAGCCCTGTGCACTGGTCAGTCTAGGGAGAAAAACAATTGACCAACACCAGTGATGCACATATATATTGGCCTTAGCCTATATTATTACTACATTATGACTCAAATCCTTCCTTTGACTGTATGACCAAGATCTGGTCTTAATGTGATACTTACCATTTTACGGACACGCTCCAGAACCCCGTCAATGATCTCCTTACCCACGGTGTAGTGTCCACGGGCGTAGTTATTGGCTGCATCCTCCTTTCCAGAGATGAGCTGCTCAGGATGGTAGAGCTGCCTGTACATTCCCGTCCTGACCTCATCTGCAGGGAAAACAATCACTCATCAACAAATATAGGACATCAACTGGAAATGTCACCTAAATTACCACAGTAGTATCAATTAATTGTTGATTTGCTCTTGGTTGGCAGTCCTGTGCATTGATATTATGTAGCCTATAAAGCTGTACTTACATCCACCCACAGTGTAATGTAGATTCACAATTTTAACAATCAGATTTTTTTGTATTTATTAATGTGCAGTAGTAACACTTCTAGAACTGCTACAGTAGTGTTAGTGTTTTGATTAATGCACACTACTTAACAGACATACTGCAGTTCATTAGAAGTAACCTTGCATTTTATTCATTATTACTTGGCAAGGGCTACTTGTGTGTACTTTGGAGCAGCATATGCTGTGTGTGGGCTTTCTTTATTCATTCATCGTTTTGTTGTTGGCCCAGTTGTTATTGTTGTGAAAGTTTGGGATGTGTATCACTAATAAACCCCTCATTTATTCAACATTTAATTATTTTACCATCTCTTCTTCTTTGTATCAATATTCTACACCACCACTTACCAATTACAGCTGGCTAGGTCCACAAATACAGCCCTTTGTACAAGCTATCCTGAGCCACGCTCATTGAAGAAAGTGTAAAAGGGGTCATCACCGCCACCACCAATGGTCTTGTCTCTTGGATACCATGCTCCATCCAGCACAGGTCCCCGCATGCATTCCCAATTAGCACTCCTGCCTGGCCCATGAGGATGGATATGCATTTACACTACACATGTGCAATCACACACACAAACATGAATGATGGGTGGAGAGAAACAAAATGTTACAAATGAAATTGCTTACTGACCACTGTTGGCTCCAGGTCCACAAATATGGCCCTGGGAACATGGCGGCCAGAACTTCCTGTGTTAAAAAAGGTGTTGAAGGGGTCAGTCCGTGAATTAGGCCCCTGGTCCTCTTCATTGAGCACCCCGTCTGGCCCCACACCGTGTTCCAAGCAGAAGAGTTCCCAGCATGCATTGCCAGTCTGAACTCCCGCCTGGCCCACGTGGATGGAGATACACTCTCTCTGTTGGCAAAAAACGACAGCATGACTACTTCCTGTTCCTCAAACCATCTGGCTGAAGTGGAAAATACATAAACAGCAAAGCCCATCTGATACACAGATACTGTAAATCGGACTATATTAACACACAATGAATTCAACTATGCTGACATCTAGGATTTACTAATAACAACATTTGTGTATGTTATCTTTTCTGCTTTGGCTGGTTGTTTACACCTCAGTAAGCACAGTCAACTGAAGGGGTCGATTTAAAGTTGATAGAAAAGCAAAACCGGATATAGAAAAAAATCAAGAAATACATTACCACGTGGTTCAAGTATTTAAAGATAATGCCAAAAGTAGAGAGCAATATGGTAGCTCCAAATTTAAAGTAACTATGTCAACTCTAAATAATGATCCCCAAAGATCCTGAACTTAAATCTGGTCAAATAAAAATGATTTATTCCTTTGATAGACAGTTTCCCAGACACAGATTGACCCTAGTCCTGGACTTGAAATCAGGGGGCTTTTTTTTTTGTCCAGAACTTTTTTGTCCAGAACTAGGCCTAATCTGACTCTGGGAAACTGTACCTTTAAAGAATATATTTTAGGCAAACTGCCAGACACATGTTTCAGCAGGTCCAAATTCGTAGTCTTGGCACTGGATCTCAGGGGGAGGGAATTCTAGGTTCTCACAAGGTGGTAATAAACTGACATTTGAAAAGGAAATGGTATCTGGAAAAATGTAAAACTAAAATGCTGTGTAATATGCGTGATACAATAAGTCACAAAGACAAATATAACTCCTAAATTAGGAATACAAAGTAACTTATTGTATGATGACGTGAAAGGGGCTTGGCATGCTTGTTATATTTTTTTAATGGCTGATTCTTTAAAAAGCACAAGGTATCATGCATAGGCCCATAGGCTATGTACTAGACTACATGTTTCGTTGATGTACACAACTGATTTTGGAAGTTACTGTATCACAGTACATTACTTTCCTAGACTCCTGCCTAAATACAGGTATAGTAAGCTAATCTTTTAACAGATGTATTTATCATTTGAAAGTTGAAAAGTTTGTCAAGCATGTGACTCAATCTGCTGCGTCTGCCCCCTACCAGAGACGGAAGACAACTCGCTGTTTTTTGTTGTTGTGGTTCAATGAACTAAGTAGACCAGACTCAGCTGCTATTGCATTGGTGTCTTGAGGACACCCAGTAAAGTAGACCGGAACTGACTCTTTTTTTAAATGGTAAAAGGCCTGAGTGAACTATCTTAATTTATCCACCATCTTTGCCCACACCATACCACTTTCCGCTTCCTCACACAGGCTCAACAGATTCATTGGATTCCACTCTTTCAGACACAGACAGTATACATTCCCACGCATACAGTATTACCACAGTTTCTAAATCCAGAGGCGCAACAGCGCAAGACTTCCGGGAACGCATGCCGATCTACCATTTCAGTGTTTAATTGCTATATTGTAATTACTTCGCCACCATGGCCTATTTATTTCCTTAACTTACCTCATCTTCACTCTCTGTATATAGACTTTTTGTTTTCTTTTGTTCTACTGTATTGTTGACTGTATGTTTAGTTTATTCCATGTGTAACTCTGTGTTGTTGTATGTGTCGAATTGCTACGCTTTATCTTGGCCAGGTCGCAGTTGCAAATGAGAAATTGTTCTCAACTAGCCTACCTGGTTAAATAAAAGTGAAAAAAATAAATAATAATAATAAACAAAGCAGACCAGGCCAGGGGTTGAGAAGTAAATGAGAGAGAGGTGAAAAAATATTCCATATTCCCTATTCCCTATTTCTTCATTTTCAAAAAATCTAAAGGCACAACCTAGATTCGAGACAATGTCTTAAGTAGTTGAACATGTTATTGGTCCAACATCGTGAAAGTCACACGTTTTCATTTTCCTAAAAATCAACTACATATCGAAGGAGTGCGGTCCGCACATGCGCAGTTCGGTGCGAGACGACCGTTTGACATGACATATTTCTGCGCATGCGTTTAGCTTGCCGAAGTCGCCATGAAATCGCCTTCAAGTGTGATTGGGGATTTCTATTGGAGAAGCAGTTTCTGCCTATCTTCATACTATAGGCTACTCACTGTCTTTTGTATTACATTGTTGTAAGAACGTAGTAACAAAGTATCAACTTTCATACTAATGAATACATTCAATGGATAGGGGTAGGGCCCTACGCACGGCCGAGGCTATATGCATAAGGCAATAACAACTTTTTTTCAAATGAAACATCTGAAATAGTCGAGTGGTCCACATTTTCAGACTGCATGAACAAATCATTTGCCTTTGAGGGTGGCAAATATTAATAATAACACTGAAAATTGGGGAAAATGCACTAACCCCATTTAGAATTTCAATGCAAAAAGAGAAAAATTAAATAGTTATGTATTGTGCGGGCATACCATTTCCTCCTGTCAAGATTCGGATGATTGAAGACGCGTAAAAAAGGGTTAGAAAATGAATACAGTAAAAGGCGCGAAAAGTTTTGCTACAGCTCGGTCGACAATGGTCACCGCCAACACAGGAATGTAGACTGGGTCTGCGCTGCACTTTGAGCACACCGCCTTGCACACTACTAAAATACCTGAGCACTCCAGTCGAATTGTCATTGGATCCCAGTGGTGACGGTGTAGGTATGATGACGTTTCAAAAAGGGATTTACATGCAACCTAAAATATGTGATTTGGTTCATACTCCATCTACATGTAGATATTGTTGTGATTTTGGGAGGTAGCCAGGTTGGAACTGAACCAGGCTCTGGCCTTGGGTCAGTCTGCTCTTATCAAGGGTCACAAGATGACCCCCTTATTTGATAAACTGACTACAGTATTGATGTTTGAACAACATAAACAAATGTTTACATATACAGTATATGTGATTTGGTTCATACTCCATCTATATGTAGATATTGTTGTGAATTTGGGAGGTAGCCCGGTTGGAACTGAACCAGGTCTCGCATTGGGGCAGTCGGTCATAAAGGATCACAAGACCACCCTCTCTTATGAGAAACACATCCCTGCCCCTCCAAACATCCATCCACACCCCTGATAGCCCCACAGTCGTGTCATCCCACTTCTGACTAATCAGTTCAGGGATTAGTCCAACCTGGACTCAAACCCAGGTCCCTGCGGGTGCGACTGTCAGTCCAACACCTTAGCCATGAAACCAAGAGGTCCGAACCCCTTGACAAAATCACTAGGCTTGTACTAAAGGTCACCACAGTACACATCAGCATAACATTCTGAATTGCCTTCATAACTGAATACAAATATAAAAGTGCTAAATTATCACAATGTTTATTCACTTTTCAAGTAACAACAAAGACTAGTCAGTATTTTGTACTTGCCCTGGAGAATAGGAGTCAAGTTTTTTTCTTGTCCAAACAAATCCACTGGGGACAAATGCATGCACCATACACACATCAACAAAATACTTTTTGCTCTTTTGCTTTATTAGCAGTGTTCTTCAGTCTGTCGCTGGGGACAAAGGGATTTTGACAAGATGACAGAACAGCAAAAGAGCAAGGAATCATGTGCGATTATGAACCGCTTTCCCTAAAATGTAATTCATTTTAAAATGTCTTTGATACATTGAAAATAAGGACTGTGTCAGGCAAATACCAATTATTCAAGAAGTTATTTGTTTCTAAAAGCACTTTATACATAATTACAAAATCTACAAAGGGTTTTCTAATTGATAACCTGGCAAAAGCTAAATAATCATCATACTTGATGGTATGACAACAATCATCACAGTCCTAATGAGGCATCATGGTTGTTATGTTCAATGTGGGCCACAGGGGCATAAGGCATATAGCAGCAGCAAACTGGAGTCTCTTGTGTTTCTTCTGCTCCATGGTTCATAACAGAAGTAGAGAAATATATTGCACTTTAAAAGACGAGTCAAAAATGTACCTCATAGGTAACCACAACAACGGGAACCACTAAAAGAGTGTCATGCGATCGAGTGGGTTGGGATGGATGTCTTCTTGGATGCCACAACTGTTGATGAGGAGACTGAAATAACTCATCTCTGTTATACACCCCCTGTCCCTTATCCATTGAATGCCAAGGGTTTTCCCATAGAAGTAACCAAACTCAGATGAGAAAGTCTGATAAATAATCAATCAAGAGACTTCGGGGAGGGCATATAGCACACTGGCTGCAAGTGAGTGATCCATGTGTCACTCCATAGTAGTGGCACATAAATATCAAATTCAGGTTCAGGACTAGCTGCCTGCCCTCTTCCGCTTCATCCGACTTTTCTGAGGTAAATCTCACTTCTCTCGCAGGACACACACTCCTGCATCGCAGCGCTGTGTGGCCATGGAGGTGACCACCTCCCAGTTGTCAATCACTGGGTCGTAACACTCGATACTGCTCAGAAGGGAGTTTCCATCATACCTGGAGAGAGGACAAAAGAGCACAGGGGAGAATGAACAACATCATATGGCTGTGTTCAGTCACATCCTCATAATCGAAGACTGGACCATAAGGGGAGGTTGCTTTTATGATTCAGATATTACAATGTTATCTAAGCAAGAATAATATAAATCAATTAAAAGAGTTGTCATACATAATTTATATGAATAATCCCAACCAAAATGCATCTATATCTCTGTCAATACTGAAGTTGGGTACAGAGTCGCGGTCGGATGGTAACACTCCTGGCTCTATGCACATGTACAACTCTCAGCCGGAGACCGGGGTTCAATCCCTGTGTCCTCCCTTGACTCTGTATCTCCTCTTCACCTGTCTCCCCCATTTGTTTCTCATCTGTCTGTCATTAAAAGCAATAAACATATGAAAGGACAGTGAATTTCCACTCCTTTAAAATATTGGATATTTGAAATATATTAAAGTCGGAGAGGGTTTGGGATGTTTAGGCTTACCCAGCTATGGCGTAGAGTCGTCCCCGGAGGACAGTAGCTCCTACGTAGCAGCGGGGAGTGGTCATACTGGCTACTGTGGTCCAATAGTCTGTCCTAATGTTGTAAAACTCCACAGAGTCAAGATGCGCTGTTCCATCAAAGCCTCCCACCACATAGATGTGGTCGTTGAGCAAGGCTACACTGGCCCCTGCAACAAAGATTACAGGCCCTTCAGACATACTAACCATAGCCATATGTAGAGAGAGCCATACTGTATATAGTCTATATACAGCCCTGATACTATTATATTGTCATAGTCTGGAGTACTGACCTGAGCGTTTGGTAGCCATGGGGGTAACATTAGTCCAGTGTCCTGTGTGAGGGTCATACCGTTCCACTGAATTGAGGATGTTCAATCCGTCGTACCCACCTGCAACAAATTACATACATCCTTACTAAGGTCAGGGGGAAAACAGGTGGTATTTTACATATTTATACATCAACACCATTACAAACTTAAATAAAACATCTTTAATACCCACCTAGACAGTATATGAGTCCACTAGCCACCACCAGGCCAGCCCCTTCCCTGGCTGTCTGCATGTCCCCCAGCATACTCCACTGGTCAATATTGGGGTCATATCGTTCCATGCTGGTGTGACGGCGACTACCATCAAAGCCTCCAGCAACATAGATCATATCTGTGGGCAGAAAAGTGAGAAACGTTCCAACAACTTTTTGGAAGTCTGCTTTAGATAACACTTACAGGGTTTTGTTACACCTGAGGACAGTCATTCTCTTCAGTGCTATTTGCTTTTGTAAACCCCGTGACAATGAGGACTGTCAATCAGAGAAGATCCTTTACCTCCGAGTGTTGTCGCCCCGGCAAGGCCCCGCCGTACATTCATAGTGGCGACGTTGTACCAGATACCATCCTCGTCGGCCGTGTAGTCCAAGCACTCCACCGAGCTAAGCCGTGATCGACCATCGTAGCCGCCAATCACATACACGCGGTCATTGAGGGACACGGTAGCCACGTAACGCCTTTTCCGAGCAATGTTCTTTAAAAATATGCTTGGGATAAGTTAACCATGATCAGAGAATAGAGCCAAAATGTCTAATGAAAAAAAATGCTACTTACAGGTAAAAAGCTCCACTCCTGAGTTTTAGGATCATACTTCTCAACAATATCTATAGGGGATTGTTGACTGCCGAATCCTCCAATAACAAGCAGGACCTCCTTGGCACCTTGAAAGAACAACAGTGAATCACTTCTTCACATCAATAACAAGGTGGCAACTCCCACTAAGCTTGTATTGTATCCCTATTATTAGGACAAGAAAAGCACCTCAAAAAAGGGAGGGCAGTGCTGTACCTAATCTGGCTTGGGTGCGTTGCCCCTGCATCTCACTCCTCAGCTCAGGTCTAAGGTGAAATTTCTTGGCCTCATCCACAAGGTCTCGACAGGGAAGACTGCATCGAATGAGGGGCTGGAACACGTCAGAACATATACAGTACTTTATCCAGACATTAATAACACATAAAACAACACAAAAGTTTATTCCCCTGCTCAACACTTGCGGCGTGTTTTCCCGGCTCACAGTATTAATCATTCTCAATGGAGAATCTTTATTGAAAGTGGATTTTAGGCCAGGACTAGGTTTAATTTATGTACGGGAAACTGGCTGTTGATGTATTACTGCCTCACCTCGGAGTCGATAATGTCTGTGATATAGCGCGGAGTAAGCAAAGGCATCCGCACATGCTCCAGCATCTCCGATAAATACGTCTCCCTCTCTTTCCTATTGTGTTTAACCCAATTCAACACTGCCTCGAATACAGGCTCCTCTGAGTCCACCTGCAAATAGAGAAAATATGTATTGACAACCACACCCTGACAATAAAACCAAACATGCTTGTTGTAAAAATGTTAATCCTCGAGTATAACCACCCAAGGTCAAACATGCATTCAATCACACTGATTTCTTCACAGTAAATTCTCCAGTTTTAAATCAACACGGTATTACATTTAGTAGTGTTCCAGTGTCTATAAGGGTCCACACTTTTCAGTTATAATTAACACACTGCCCAGTGTAAAGCCTTATTTGCATATTTCCCAGTGTTCCTTGCCTTTCTAGTGAATTGTGTTTCAAGACCGTATTTGTTAGTGACAGACACACATGATTGTTGCATTCATTCATTTTCAGTCCTGTGGCCTTCACCCAGTGAGATTCTAAGCGAAAATGCTTTCATAATACATTTTTTTGACAATACAATAGGTATTTCATAAGGCCTTATACTGAGGGCCTGGTTTTACCCTAATACAGTGGTCTGAAATGCACAGTTTACAGGCCATATCATGCCTTCAAGTCCACTTGTCCTGGCTTGCAAAGTGATATGTAATTCCAATTGGAATCCAGCCAGAGTGGGGATATCCAACATTTGGAATTCTTATTCACCCGCAACCTGCATTCAGAATGACTGCCAGGGTTGGGAAGACTAAGATATGAGACTTCCTAAAGCATATAAACTTTAAAAACCATTTCAGTAACGTGTGCAATGAGTCCAAGTAACAGATTGGATTAGTTTAGAAACATTTGTTATTTATATTTAAGTGGCATAAGATTAATTAATCAATAAATCAACGTACATGCAAGACATAGATATTGAAACAAACAATTCTAAAAATCTACCTGAAATAGAGCATTCTGGGAAATATGATAATGATGGGCGTGGTTTTGGTTCAACTCTGATTATTAATAGTGAAGGGAAACTGAGGCTTTCTGAAATTGTTATTTACTCTGCGCTTCGACTATCTGTTCACAATGCTCATTAGTGACATCAACCGGCCAGCAATAAATAGCAGCATGTGATTATCAGATATACATGTTTACTCCACTGTTTTCATTAAAACTCTGTGGTGCAGCGGTAAGTTTTTAGCTTTAGTAGCCTATAATCAGTTGGAATACCATATTTGCACCTTTATATCATACTGCCCTTTTTTGCCTTCAAGTTGACTTTTTTTCAAAAACTGAATCTATGGCATTATTTAGGATGCTTAAAACATAAGCTTTTACTATACTAAATAAAACAAAAAATTAAATAAAACAAACAACAACAATGCAGAAAGTGTGGTTTCACATAAAACTATTTTCAAAACAGTAGGTCTTCAACAGGATTCGACCTCATAACCTCACACCCTCACATCCCCGAATGTTCCATACTCTACTTGCAAAGCTACTGGTCAGGTGAAAGTTTTTGTACAGAAAACTATAAAGTAAGTATGGTGTCCAGTAGAGGTCGGTGTTTGAAAGCCACTTAGAATCTAAGAAAGCACCGAAACCACAGCCAAATCAATGGGATCTCCCAACACATGTTTTGAAAAAGCACATGATCAAATGAAGCTTCGGACGTCATTGATGATTTGATTTGACTTCTGATAAAGTGATGTACGCATCGACACACACATTCCTCTGAGCTCCTGTATCAAATGTAATATCACTAGTTATTAACACCAACACTGGGGTTATTTTATACCAATAACTGTTAATTTAACACAGAGTTCATTTAACTCCTGAATCAACACTACACATTTTAGACCGAAAAATCAACACTAGGTAACACTGGCCAATTTTCTGTGTCCAAATAACTGAGATCAACTTCACTTCAAGAGAAAAGTCAGTCAGGTTTTAGATACAGTCAACTAGGGCACAGTTACAAAAATAACAGGAAATTGTGCCTTTGATTTAACTAAGTGTACAGTGCATTCAGAAAATGTTCAGACCCCTTCCCCTTTTCCACATTTTGTTACATTACAGCCTTATTCTATAAAAAAATGCCCTCTTCAATCTACGCACAATACCCCATGACGGTGAAAACAAGTTTTAGACATTTTTGCAAATGTATTACAAATAAAAAACAAATACCTTATTTACATAAGTATTCAGACCCTTTGCTATGAGACTCGAAATTGAGATCAGGTGCATCCTGTTTCCATTGATCATCCTTGATGTTTCTACAACTCGATTGCAGTCTACCTGTGGTAAATTCAATTGATTGGACATTCAGGCACACACAGCTGTCTACAGTATATAAGGTCTCACAATTGACAATGCATGTCAGAGCAAAAACCAAGTCATGAGGTCGAAGGAATTGTCCGTAGAGCTCCGAGACAGTATTGTGTCGAGGCAGAGATCTGGAGAAGGGTACCAAAACATTTCTTCAGCATTGAAGGTCCCCAAGAACACAGTGGCCTCCATCATTCTTAAATGGAAGAAGTTTGGAACCATTAAGACTCTTCCTAGAGCTGGCAGCCCAGCCAAACTGAGCAATCGAGGGAGAAGGGCCTTGTTCAGGGATGTGACCAAGAACCCAATGATCACTGTGACAGAGCTCCAGAGTTCCTCTGTGAAGATGGGATAACCTTCTAGAAGAACAACCATCTATGCAGCACTCCACCAATCAGGCCTTAATGGTAGAGTGGCCAGACAGAAGCCACTCCTCAGTAAAAGGCACATGACAGCCCAATTGGAGTTTGCCAAAAGGCATCAAAAGAACTCTCAGACCATGAGAGACAAGATTCTCTGGTCTGACAAAACCAAGATTGAACTCTGGCCTGAATGCCAAGCATCGCGTCTGGAGGAAACCAGGGCACCATCCCTACGGAGAAGCATGGTGGTGGCAGCATCATGCTGTGGGGATGTTTTTCAGCGGCCGGGACTGGGAGATTAGGCAGGAATGAGGGAAAGATGAACGGAGCAAAGTACAGAGAGATCCTTTATGAAAACCTGCTCCAGAGCACTCAGGACCTCAGACTGGGGCGAAGGTTCAACTTCCAACAGGATAACAACCCTAAGTACACAGCCAAGACAACCCAGGAGTGGCTTCGGGACAAGTCTCTGAATGTCCTTGAGTGGCCCAGCCAGAGCCTAGACATGCACCCGATTGAACATCTCCGGGGAGACCTAAAAATAGCTGTGCAGCAAGGCTCCCCATCCAACCTGACAGAGCTTGAGAGGATCTGCAGAGAAGAATGGGAGAAACTCCCAAAATATGGCTGTGCCAAGCTTCTAGCGCCATACCCAAGAAGTCTTGAGGCTGTAATCGCCTCCAAAGGTGCTTCAACAAAGTACTGAGGAAAGTGTCTGAATACTTGTGTTAATGTAATATTTCTGTTTTTTTTATACATTTGCAAACATTTCTAAAAACCAGTTTTTGTCTTTGTTATTCTGGGGTATTGTGTGTAGATTGATGAGGGGGTGAAATTATTTAATCCATTTTAGAATAAGGCTGTAACGTAACAAAATGTGGAAAAGGTCAAGGGGTCTGAATACTTTCCAAATGCACCGTATATTACAGACATTTGATCACGAAAATCATGACAAACAAAAATACTTTGAATTCATAGGTAAACTATAAATAAAGTCCCATGGTTAGAATTATTTTTTTATAAAGAAAGATATGCGCTGTGCAGTTAAAGACAGGAATTTTCAGAGCACGAAAGCATACTTAAATCAAATTGTCTTCCCCATATTTTCAGAGCCAGGACAATCTGCACAGGGGGCCCCATTAATGGAGATTATTGCAGGTCTACACTTGCACTGTTCCTTTCCAATTTGAGACTTGGGAAAAGTGACCCCACGCTTTCAAAGACGACCCTGAATGGAGATCAGAAATGCACCCGAGGCAGCATGACTGTGTGCTCTCTGAATTCACAAACAAATTCGGTACACTATTCAACTTTGGTAGCACTTTACATCAAGTTTCTCTTATAGCTTAGTAACATCATAATTACACCAGTAACAACATTGCATTAACATGTTGTTACTTAGTTCTTCAGTAATTGTAGTTTAATTACATAGAAATTGAGTTGTAATTACAAAAGAGGAACAGTGACTTTTCCTATTACAAAAACCATTCAACTCCATTAATACGCATTTACAAAGGCTACCTAATTTACAAAGGCTACCTAATGGCTACCTAATTTACAAAGGCTACCTAATGGCTACCTAATTTACAAAGGCTACCTAATTTACAAAGGCTACAATGTAAAACAACAATATTACAATCCAATTAGAGCGTTAAAACACAGGTATAATACCTCATCAAATCCACCTTTGTTTACCTGGATTTCATCGCATTTAACTAGTTTTTCAACCTCGTTCTGGCAGAGCAGCATAAACTCCTCATGTTGAACAACCTCAGGGAAGTGCTTCTGAGAGAAGAGCTCAGCGGCCTGCATCAGGTCAAGGCAATTGTGGGTCTCAGCAAAGTCCCGAATGCCCAGGCAGTTTGTGGGATCAAGCTGACTATCCAGAAAGTCACAACATGCTCTTTTCACTCCTGAGGAATACAAAGAAGTGCAGGACGTTAATTTGTGAAATAATGTTGAAGTATTTAAAACTGCAATATGTAACTTTTTGGGCAACCTAACAAAATTCACATAGAAATGTGTGTTATATTATCTGTCACTCTCATTAAAAGCAAGTCTAAGAAGCGGTATATATGTTCTATGTGTGTCATTTCTTTGCTTCCCGTTGTTTTTGTGTCTTTCACTTTTGGTTTTGTACACCAGCTTCAAACAACTGAAAATACAATATTTTTGGTTATAGAAAATATATTTCACAGCGGTTTAGATGGTACAATGATTCTCTACACTATACCTGCTTGTTTTTTTCACAAAATGAAATTTGTATTTTAGCAACCTGGATATGGCAGAGCGATTTCTGCCTAGTGCATCTTTATTTTTGCTAAAAACTTGTTGAGATAAATTAACAATGTTTCAACTATATTATCAAATTAGCAACACATTAGCCAATCATATTGCACAAACCTGATAAGGGGTGCTGATGGGTGTGCATTTCCTTTTACAAAAGAGCAGATTTAGATTTAACTGTCATTCAGCTGTTTTGAAAGCCAAGAAGAAAAAATACAAATTGAGTACAATACAAGCTTGCTAGGACAGAACAAATACAACAAAGGCCAAAGCCAACAATGGCAGGAGTCTCTCACAGCCTACCCCACCCAAATTGAGAGGCCTTTGAAGCCCCCTCCCACTGTTCAGTCCATTCACTGGCATTTTATACCAGAAATCTGCCTCCAGAAAAAAGCTTCTCCCAAGTGGGTGTGACACCTACTACCTGTCTCCCCCTGTCTGGTACAGGTACCCTCGCTACACTCCCCCCTCTCTCCCGAGCTATCGCTCGCCTTCAGCACACACGCATTGTTGTGGCGAGTGACTCTGAACTTACAGTGGCTAGCCCCAAGTCATTATCCTCTACGGGATCAGTGTCCCTTCACCGGGATGATTGAGCTAACATGTGCTAATGTGATTAGCATGATGTTGTAAGTAACAAGAACATTTCCCAGGACATAGACTTGTCTTATATGGGCAGAAAACTTAAATTATTGTTAATCTCACTGCACTGTCCAATTTACAGTAGCTATTACAGTGACAAAAATACCATGCTATTGTTTGAGGAGAGTGTACAACACATATGTCAGAGTCAAGGCCCGCGGGCCACATCCGGCCCGCAAGAAGGTTTTTTACGGCCCCTGGGATGATCTTGATTTATTATTAGAACCGGCCCGCAGCAAGCCGGCAGCCCGCAGATCTTTTACACGCACCAATACTACATTTCCCACAATGCAAAGGTGACGCACCGAGCAGTAGGCTGCTTCATTTCAATATTTATTGGCACAGCAGTCGTCAGCATCACAGTAAAATTAACTTTCAGATACCCATCAAAAATGGCAAAACGGAAGGTGGATACTGAGAACCGGGGGTTTCAAACAAGGTGGGAGTCGGAGTATATGTTCACGAAGGTAGCTGGAAAACCTGTGTGTCTTCTGTGTGGAGAAAGTGTGGCGGTACTGAAAGAGTATAATCTGAGACGACATTATGAAACGAAACACGCGGACACACACGCGGACGCAACTGTCAAGGCCAGTTTTATTTTGGCAGAAGAGATCGCTAAATCAGCCCGGCCATTTACGGAGGGGGATTTCATCAAAAACTGCATGATTAAAGTTTGTGACGAAGTTTGCCCAGAAAAAAGGCAACTCTTTTTAAATGTGAGTCTGAGCAGAAACACCATTGCCGAGAGAGTAGACCAGTTGTCCATCAATCTAAAAGAGCAGCTTGTGAAAAAGGGAAAAGATTTTATTGCATATTCCTTGGCTGTGGATGAGAGCACCGACATTTCTGACATTGCCCAGTTGTCAATTTTCATCCGCGGAGTGGACTCCAACCTAAGCGTGACAGAGGAGTTTTTGGCTTTACGTCCTATGCATGGCACAACTACGGGGCATGATTTGTATGAAGAGGTGTCAAGATGTGTAAATGAGATGGAGCTGCCTTGGGAAAAACTCGTGGGTTTGACAACCGACGGAGCACCTGCGATGTGTGGACACAGGAGCGGACTGGTGGCGAAGATACGGGAAAAGATGCAAGAGGAAAACGCGACAGGTGAGCTGACAGCTTATCATTGTATCATACACCAGGAAGCGTTGTGCGGTAAAGCCTTGAAAATGGAGCATGTAATGAGCATCATCACGCGCACAGTTAACTTTATCAGAGCCAAAGGTTTGAATCACCGCCAGTTCAAGGCATTTCTGACGGAGTTAGAAACGGAGCATGGTGATTTGCCTTATCACACAGAGGTGCGATGGCTAAGCCAGGGAAAGGTGCTTCAAAGATGTTTCGAGCTTCGTGAGGAGATTTGTCTGTTCTTGGACAGCAAAGGGAAAGACACAACACAACTCCGAGACGAAATGTTTCTGTGTGAAATGGCTTTTCTGTGTGACATTACGAGTCATCTGAATGCAATAAACTTGCAGCTGCAGGGTCGGGATCGTGTCATCTCTGATATGTACAGTACAGTGAAGGCATTTAAAACCAAACTGACTCTGTGGGAGACGCAGATGCGGAAAGAAAATTTGAGCCACTTTCCCAGCTGCCAGACCATGAAAGAGAAGCTCTCTACCAGTGCGTTCCCGAGCACACAGTTGGCTGATAAAATAGGTATGCTTGCCGCTGACTTTCGACGCCGATTTGCTGACTTTGAAGCACAAAAAAGCAGGTTGGAACTGCTCGGTAACCCATTTGCTGTTGACGTGGAAAGCTCACCACCAAACCTCCAAATGGAGTTGATTGACCTCCAATGCAATGATGCACTGAGGGCAAAATATGCGGCAGTGGGTGCTGCGGAGTTCGCCCGTTTCCTCCCCGGCACAATGCCCCAGCTGCGCATCCAGGCTGCTCAAACGTTGTCTATGTTTGGCAGCACATACCTGTGTGAACAACTGTTTTCTTTGATGAACCTGAACAAAACATCACACAGAAGTCGACTTACTGCTGAACACCTCCACTCAATTCTGAGGATTTCTTCAGCTCAGAGCCTTACCCCGAACATTGATGAACTTGTGGAAAAGATGGGACACCACCAAGTATCACCCTCAACCTCAAACAAGTGAACATTACTGTGCAATCACATATTTAGAGTTTTTACTCAGTTCAAGTTTAAAAGTTAAAATTTAATATTTGTTTTCACTGCATGTTACTTCTCCTTAAACAAAGTGTTGTTTTTGATTAATAGATTTTTGCACTTTATTTTTTTGTATTTCAATCCAATTATATTTTAAAAAATATTTCAGTTGAGTGGATGATAGAAAATTGCTATTATTGTTTTTTCTTTGAAGTAAATTTAGCCCACTTTTGCTAAAATAGAAAATATAGTCTACTGATGGTGCCTTGAATACCGGTTTCTTTCATTTAATGTTCATGTTATGGGGATATTTATATAAAGGAAATTTGTCTTTTGTGTCTGTTGAAAATTAAAGATTACTGACAGAGCCATAAGAAAATATTGCTTTATTTATCTGATCATATTGTAATATATTTGTTAGGTTTTCAGTAGGTTCAATTAGGTTCACTAGACTATATGCGTCATTTAAAAATTTTTCAATGAACATTCGAACAGTCCGGCCCTCGTCTTGTAGCTGATTTTTTTATTTGGCCCTCCGTCCATTTGACTTTGACACCCCTGGTGTACAACAACAAAAATCTTATCACGGCAAATGGTTTGAACATTCACCGCTGAAGGTAAATAATGTACTTACATTCAGTAATATTGCTCTTATTTGTTATCCTGAGGGTCCCAGAGATAAAAATGTAGCATAGTTTTGTTTGCTAAAATCAAATTTTATATTCAAATGTAGGAACTGGGTTCTGAAGTTTCTGAAACTGCACTTGTGAAGGTGGTAAATGACCTTTTAATGGTGTCAGACCGAGGCTCTGCATCTGTCCTAGTGCTCCTAGACCTTAGTGCTGCTTTTGATACCATCGATCACCGCATTCTTTTGAAGAGATTGGAAACCCAAATTGGTCTACACGGACAAGTTCTGGCCTGGTTTAGATCTTATCTGTCAGAAAGATATCGGTTTGTCTCTGTGAATGGTTTGTCTTCTGACAAATCAACTGTAAATTTCAGTGTTCCTCAAAGTTCCCTTTTAGGACCACTATTGTTTTCACTATATATTTTACCTCTTGCGGATGTCATTCGAAAAACATAATGTTAACTTTCACTGCTATGCGGATGACACACAGCTGTACATTTCAATGAAACATAGTGAAGCACCAAAATTGCCCTCGCTAGAAGCCTGTGTTTCAGACATAAGGAAGTGGATGGCTGCAAACTTTCTACTTTTAAACTCGGACAAAACAGAGATGCTTGATCTAGGTCCCAAGAAACAAAGAGATCTTCTGTTAAATCTGACAATTAATCTTGATGGTTGTACAGTCGTCTCGAATAAAACTGTGAAGGACCTCGGCTTTACTCTGGACCCTGATCTCTCTTTTGACTAACATATCAAGACTGTTTCAAGTACAGCTTTTTTCCATCTATGTAACATTGCAAAAATCAGAAACTTTCTGTACAAAAATGATGCAGCAAAATTAATCCATGCTTTTGTTACTTCTAGGTTAGACTACTGCAATGCTCTACTTTCCGGCTACCCGGATAAAGCACTAAATAAACTTCAGTTAGTGCTTAATACGGCTGCTAGAATCCTGACTAGAACCAAAACATTTGATCATATTACTCCAGTGCTAGCCTCCTACACTGGCTTCCTGTTAAGGCAAGGGCTGATTTCAAGGTTTTACTGCTAACCTACAAAGCATTACATGGGCTTGCTCCTACCTATCTTTCCGATTTGGTCCTGCCATACATACCTACACGTACGCTACGGTCACAAGATGCAGGCCTCCTAATTGTCCCTAGAATTTCTAAGCAAACAGCTGGAGGCAGTGCTTTCTCCTTTAGAGCTACATTTTTATGGAACGGTCTGTCTACCCATGTGAGAGACGCAGACTCGGTCTCAACCTTTAAGTCTTTACTGAAGACTCATCTCTTCAGTACGTCATATGATTGAGTGTAGTCTGGCCCAGGAGTGTGAAGGAACAAAAAGGCTCTGGAGTAACGAACCGCCCTTGCTGTCTCTGCCTGGCCGGTTCCCCTCTCTCCACTGGGATTCTCTGCCTCTGACCCTATTACAGGGGCTGAGTCACTGGCTTACTGGTCCTCTTCCATGCCATCCCTAGGAGGGGTGCGTCACTTGAGTGGGTTGAGTCACTGACGTGATCTTCCTATCTGGGTTGGCGCCTCCACTTGGGTTGTGCCGTGGTGGAGATCTTTGTGGGCTATACTCGGCCTTGTCTCAGGATGGTAAGTTGGTGGTTGAAGATATCCCTCTAGTGGTGTGGGCACTGTGCTTTGGCAAAGTGGGTGGGGTTATATCCTGCCTGTTTTGCCCTGTCCGGGGGTATCATCGGATGGAGCCACAGTGTCTCCTGACCCCTCCTGTTTCAGCCTCCATTATTTATGCTGCAGTAGTTCATGTGTCAGGGGGCTAGGGTCAGTCTGTTATTTCTGGAGTACTTCTCCTGTTTTATCCGGTGTCCTGTGTGAATTTAAGTATGCTATCTCTCTCTCTCTCTCTCTCTCTCTCTCTCACTCTCTCTCAGAGGACCTGAGCCCTAGGACCATGCCTGAGGACTATCTGGCATGACGACTCCTTGCTGTCCCCAGTCCACCTGGCCGTGCTGCTGCTCCAGTTTCAACTGTTCTGCCTGCGGCTATGGAACCCTGACCTGTTCACCGGACGTGCTACCTGTCCCAGACCTGCTGTTTTCAACTCTCTAGAGACAGCAGGAGCGGTAGAGATACTCTTAATGATCGACTATGAAATGCCAAATTACATTTACTCCTGAGGTGCTGACTTGTTGCACCCTCGACAACTACTCTGATTATTATTATTTGACCATGCTGGTCATTTATGAACATTTGAACATCTTGGCCATGTTCTGTTATAATCTCCACCCGGCACAGCCAGAAGAGGACTGGCCACCCCTCATAGCCTGGTTCCTCTCTCGGTTTCTTCCTAGGTTTTGGCCTTTCTAGGGAGTTTTTCCTAGCCACCGTGCTTCTACACCTGCATTGCTTGCTGTTTGGGCCTTTAGGCTGGGTTTCTGTACAGCACTTTGAGATATCAGCTGATGTAAGAAGGGCTATATAAATACATTTGATTTGATTTAAAGTTTGAACCCCTGCTGTTTCTGGATTTGGGTACATCATTTTAGGCAAAAATTGGAAAAAAAGCGTCCATTCCTTAATCTTGTTCTGCACACCTCCAAAACTAAGGTCATGTGGTTTGGTAAGAAGAATGCCCTTCTCCCCACCGGTATGATTACTACCTCCTGAGGGTTTAAAGCTTGAGGTAGTCACCTCATACAAGTACTTGCGAGTATGGCTAGATGGTACACTGTCCTTCTCTCAGCACATATCAAAGCTACAGGCTAAAGTTAAATCTAGACTTGGTTTCCTCTATCGTAATCGCTCCTCTTTCACCCCAGCTGCCAAACTAACCCTTATTCAGATGACCATCCTACCCATGTTCGATTACGGAGATGTAATTTATAGATTGACAGGTAAGGGTGCACTCGGGTGGCTAGATGTTCTTTACCATTCTGCCATCAGATTTGCCACCACTGCTCCTTATAGGACACATCACTGCACTCTATACTCCTCTATAAACTGGTCAACTCTGTATACCCGTCGCAAGACCCACTGGTTGATGCTTATTTATAAAACCCTCTCAGGCCTCACTCCCCCCTATCTGAGCTATCTACTGCAGCGCTCATTCTCCACATACAACACCCATTCCACCAGTCACATTCTGTTAAAGGTGTGCTCCCTCTCCAGCCTCTAGGTCACCAGGCTGCTCATTATGGTGCACACCTGTCACCATCATTACGCGCACCTACGCGTCATCAGACTCACCTGGACTCCATCACTTCCCTGATTACCTTCCCTATATATGTCACTCCCTTTGGTTCCTTCCCCAGGCGTTATTGTTTCTGTTTCATGACTGTGCGTTGTTCGTGTTTCTTGTTTTGTATTATGTTGCGTTTATTTATTAGAACACTCACTCCCTGAACTTGCTTCCCGACTCTCAGCGCACATCGTCAAAAAAGATCGCCAAAGCACACACATCCCTGGATCGCTTGTCTTTTTTCATTTTAATGGCAGCTAGCGACTGAAATGAGCCAAAACAAACACTCAAACTGGACAGTTTTATCTCAATTTCTTCATTCAAAGACTCAATTATGGACACTCTTACTGAGAGTTGTGGCTGCTTCACGTGATGTATTGTTGTCTCTACCTTCTTGCCCTTTGTGCTGTTGTCTGTGCCCAATAATGTTTGCACAATGTTTTGTGCTGCTACCATGTTGTTGTTGTGTTACTGTCATGCTGTGTTATGTGTTGCTGCCATGTTATGTTGTCTTAGGTCTCTCTTTATCTAGTGTTGTGGTGTCTCTCTTATTGTGATGTGTGTTTTGTCCTATTATATATATATTTAATCCCAGCTCCCATCCCCGCAGGAGGCCTTTTGGTTGGCCATCATTGTAAGTAAGAATTTGTTCTGACTTTCCTAATTTTTTTTTTTTAAGTAAAACAAAATGGTACTTTATTCCGCAGAGTACATACTGTGGATGTAAAGTATAGTGCATATAGCACACCCTGTCCAAGGGTTGTCATATTATTTTTTGACTTCTCAATTTACCTTTGAGCTGCAGCAGACAGGCAGCAGGAAGCAGTTCCTGGACATTCTCCACTGTGACCAGGACTGTCTCTGTGTAAACAAAGTCCAGCAGGATCTCCATGGTGGACGCAGTCAACCCCTGAATGTCTACGAAGGATTTCCCTTTCTCTGAAAGCTGCAAAAGAACAACAGCAAAGACAGACACGTCAGCTTAAATGACTAGCTACTAGTAGTACTAGTTGTAGTCTCTCTCCCCAGACCCTGGATGCTCCGCACGCTCCATCTGGCTGTGAGAAGAGACTAGACTAGGGGAATACATCACACAAAAAATATAAATGGTTTATTATTTGTCATACATGTGTAGGAAGCAGTGAATTATAGTCAGCTTTGTTAGTAAAAGAGCAATGCTCACCTGATTATTCATAGAGCTAAAAATGTTAAAGGAAAGAAACTAGGTCAACTGAGCTGCAGAGAAATAATTAGCATTGGACTATTTCTGCTATGCACTTTCATGGCTTTTTCGTGGTTGTGAATATGATCCATGCAATTTAGTTCAAGTTTTTATTAAATGAATAACCAGATGGCAGTCCGATAAGACACCGAAAGACATATTTCTCAAAAAATGAATAGCAGTTTAATTTCAGCCTACACAAATCTTAGCTGGGTTCTAAGCACAAGGGATATGTAGAAACTATTTTGGTAATGTCAACCTCAGAATCAGTTAATCAATTATTCCCTGTCTCTTTCTGCATATAAAGAGAACCACCAGCAAAAGTATTTAGAAAGTTATTATTGCTGATGACACTGGTGATCAGTCTGGTTAGGATTAGATTTCCGGGCAACCTTTTTTTGTCCTGGTTTTTTGAGGAGTCACCTCTACATTATCGCCAGTCTTGTGCTTACAGTTACCTCGCTGGTGAACATGGCGCAGAAGTAGTCACTGCAGGCTGCCAGGACAATGCGGTGCACAGGAAAGTCAGTATTCTCCACTCTCAAAGTGATGTCACAGAGTGTGTTGCTCTTACGAAGTGCGTTCATGGCATTGAGGATGGATTTGGCATGGGAGTTGGTCATGATGTCTTTGGGAGCCATGGTACTGTACTTGACAAGAGGGCCTCAAGTTTCAAGAATCTCAACGTGCTGCAATATCTGGCAAAAACAGAAAAGCGCGATTGAACATAGTTTGCAGGCAAAGATGACAAATGATGATACATTACATGAGACCTCGACCACTGAGGTTTACAGCTGTTTAATGTGCAGGCAAATACATGTTTTTATTTCACCTTTATTTAACCAGGTAGGCTAGTTGAGAACAAGTTCTCATTTGCAACTGCAACCTGGCCAAGATAAAGCAAAGCAGTTCGACACATACAACAACACAGAGTTACACATGGACAAACATACAAGAGAGCAAACATACAATCAATAATACAGCAGAAAAAGTCTATATACAGCATGTGCAAATGAGGTAGGATAAGGGAGGTAAAGGCAATAAATAGGCCATGGTGGCAAAGTAATTACAATATAGCAATTAATAAACACTGGAATGGTAGAATGTGCAGAATATGAATGTGCAAGTAGAGATACTGGGGTGCAAAGGAGCAAGATAAATAAATAAATACAGTATGGGGATGAGGTAGTTGGATGGTTTATTTGGGCTACGTACAAGTGCGGTGATTTGTGAGCTGCTCTGACAGCTTGTGCTTAAAGCTGGTGAGGGGGATATGAAATTGTGTGCCAACATAATGTGTAACGTAACTGATATGAAAAGTAAATACTTATATTTTGCACCATTTTCTTCCAACCTGAAAATGCTGTGAAGGCACGCCCATTTTCTAAAGAATTGCATTATGGGCCCTCAAAGCACGGCAATTGTATCCACTGCTTATTTAGGATTTTATTTGTATTTATTTTTTAGAGAAATTGTTTTTATTTTTGTATTATTTTTCATTTATTTTACATAGGGGAACACAAGTACATATAAAGAATATGCAAAGGACAATTGGGCTAGGGGGTACAATATCACATTACACAAGGACCTCAAGGGACATACATACATTTATAATTCTAAAAGCTTTTTTGTTGGTAGAGTATTTAATTGTCTTTAAAATATAGTTCAATTTATTTTTGTAAGGTAAGAAAATGTGTTTTATTTGTAAATTTACATTTATAAATAATAATTTTGGCCAAAAGAATAATTACGTAAATTAAAATTACGTAAAATTGTTTCAACTTATTTCTATCATAGGTAAAGAATCTTCATAAATGTGTTCAATTATAAATCTACTGATGTCTTGCCACAGATTTCTTACATGAATACAATGGCAAAAAATATTCAACACTGTTTCTGGGTGGTCACTACAATATATATATTTTTTACTAATTCATATAGTGAAAAAAAAGAAGAAACTTCCTTCATTTTGTTAATAAGTATGTATGTGTGGCAACATCCAACCTTTTTTCCAACCGATATTATCAATAAAACCATTCCAATAAAGCATGACATAAAGTATAGATACAACAACCTGTTGACAAAAGGCTTGTATAGCTCTATTGTTGTTGAATGGACCAAAAGAAAAACAAATCTTTCCTACCAATGAGTCAACAGGGTTAATCATAGGTATGTTTTTATTTAACCTTCATTTAACTAGAGGCAAGTAAGTTAATAACACATTCTTATTTACAATGACGGCCTACCAAAAGGCAAAAGCCCTACTGCGGGGACTGGGGGTTAAGGTCATGTTCTGAGGATCAGGTCTTGACATTTTCCTGAATAATAAAGCAACACCTGAGGGAATGGCATCTTAAACAGCTGTAAAATCTTTAGGCGTGACAGGGATCTTGTAAAGTATACTTTTATGAACTGGGTGGTTTGAGCCCTGAATTCTGATTGGCTGAAAGTCATGGCGTATCAGACAGTATACCACAGGTATGACAAAACATTTAGTTGTACTGCTCTAATTATGTTGGTAATCAGTTTACAATAGTAATAAGGCTCCTCGGGGGTTTGTGGTATATGGCCGTGGTCAATATACCACAGCTAAGGGCAGTGTCCAGGTACTCCGCGTTGTGTTGTGCGTAGGAACAGCCCTAGCCGGCATATATTGGCCATATACCACACCTCCTCGGACCTTAATGCTTAAGAATACTTGTATTTTGGCGAATGTAGTATGACATCCGGGAACTTTTGGCATACTAACTATATCCATACTATGACCAATAATCATACTACATACTTAAGTACGAGTATTCGAACACAGCTGGATTCCAATAGCTAGCTAACGTTCCATTTATTTGGCTAAACTGGTGTGGAACTTACTCCTCAGTCTGAAGTGTCCCCACATGCGTCAACAAACAGCAAGGCAGAGGTTCCGAGTTAGTGCCAGGTATGGGCCGAATTGGAAGGAAGTTGTACTCGTTAAATAAGCGACGCTACACTGGCATACGTCCAAGTCGAGTTGAATTAGATTTACTAAAAGCAAGGATTTTAAATAAGATGTCACCTTATGACGTTTTCCAACTCCAAATAGCTAACTAACTAGCAGGTGGTTATGCCAAGGCTAACTAGCCGCAGATAACCGTTGCTAACTACGAGTTAATGGTTTGAATGAATATGACAGACAAACTACCAAATAAGGAACACGAATGGCACACACAGTATCAAGCAATACAACTACCCACCACCTAGCTAGTTAGCTTGCTAATGCTATCTAGCTAACTCCAATGCAATGATGGCAGGCGTCCAAGTCAGAGTTGAAGATGCCAAATGTGATCCATGGTAGCGTGTGCTTTCCTGCAATAGTGTGGGCTATTGCGAATTCGTTTTTCAAAGTAATTACTAACAAAATATGAATTTCAAGGATGTCGCAACAAATCTTGCTGGGAAAGCCTTCCGCAGTCAGTGTAGCCTTTGACAAAAACACGATGACTATACGTCACGACTCACATACGCACAAGCAGACCTCTAATGTGAATGTGCATGTTTTTACTATTGAAAGTAAACACTGAACCAATGTAAACACACCCGCAAAAACTCAGAATCAAAGCAATACATTTTTTTTCTCTCCCTTTTTAACAAATTTAGCAAGGGAATTTTTGTTTGTTTATTGTTGTGACCGCCTGCTTGAAATCGCAGGCGCAGGGTCGCTGGAGTTCGATTTCTAATGAATGGTGCCAAAAGTGCAACATCGTCAACTTGGCGCACACCGGTGCTCATCCACAAGAGTATATTTAGTCCCTGGGACATCATTCCTACTATATATACAGTACCAGTCAAAAGTTTGGACACACCTACTCATTCAAGGGTTTTTCTTTATTTTTACTATTTTCCACATTGAAGAATAATAGTGAAGACATCAAAACTATGAAATAACAGCTTCTATCTCAAGGCCATCAGACTGTTAAACAGCCATCACTAACATTGAGTGGCTGCTGCCAACATACTGACTCAAATCTCTAGCCACTTCAACAATAAAAAATTGGATGTAATAAATGTATCACTAGTCACTTTAAACAATGGCACATTATAAAATGTTTACATACCCTACATTACTCATCTCATATGTATAAACTGTACTCTATACCATCTACTGCATCTTGCCTATGCCATTCTTTCCTTCTTAATGCATTCTAGCCAATCAGTTGTGTTGTGGGGTAGGGCTGGTATACAAAAGATAGCCCTATTTGGTAAAAGACCAAGTCCAAATTATTGCAATAACAGCTCAAGTAAGCAAAGAGAAATGACAGTCCATCATTACTTTAAGATATGAAGGTTCAGTGAAGGTCCAATCCAGAAAATGTCAAGAAATTTGAAAAGTTTCTTTAAGTGCAGTCACAAAAACCATAAAGCTCTATGAT
The DNA here is from genome assembly GCF_057628025.1 of Oncorhynchus mykiss. NCBI lineage: Eukaryota > Metazoa > Chordata > Actinopteri > Salmoniformes > Salmonidae > Oncorhynchus > Oncorhynchus mykiss. Next base: position 48,858,360 of record NC_143037.1, on the reverse strand, counting down.
GAAACTGGCTCTCATGAGGACCGCCACAGGAATGGAAGACCCAGAGTTACCTCTGCTGCAGAGGATAAATTAGAGTTACCAGCAAGAGTTACCAGCAAAATAAATGCTTCACAGTTCAAATAACAGACACATTTCAACATCAACTGTTTAGAGGAGACTGCGTGAATCAGGCCTTCATGGTCAAATTGCTGCAAAGAAACCACTATGAAAGGACACCAATAAGAGGAATAGACTTTCTTGGGCCAAGAAACACTTACAATGGACATTAGACCAGTGGAAAGTTGGTCTGATGAGTCCAAATTTTAGATTTTTGGTTCCAACCGCCGTGTCTTTATGAAATGCAGAGTAGGTGAACAGACGATCTCCGCATGTGTGGTTCCCACTGTGAAGCACGGAGTAGGTGGTGTGATGGTGCTTTTCTGGTGACACTGTCTGTGATTTTATTTAGAATTCTAGGCACACTTAACCAGCATGGCTACCACAACATTCTGCAGTGATACGCCATCCCCTCTGGTTTGCACTTAGTGGGACTATAATTTGTTTTTCAACAGGACAATGACCCAACACACCTCCAGGCTGTGTAAGGGCTATTTGACCAAGAAAGAGAGTGATGGAGTGCTGCATCAGATGACCTGGCCACCACAATCACCCTACCTCAACTCAATTGAGATGGTTTGGGATGAGTTGGACTGCAGAGTGAAGGAAAAGCAGGCAACAAGTGCTCAGCATATGTGGAAATTCCTTCAAGACTGTTGGAAAAGCATTCCAGGTGAAGCTGGTTGAGAGAATGGCAAGAGTGTGCAAAGATGTCATCAAGGCAAAGGGTGGCTACTTTGAAGAATCTCAAATATAAAATATATTTTGATTTGTTTACAACTTTTTTGGTTACTACATGATTCCACATTAGTTATTTAATCATTGTGATGTCTTCACTATTATTCTACAACAGTAAAATAGTCAAATTAAAGAAAAAGGAATGTCCTTTTGACTGGTACTGTATGTGAATGTGATATTTCAGTGTTTTATATTTTATGAACTTGCAAACATTTCTAAAAACCTGTTTTGCTTTGTCATTATGGGGTATTGTGTGTAGCTTGATTAGGGGGAACATAACAAAATGTGGAAAAAGTCAAGGGGTCTGAACATTTTCCGAATGCACTGTATTTTACAAGATTTTATTAGGATTTAGTCAGAATAAGGACCAAATACTGTTATTTTCCTTTATCACCTAAAGCTCAATAAGTTCATCTCAAAACAATGAATGACATTTACACATGTAATGATTTCTTAAGACAGAGATGTAACTTTGACTTTAATCATTGTGTTATTTGTAACTCTATTGAAATGGCATAACATATTTTTTCACGTCAACTCACTAAAACCTTTTGGAATGCATTTCAATACTGAATTACATTATAATGATCTTATTATACCCACTTTAAGTTATAATAATGTCATATTTGGTTTCCTAATGGAGGACATACATGATTAATGTATGTACAATAATTTGATTATTATGGTAAATATAGTAGTTTCTTAAAAACGACCTCTTTGTTTGTAATATTTTTGAATGAGGTTAGGCTACATTGATCAAGATATCTTTGAAATTAGTTCAATCTAAACAAGCACTACGTCTTTATAATAACTTTTGTACTCTGATCCCTGATTAGACCACTTTGAGTCTTAGTTTTGTTTATTTAAGTAAACTAATATTTTCTATTATGAATTATGCATTTTCTAGTTGCTGGGTCTGTTTATTAGAACAAGTGTTTATTTCTTGTACGCAAAATGTTCCTATTTGTTTGTGAAAAATCCTGAAAAAATAAAACAAGTAAGATTAACCCATAGTTTTTTGGGGCCTCACCCCCGTTATTTGGACTGGACTGGTTGGCTTCGTTCCTGACAGTTCCGTCAAATACGTTACTCGATTGGCCAATATCAAGAAATGAAGGCGGGGATTAGAACCACCCAAGGACAGTCTTGATAAGGAGGAGCGTAACGGCGTGTTTCCGGTAAAACCAGGCCGAGAGAGAAAATAGTAACAGTAATCTATGTAGCTACTGAAAATAAAAAACAGTATAGAAAGAGTTGTCCACTTTGTTGGACAACGTCTGTCCAATTTGCCTAACCTTTACAAATAGATATCGATTGGTCGTCGGGAAAAGAGTCGGCTGTAGCAAGGCAATGGAAGCCGAGTTTCGGAAAATCGATGAACCCGGGAGTTGGAACGCCATTTACCAGGTAACGTTAGGTTCGTCTTGGCAAATCAAGGTGGCTTTGAAGTTTCATGTTCTGTGCCTAGTCGGCTAGATGGTAACATTATGGGTTTACAACGACTTTATTACAAGTGTGTCGTGGTTATAAAGTATTATTTCAGATGTATTATGTACCAATTTTGATACCATAGCCAGCTAACTAGATTACCTTGTTCCGAGTTTTTTTTAATGACCAATCTCCTCGGTGCTGTCCTAGCAAGCCCCACTATTTCGAATGATACAGTTGTAAAATCGAGTAGGCCATGTAGCGCAGGTTGTCACATTTGTAACGTTTACCTGCACGTGGTTGAAACCTTGTAGAAGATTAGTGTTGTTACATTGGCAGTCATTGACGGAGTCATCGATAGTTAAATGTAGACAGATTCCCCTACTTACTCCATGCCACAGTTCAGACATCATGAATGTTACTACAAAAAGGGGCACACCACAATTTCAATCACATTTATCTAACTAACACATCTATTAACTATTAAAATACTCTGCATTACAGACATTGCCTAAGCGTGACTGTGTGGCCAAGATGTGTCATATTTGAGAATAATGAGGTGGATGACAATTCTATTATAGTGTCAGCATAATTTGTATAACTGCAGACAAAAATTTGGTTCAGGGAAATATCCTTTAGATGTCATACTAAGAATAGATACCACAAGTATCCTGTTATTGTGTTGTAAAGAACAACCTTAGTTTTAGAAAATGGTATTTGAACATCAAGAAACACAGAATCATCCAGACACACCATACATCTGCACAGTAGTACATGCTCAGAGTTTAAACTAGTTGTAATAAACAGAGCACCTTTTGGGGAGAATACCAGTGAGAGTGCAACCATAGGAACAACCATTTGCCTCCCAAAACAAAGATATCTCCCAAGTTAAGAAATTAAGTTTGAATGTATTGTTGTTTTTTGCTCTCAGGAAATCCGTCAGCAATCAAGTGAGCTGCCCTGCAAACTTGCCAAATTACCTGAAAACAAAACTCGGAATCGCTACAGAGATGTCAGCCCATGTAAGTTTTGTACTCTTGACTCCATATAGAGGAATGAGGATTGAGCTGCTGAGATTCCTCGTTCTAGATACAAATAAAATCAAATTGTATTAGTCACATGCGCTGAATAAAACAGGACCTTAGAGTGAAATGCTTACGTACGAGCCCCTAACCAACAATGCAGTAAGAAAAATAAGAATAAGAAATAAAAGTAATTAAAGGGCAGCAGTAAAATATATAGAGAGTTCCTGGATGGCAGGAAGCATGTCCCCAGTGATGTACTGGGCTGTACGCACTACCCTCTGTAGTGCCTTGCAGTCGGAGGATGAGCAGTTGCCATACCAGGCAGTGATGCAACCAGTCGGGATGCTCTTGGTGGTGCAGCTGTAGAACCTTTTGAGGATCTGAGGACCCACGCCAAATCTTTTCAGTCTCCCGCGGGGGAATAGGTTTTGTCGTGCCCTCTTCACGAATGTCTTGTTGTGCTTGGACCATGTTAGTTTGTTGGTGATGTGGACACCAAGGAACTTGAATCTCTACAGAAGCATAACATAAGATAAAAACATGCCAATAACACAATAATAACAGGCTGACACATTTGATAAAAGTACAGTTTATAATAAAGTTGATGCATTATGCAGGACAGCTTTTGATACCTGCACAATTTTCTCTTCAAAATCAACACTGTTTTTGTATTTAGGTGCTATATACTGTGACTGAACCGTGTTAAGCTGTAGTCTTTGAAACATCTCATGTATGGCAACAGATGGATCTTTCAAGGTCAGATTCCTCAGAAGCAGTTCAACAGAACAAGCTTTTAAAGTATATATTTTTAATCTTCCTTCATGGTAACTCGACACAGCAAAGCTGTTGTGGTTTCCTCTTTTCACAAAGATGCAAAAACCAAACCTAAACCCTATGGGACAGACCAGTCACATGTCAACCAGGGTGTCCATATGTTCTTGTTTCCTGGTTTGAGGTAAAGTGAAACAACCATACACTAGACTTGAAGTATTTTAAATCTTGGTTATTTACTTTAGTCCCATTCCAACTCTATCTTTTGATTTAGATTAGAAGAAAGAGATAGTATTTCCTGTTTAGTTGAATGGATTAGAACATGGGAGAAGAAATAAACACTGCTGTGTTTCAGTCACAGATAGACCTGTTGGATGTACTGTACACATGTCTCTTGAGAACTGGATCTCTAAACAGAAGTCCCTTAGGATATTACAAATTGCAAAGTCAAAAGGGTTTTCTTTTCATCAAAGTTCTTTCATTCTCTGCAGTTGACCACAGCAGAATCCGCCTGCAACTGGGTGCGAACGACTACATTAACGCCAGCCTAATTTCTGTAGACGAGGCACAGAGAAGCTACATTCTTACTCAGGTTTGTACTCTGGGCTAGAAGGTTGTGGGAATATATTGTTGTCTTTATGCCAAGAGATCACAGCAATTTTACCTGGTTCAGAATGTCCGACTTCTAATTTATAAAGACAACAGCACAGTGACAACAAACATCCAAACATGACAATAAAGAACATCTAGCAAACCCTTCAAAAGCAAGCCGGGCATCCTGTGTGACCTGGCGTGGGGGGGTACAGTTCATAAACATGTATACAATTGATATAGGGCGCGTTTGTAAATTCACTCTGGATATCTATTCCGATTTTAAAGCACTCTCGTCTGAGTGTGCCAGAGCGCAGAATTACTGATGAATTTACGAACACTCAATACCTGTTGAATATGGCCGGTGTCAGTAAACATTGGCAAAAAAAAAGCTTACTTCAATTGTTCTCTCATTTATGTCTGAAAGTAGCTAACAAGCTAGCTAACTTTAGGATCGACCCTACTCCTCTGCCAGAGCGTCCAGTGTGCGCTCTAAACGCTCCGAGATCGAAACGCTCTGAATTTACCAACGGACAATCTGACAAAGTTCTGAATTTATGATCACCCAGAGCGCACTCTGAGTGCTTTCTGGCACTCAGAGACAATTTATGAACGCACCCACAGTAGGCTATGCTCTCTGGTTTATATATTTTCTTATAATGTCCCAATGACCATCTAGTCTATTGTAATAGTCCTGGAGGTCTGATTCAGCTCATTCCTTAGTCATGAAGTCCTTTAACCAAATGTCCATGCTGAAGCACTGAGGTTTACATACTTACATACATACCAGTTTATCAGTATTTTCCGTTTTGCTAATAAAGAATAAATGTTTTATCATATTAACATCACATGGGTTATTTTCTAAGATGTACACTCACTGAGGTTTAATTTTAGGATTGTGTAAAAGTGTCACTCTGTCTTTAGTGTCATGATATCCATATCAAAAGTGGGTAACACTTCATTTGAATCTTCACCTACATGCTCCTTCTACGGGTAGCCGGTCACATTTATTACCGATTGACGTAAAAAGAACGGATGAGAGGTGCTTGCAGCATAACTTGGGGCTATTTCTAACAATACCTCCTCCCCCTCTTCTTATTATAAAGGGACCCCTTCCAAACACATGTGGCCACTTCTGGGAGATGGTTTGGGAGCAGGGGACCATGGGAGTGGTGATGCTGAACCGTGTCATTGAGAAAGGATCTGTGAGTATATCAATGATTATTATTAGTATTTCATTCATATGATCTGCCTTGAATATTGAACTTCATTAACCACTATGGGCCTCCAGTTAGAGAGCGCTACTCTGTTTAAGTAAGACAGAGGGGCAATGAAAAGTGGTTCACATAAGGGCCTTTCCTCTTCCTATCTCAAAATATCAATATTATACAGTACCAGTCAAAAGTTTGGACACACCCACTCATTCCAGGCTTTTCTCTATTTTTACTATTTTCTACATTTTAGAATACTAGTAAAGACATCAAAACTACGAAATAACACCTATGGAATCCTGTTGTAACCAAAAAAGTGTTAAACAAAAATATATATATTTTTTTATTTGAGATTCTTCAAAGGAGCCACCCTTTGCCTTGATGACAGCTTTGCACACTCTTGGCATTCTGTCAACCAGCTTCATGAGGTAGTCACCTGGAATGCATGTCAATAATTTTGAAAGTTACTTCAAGTGCAGTCGCAAAAACCATCATGCGATATGATGAAACTAGCTCGAAAAGGAGGACCACCAGAGTTACCTCTGCTGCAGAGGATAAGTTCATTAGAGTTAACAGCCTCAGGAATTGCAGCCCTCAGACCAATCAACATCAACTATTCAGAGGAGACTGCGTGAATCAGGCCTTCATGGTCCAATTGCTGCGAAGAAACCACTACTAAAGGACACTAATAAGATGGACATTTAGATCGGTGGAAATCTGTCCTTTGATATTTTTGGTTCTAACCGCCGTGTCTGTGAAACACAGAGTAGGTGAACGGATTATCTCTGCATGTTTGGAGGTGTGATGGTGTCGGGGTGCTTTGCTGGTGACACGGTCAATGATTTATTTAGAATTCAAGGCACACTTAACCAGCATGGCTACCACAGCATTCTGCAGCGATACGCCATCCCAACTGGTTTGCGGTTAGCAGGACTTTAATTTGTTGATCAACAGGACAATGACCCAATACACCTCCAGGCTGTGTAAGGGCTATTTGACAAAGAAGGAGAGAGATGGAGTGCTGCATCAGATGACCTGGCCTCCACAATCACCCCACCTCAACCTAATTGAGATGGTTTGGGATGAGTTGGACCGCAGAGTGAAGGAAAAGCAGGCAACAAGTGCTCAGCATATGTGGGAACTCTTTCAAGACTGACGGAAATGTATTCTAGGTGAAGCTGGTTGAGAGAATGCCAAGAGTGTGTAAAGCTGTCACCAAGGCAAAGGGTGGCTAATTTGAAGAATCTCAAATATATTTAGATGTAACACTTCTTTTAGTTACTACATGATTCCATATGTGTTAATTCATAGTTTTGACATCTTCACTATTATTCTACAATGTGGAAAATACGAAAAAATAAAGAAAACCCCTTGAATGAGTAGGTGTCTAAACGTTTGACTGGTACTGTACATATTCAATGTAAATATCCCTGTCAGATGTATGCACTTCTGTTTTCAGGTGAAGTGTGCACAGTACTGGCCACCTAGAGCGGAGAGGGAGGCGATCTTTGAAGACACAAATTTCAAGCTTACACTTGTTTCAGAAGACATTAAGTCTTACTACACTGTCCGTCAGCTGGAGCTGGAAAATCTGTCGGTAAGATTCCTCTTCCTCGTTGTGCCCTCTTCTGTTCTCCTCAGATTTATCTACCCATAGAACCAGTGGATCCCAACACAGCATCCTATGATCATTTTTAATGAAATACTTATGCATAAAAACAAACATTGAACAAATGGTTACACTTCGTGTTACAGTGCTATTTTCACTGATCTACAGTGCATTTTTTCTTTTTTTGGCTGTATACTTCAAACATTTGTATTTGAAACCAAACAATGACTATGAGGTTAAAGTGCACACTCTCAACCTTAATTTGAGGGTATTTTCATCCATATCTGGTTAACCGTTTAGAAATTACAGCACTTTTTGTGCATGGTCCCCCCCATTTTAGGGGAGCAAAAGTATTAGAACAAGTTCACTTACAGTACCAGTCAAAAGTTTGGACACACCTACAGTACTCATTCCAGGGTTTTTCTTTATTTTTTTTACTATATTCTACATTGTAGAATAAAGTAAAACGGGAACGCGGGACGGTAGCGTCCCACCTGACCAACATCCAGTGAAATTGAAATACTGATTATAAAAATTCAGAAAACATACAAGTGTTATACATAGGTTTAAAGATGAACTTCTTGTGAATCCAACCACAGGTGTCAGATTTCAAAAAGGCTTTACGGCGAAAGCATACCTTGCGATTATTTGAGAACATCACTCAGCAGACAAATCATTACAAACAGTAACCAACCAAGTAGAAGAGTTACACAAGTCAGAAATATAGATCAAATGAATCACTTACCTTTGATGATATTCATATGGTTGCACTCAGAAGACATTCATTTACTCAATAAATGTTTGTTTTGTTCGATAAAGTCTCTCTTTGTTTGCACGTTTTCTTCAGTAATCCACAGGCTCAAACACAGTCACACCAGGCAGACAAAAAATCCAAATTGTATCCGTAAAGTTCATAGAAACATGTCAAACGATGTTTATATTCAAGCCTCGGGTTGTTTTTAGCCTAAATAATTGATAATATTTCAACCGGACAATAACAGCCTCAATATAAAAAGTAAACAAGAAAGGCGCACTCTCGGGATTGCACATGAAAAAGCTCTGTGACACTTCAAGTTCCAGTCATTCAGACTGGTCTTACGCCCTCATTTTTCAGAATACAAGCCTGAAACAATTTCTAAAGACTGTTGACATCTAGGATCTGCAATTTGATTCCTAAGTCAATGGATACTGTAATGGCATTGAATAGAAAACTACAAAAATGTAAAAACCCTACTTCCTGGATGGATTTTTCTCAGGTTTTCGCCGGCCAAATCAGTTCTGTTATACTCACTCACAGACATTATTGTAACAGTTTTGGAAACTTTAGAGTGTTTTCTATCCAAATCTACCAGTTATATGCAGATCCTAGCTTCTGTGCCTGAGAAGCAGGCAGTTTACTTTGGGCACGCTTTTCATCCGGAGGTGAAAATAATGCCCCCTACCCTAGAGAAGTTAAGGTAGTCACCTGGAATACATTTAAATTAACAGTTTGCCTTGTTAAAAGTTCATTTGTGCAATTTCTTTCCTTCTTAACCTCTAGCGTCGAGCAATCCCGTATCCGGGAGCGTAATCATAGCCTCAAGCTCATTACCATAACGCAACGTTTCCTATTCATGAAAATCGCAAATGAAATGAAATAAATATATTGAAACACAAGCTTAGCCTTTTGTTAACAACACTGTCATCTCAGATTTTCAAAATATGCTTTAACCAAAGCTACACAAGCATTTGTGTAAGAGTATTGATAGCCTAGCATAGCATTAAGCCTAGCATTCAGCAGGCAACATTTTAACAAAAACAAGAAAAGCATTCAAATAAAATCATTTACCTTTGAAGAACTTCAGATGTTTTCAATGACGAGACTCTCAGTTAGATAGCAAATGTTCATTTTTTCCAAAAATATTATTTGTGTAAGAGAAATGGCTCCCTTTTGTTCATCACGTTTGGCTAAGAAAAAAAACAGAAAATGCAGTCACTTACAACGCCAAACTTTTTTCCAAATTAGCTCCATAATATCGACAGAAACATGGCAAACGTTGTTTAGAATCAACCCTCAAGGTGTTTTTCACAATTCTATTAGATGAAAAATCATTCCTGGCAGTCGGTTTCTCAGAGGCAAACGGAAAAATACTGCAGCTGGAGATTACGCAATAATTGCGACGGAGGACACCAAGCGACCACCTGGTAAATGTAGTCTCTTATGGTCAATCTTCCAATGATATGCCTACAAATACGTCACAATGCTGCAGACACATTGGGGAAAACGTGGAAAAGGTAAGCTGACTCCTAGCTCCTCCACAGCCATATAAGGAGTCATTGCCATGAGGCGGTTTCAAAAAATCTGGCACTTCCTGATTGTATTTTTATCTGGGTTTTTTCTGTAACATCAGTTCTGTGGCACTCAGACAATATCTTTGCAGTTTTGGAAACGTCAGAGTGTTTTCTTTCCAAAGCTGTCAATTATATGCATAGTCGAGCATCTTTTCGTGACAAAATATCTTGTTTAAAACGGGAACGTTTTTCATCCAAAAATTAAAAGAGCGCCCCCTATATCAAAGAAGTTAATGTGTTTGAGCCATTAAGCTGTGTTTTGACAAGTTAGGGGTGGTATACTGAAGAAAGCCTTATTTGGTAAAAGACCAAGTCCATATTATGGCAAGAACAGCTCAAATAAGCAAACAGAAATGACAGTCCATCATTACTTTAAGACATGAAGGTCAGTCAATCTGGAAAACTTCAAGAAATTTGAACGTTTCTTCAAGTGCAGTCGCAAAAACCAAGCACTATGATGAACCTGCCTCTCATGAGGACCGCCACAGGAAAGGAAGACTCAGAGTTACCTCTGCTGCAGAGAATAAATTGATTAGAAGTAACTGCACCTCAGATTGCAGCCCAAATAAATGCTTCAGAGTTCAAGTAACACACATCTCAACATCAACCTTTTCAGAGGACCTTCATGGTCGAATTGCTGCAAAGAAACCACTACTGAAGGACACCAATAATAAGAAGAGACTTGCTTGGGCCAAGAATCACAATCAATGGACATTAGACCGGTGTCCTTTGGTCTGATGAGTCCAAATTGCAACCTTCGTGTCTTTGTGAGACGCAGAGTAGGTGAACGGATGATCTCCGCATGTGTAGTTCCCACAGTGAAGCATGGAGGAGGAGGTTTGATGGTGTGGGGGTGCTTTACTGGTGATACTGTCTGTGATATATTTATAATTCAAGGCACACTTAACCAGCATGGCTACCACAGCATTCTGCAGCGAAATGCCATCCCATCTGGTTTGCGCTTAGTGGGACTATCATTTTTTTCCAACAGGACAACGACCCAAAACACACCTCCAGGCTGTGTAAGGGCTATTTGACAAAGAAGGAGAGTGATGAAGGGCTGCATCAGTCACCATCAATCACCTGACCTCAACCCAATTGAGGTGATTTGGGAAAAGCAGCCAACAAGTGCTCAGCATATATGGGAACTCCTTCAAGACTGTTGGAAAAGCCTTCCTCATGAAGCTGGTTGAGAGAATGCCAAGAGTGTGCACAGCTGTCATCAAGGCAAAGGGTTGGTACTTTGAAAAATCTAAAATATATTTTGATTTGTTGAACACTATTTTTGGTTACTCCATGATTCCATATGTGTTATTTCATAGTGTTGATGTCTTCGCTATTATTCTTCAATGTAGAGAATTGTAAAAAATAAAATAAAGAAAACCCTTGAATGAATAGGTGTGTCCCAACTTTTGACTGGTACTGTATATGTGTGTTGAAGTAGTAAAAAGTAAAGTATTTGTTCCCATGTTCATAGCACACAATGACATCAAGTTTGTGACAAATTTGTTGGATGCATTTGCTGTTTGTTTTGGTTGTGTTTCAGATGATTTTGTTCCCAACATAAATTAATGGTAAATAACGTACTGTGTCATTTGAGTCACTTTTATTGTAAAAAGGAATAGTGTTTAGAAACATATTCTATCATGATAACTGATAATCGTGAATAAATTAGAAAGTTACAGATGCAGAAATATCCTACCCCCAAAAACTTACCCTGTTATTGTAATGGTGAGAGGTTAGCATGTCTTGGGGGTGTGGTATTTGTGTATATACACTCAGTGGACATTATTAGGTACACCCATCCCCTTAGCTACACCCATCCCCCAAGGCACCCAATGTGTGCCAGGAAAACATTCCCCACACCATTACACCACCGCCACCAGCCTGTACCGTTGACACAGGTACGATGGGGTCATGGACTCATGCTGCTTATGCCAAATACTGACCCTGTCATCAGCATGACGCAACTGGAACTGGGATTCATCGGACCAGGCCCCCCCCCCCCCCCCCCCCCCAATTGGCCAGTGTTGGTGATCGCATTCTCACTGGAGACGCTTCTTGTTTTTAGCTGATAGGAGTTGAACCCTGTGTGTTAGTCTGCTGCAATAGCCCATCTGTGACAAGAATCGATGTGTTGTACGTTCCGAGATGCTGTTCTACACACTATTGTTGTACTGCATCGTTATTTGCCTGTTTTGTGGCCCGCCTGTTAGCTTGCACGATTCTTGCCATTTCTCTTTCGATATCTCATCAACAGGCTGTTTTCGCCCACAGGACTGCCGCTGACTGGCTGTTTTTTTTGTTTGTCGCGCCATTCTCTGTAAACCCTGCATACTCGTGCGTGAAAAGCCCTGGAAGCCGGACATTTCTGCGATACTGGGACCTGACGATCATACTATGCTCAAAGTCGCTTAGGTCACTCGTTTTGCTCATTCTGACGTTCAAATGAACAATAACTGAATGCCTCGACGCCGATGCCTCCTGCTTTATATAGGCTCACGGCCACGTGGACCATTTTTGTGAATGGGGGTGGTGTACCTAATAAAGTGTTTAGAAGCAGCTTCGGTGGGTTTATGACATCCGTATACAAGCGACGGGTTTATGACTTCCTTCTACAAGCAACTACAGACTATCACGTTCCAAAGTCATTTATAACATTACATTTTTTTAAACATTTTTTACTTGTTCATACTTGTTATGATAGGGCAATACAGCAATCGATATCTCTGTTCTATTTTATGCTTATTCTGTTTTATTTGTCCTTCTTACAGACTCTGGAAACTAGAGAGATCCTACATTTTCACTACACCACCTGGCCTGACTTTGGGGTGCCCGAATCTCCAGCCTCCTTCCTCAACTTCCTGTTTAAGGTGCGGGAGTCTGGGTGCCTCAACTCTGACCAGGGGCCTGTGGTGGTGCACTGCAGCGCAGGCATCGGCCGCTCTGGAACCTTCTGTCTCGTCGACACCTGCCTCTTACTGGTCAGTACTGGACTGGGAATTCCATTAAAAATGTCAAACTTTATTCCTCCTACAAGGGGAAATTGTGCAAATGTGGTATTGAGAATGAGTTGTGCATTCTCTGGCTTTATGAAGACTCATAACTTCATGCCAGGTTATTATTTATTGTTTTGTAACTAACTTTGTGACATTTCTGATTGCAGATGTCCATGCGCAAAGACCCATCAACTGTGCGTATTCGTGACGTGCTGCTGGAGATGCGACGCTATCGGATGGGCCTGATTCAGACCGCTGACCAACTCAGATTTTCCTACCTCGCTGTTATTGAAGGTGCCAAGTGCATCATGGGAGACACATCGTTGCAGGTAAATTAAATTTCTCTTTTAGTTGCTGCCACGAACCAAAGTGTTATAGTAGATCATGCAAGCACATCCAAATATAGTCTCCTCGTTGGCCATATATATATATATATATTAATTAATGAAAAATTGAAAAAGGCTAATTAGGTCGTCGTTTATTTGAATAGTTTGGATTTGGGCAGCCCTAACTAGATGTAGAGGTCTCCCCTCATAATGTACTGTAAAAGGTCATAGCTATTCTCTTCTCTGTAAAGCCTTTGAATGTTTAAATAATACCCACATCAATCCTTAAATGTTTACGTTAAGGAGTCGTGGAAAGAGCTCTCCAACGAAGAGGACGTTCCTCCAGAGTTCACCCCTCCCCCGCCCCACTCCCGACCCCAAGGTCCAATCAACGGCACGGTTGAACCTTCCTTCTTTCCTGAAGAGATTGTTGTTGCGCAGAATAATTTCCACACTCGCAGGTAAATAAGATCAGCTCAATTAGTCATTTCTAGCAATCTAGACTTCATATATGCAATATTTAATATCCCCTATCTCTCTCCTATGGTAGTGCCCCACCAGAAACTGAACTGCGATGGAGGGGCGGTGGTGATGGTGCTACCTCCCAGTCTCCCACTGTCCCCGCTGATCAACCTGGCTGCCAGGTGGGAAGCAAAGAACCAGATCCCAAAGCTCTGATGGAACCACACCGGCTGCATGAGACTGAAACACAACAGGGGCTGAACCAGGACCAGGAAACAGCAGCAGGAGACGACAGCCTTGAGGCTCAGGGTGCCTGGACCCCCCTGTTGGCCAACATGTGCCTCTGCACTGCCCTGGCCCTGGGTGCTTACATCTGTTACCGGGCCTGTTTCCACTGATCTCCTCTACCCTCCTCCCTCTCTTGCTCCTCCCTTTCTCTTGTCTGTTTTTTTGCAGGGTGAACTGGGCGAGTGGATTGTTTGGATTTCAGCAAATTGATTGATTCAGACTCACTCACTTGTTTTCTTAACAGAGCGTGAGTGTGGGAGGAAGGACCGGACCGCCCCTTTTCCCTTGTCACCCACCGTAGCGCCCATATGAACTGTCAGTTTGGACTCTCAGGACCTCAATTTTCAGGTGTCGCATCCCAAATACAGGTGTTGATTTAAAATCAAATGAGTGAACAACAATTTTTCATCATAGTGTGTTTGTTCCTGTGTTCTATGAGCTGAATGGTTTACTAGTTGACCCTACCTACACACATGCACCCTCTATTCAGTTACCAAATGACACACTCATAAGTGTTCTTCCAATTCAGCCTTTGCAAATAATGTCCATTGGCTATTCACCTTTCTCTACCAAATAGTTATTTCAATCCAGCTCTTCAAATAAAAAATTGGTCAAGAGAAGTTACTCAGTGCTTGATTTGTGGCAACCCTGCAGTGCCAACATAATGATTTTCTGCGGAGACATTAGTAAAAAGAAAACAGACAAACTTAATTTTTCTCCTTGAGATGATTGGGCAGTATTATTCCCAGGAGTAAACTGAGACTAGGGGGTGGCCACTGTCTGAGAGAGAGACTGCCCTCCCTGCCTTCCACTGGTTGAGTGGTGCATACAGTGGGTAATTTACAGGCCATAGGAGAGCTCCCTACCACTGCCCTGTTTAGGGCCTTTTGGCTAGAGCTGAGTGAGTGAGTGGGCAAGCGAGCGAGTGTTTAGTGAGAGTTAACAGCTTTCTAATTATGCTTGATTTCTATCTGCTGTCTTAGTGGAAAACATCACAAGTTAATAATACAAGTCAGATTTGAAATGTATTCAAGATTGATTCCTGGCCCTTTTCTCTCCCACCGCGTATTCGTTCCTAACTTGACATTTAAGCAGGAGTGTCTTGTTGATAATGTGCTTTGAATGGAAATGCCGCACACATGTATTGAGCTGTTCTGGCTGGCCTAGTTTGAGACGCTGTATTCACATTTAGCCTGTTTCAAAAAGTGGTTCCAGCTAACGCTGATGTACAAATTCCAAAATGAGTCTCCAATGATTTCGCAACAATTTGTTATTGTTGTCAAACCTATTAAATATATCATTCAGGGATAGTAACTTCTTGCTGTCACCACATTGGATGAATAATGCAGAAGCTTTTCATGCTAAAGAAACAAAGTGAATGTGTAAGGAGGAGGGGAATGCATCAGGTGAGCGTTGCATAGTAATTAAAGAGCAGGTATCTGAACACAGGAGGCTGCATTAACGCACAAAAATGCCAGCTCAGCCTACTATATGGAGACACAGACAGCAGCTAACCCTACGCTCCCTTCGCTAGCAATACAAATACTTTATATTTACCTTTATTTTCCCCATCCTCTGACAGCTAAACCCATCCTGCCTGTATGAACAGGGAGCCTGGGGTCTCAAACCAACCAACAAACACCAGCACATGGAATAAAACACTGTAGTGGTGATCAGTTATATTATGTTATGGCATGGGACTGTGCTGTTGAGTTTGTTCTTATTACTTTTTTCCCACATAAACATCCTGCAGTTTTGAATAAACAGGTTTTTAATGAGATTAGTTCAACTGCTAGTTTAATTTACTTTAGTGACTCAAAAAGAACTACTTACTTCCTGAGTCCAACAGCTGTACTTTTTCTCTAGAATGTATGAAAGCCTACCCAAGGACACACCTTCTTGATACTTTTTTCAGATCAGGTTTCATTGTGCTGGCTTTTTTTTCTTTTTTACATCCATCATTGTATTCCTTTTTTAATAAAAAAAAATGTACTGCTGATTTGTTCTAGTTTTTGGATCTGAGTCAATTGTAAGATTTTATTTTATCAGACTGAATTCTAAACAAAGGCTGTGGTAATAAAATCGGTCTCTGTACTTTCCTTGTAATCAATTTTTTTTGTATGAGATTGAATTATGATCATATTGACATCACCAATATGAAAAGGGCATTAGAAGAGAATGTCTCACCTAAGAATGGTCATTGAAGCTAGGCTTAGCCTTGCCAGCCATACTAAGGGAGCATATTGATCAGACATCTATTTGAGCTACTGCTTCTCCGTGAAGACCACAACGTACCAATAATCTTGATAGGTGAGATAGGCCTTTCTGTTCCTCAGACATTAAGCAGCTAAATCAGTAGACTATAAAGAAGTGTCCAGCATACAGCGGTATCACAGATAGAACAATGAGACCGATATTTCAGCGGATGTATAAATGTGAAGCATCGGCTTGGCGTTTCCACTCACTACCAAATAATGGCCAGCAGTGGGAGATGATGGAACGAGATGGATGTTGCCCGAGATTCTGCTAATTATCTAATCGATTAAACATTTGATCTCAATACAGTTCTGTTCCCAAAACTAGAATTTGTTAAGAACAGAGTGGACTACGTTTTGTAGACTTTACTTTTTAAATCTACAAAACGAGTTATTGAACCCGCGCACTTCACAGAATAGGAGTTCCCTAACGGAAATATGCAAATATTGCTAGAAAGCGACAATAGGATCTCGCTAGCTCGTTCTTGGCTCTACCCACCTCGTTGCTTGTTCTGCCCAATTTGACTGATTTGTTCTCGTTTGAAACGACAGACAGTGGTCTATCTTGGTTTAATAATAAAACTCTTTGGCAGTATGACACTTGTGGACTAATTCTGATTTAAAATCTGACCAGACAGATAACGCTGACCTGGCAAAAAATACCGACATTTAATAATGTCTTATTATATCTCTGTGTTATTTACTGTGACAAACTTTGTAGGCTGTGCAAGACCAGGGTTTTGAAGTTGCCACAAGGGGGCTCTTTAGTACACGCAAACAGCCCAAGTTTCAACATAAACAGACAAGTCAAGTTTCCTTGTGTCATCATACAAACGTATGACTCACATACCTGGGCACATTGTGTACAGTGTAGCCCACACGTTTCCTGTTTTTCATAACTGTATTCATCAATAATAATCTTACTGTATGTATAAATACATGTCAAAATAAATACAAATAGTTTCCTGATCTTTTTTATATCTCTCAGATATAGGACAGACACTTCAGAACATACTTCGTTTTTTTTTATACTTTCTGTTGTTATTCCTTGAGTTTCTATTGGCTAATAGCAGCCATGCCAAATTCAACGTTTCATCAAATCACGTTTAAAAAATAAATGATATACCTTAAGGCAGGGTTCCCCAACTGGCCCGAGGTTGGTTTCATTTGGCACCCCAAGTTTTATTTTATTTTTTATACTTCTGATTTTGGACATAAAATACTATAATAACACCAGGAAATCATCTCCAAGTGATTTTAAATTTAAGAAATCTGTTCCCGTGTTTCCCCACATATAATAGAGAGACAAGTGATCGTATACAAATGTAAGCAAGGCTGGAAATGATGTTTTAATCAAACATTATGTTTGGGCTTCTTGCAGTCAATTTGCAGTCTACAAATTATCAACAAAATATCGTCCCACGGCTGCACCTAGTTGACAGGGCTTAGACAGAACTTACATTCTAGAAGGTTAACCATCATTTCAGTCCTTGGTTAGTACCATTATATTACGGAGGCAAAGGAGACAGGAGCAAAACTGCCTCTTAAGTGTTGACATTGTGATTGTACAGATGAATTTTATAGTTATTTTTGCCACTGTTGTCCAGCTTGTACAACTTCCACATGGGAAAACAAACATTCAAGCTCATAAAGGCTTTGGATGGTTGTCCTCCTCTTGATGTGTGTTGCCATGTTTAGCGGCCTTCTTAAGTCCACATGATATGCAAGCCATGGCTTAGTGTTCTTCATGGTTATACACTACCCACACAACTGTTGTGGTTTATCATTAGGGACAATGAGACCAAAGGTAAAATATCTGTAAATACTTCAGGCATGTTTTAGTGCATCAGGCCAAATGTGGGCAGGGTTGGCTGTAGCCTTTTGGGGGCCATAAGCAATATTTGGTTGGGTGGTTGCCCACGTTGCAGCAAAACATTTTAGTGGCCCCTCTCTTGACGGTGGAGAGAACATATTTTGTTAATTTCCTGCAATTGTACTTATTTTTGCCATGGCGCATAGAGAAAATGTCAGTGGTGTAAAGTACTTAAGTAAAAATACATTGAAGTACTACTTATTTGGGGTATCTACACTTTACTATTTATATTTCTGACTACTTTTACTCTACTACATTCCTAAAGAAAATATGTACTTTTCACTGCCATACATTTTCCCTGACTCCCAAAAGTACTCGTTACATTTCGAATGCTTAGGCAAGACAGCAAAGCGTTGTCATCCCTACTGCCTCTGATCTGGCAGACTCACTAAACACAAGTCCTGCGTTTGTAAATTATGTCAAAGTGTGGGCGAGTGCCCCCCCCCCCCCCCCAAAAAAAAAGCTTGTGGCGTCTGGTTTGCTTAATTTAAGGAATTTGATGTGTAGCATTTACTTGTACTTTTACTCAAGTATGACAATTTAATACTTTTTTCACCACTGTACTTAAGTACATTTTAAACCAGATACTGTTAGACTTTTACTAAAGTAGTATTTTAATGGGTTACTTTTACTTCAGACATTTTGGTATCTTTACTTTTACTCAAGTATAACAATTGAGTACTTTTTCCACCACTGGAAAATGTTGCAGTTTTAAAGCAAGTTTTCTGCAATTGTACACATGTGGCTATGGGGCTGAGCTTAACTAATTTTGCCATGGGGCAGAAAGAAACTAGTTTTCTGCTATTCTACCAATTGTGATATGGGGTGGAGAGACATTTTTGTAATTTTAGAGCTGATTTCCGGCAATTCAATACATTTTTGTAATGACTTATGCCATGTTAATATGATATCTGAGTGAGAATGACTAACAAAATCAATGGGGGTCCCCTGGACACGTGCCCTGTGTGCCCGGTCAGTATTCTGACATTATTAATACAAGTTTAGATAGCTGGCTAGACTAACTACCGTTCTACAAATTGTTAGTTGACATGGCTAATTCAGTAACCATCAATCACTGACATAACAAGAGAAAAATTGCTGATGCACAACCAAATTTCGAAATTGCATCTGGTTTATTCTACTATTCTTACTCTAAAGTTCATTAAAAAAAAAGTCACCAGGGCACTAAGCGACTGCTTAAGTCGCTTATGCCTGGAACTGGCCCTGAATGTGGGTAACAACACTGTTGTTGCCCAGGACTAATAGATTAACTAACAGCGCTAGGAAAAACTAGGGGGTAAGTGAGTGTGTGTGTGTTACATGAATCAGAGGAATGCAACTAAAGAGTGAGTAATAGCACTCCCATACCTCGAGGCTCTGCTGACGTCAAGAGACAGGATGGAACAGGCAGCACCAGTCGGCATTGGGACAAGTACTGCCAAGGCATTTCCAGAGATAGGAAGTGGTCTTAAAGGCATAGCTGCTCTATTCAGTACAAACTGTACTATGCAAAAAGTTTACATTAGCAGGATTCTTTAAATGTTTATGGTGCTCCTGATGATGCTGCTGATAATGATGATGATCATGCTGAAATATGATGATACAAGAAGCACCGTTTATATGATAGGATCAAAACAATACACTATGATTGACTACCTGATAATAAATTAATTAAGAAGATTAAAGAATAAACTTTTGTATTTATTTTGTATTGCATATTGTATATATATTCATGGTCTGCTGTGAACAATGTTGCTGAATGTTGATTCATATTTATTTGCCTTTTACTAGGTGACTTAATTGATCAATGTAGTCATAATAAAAACTTTCAGTGACAAAATGGGCAAGAGATTACATTTGACAATGAATTGACATTCATAGACCTAGCTATTGGTTCTTTGCTTAGCCTCCTCTGCTGAACCTGTGACTTCAGTACAGTACAGGGTCTTCTAATGTATGTCCTGAGTTCAGTCATTAACCTGGAACTTCCCAATGGCCAGCCAGCCCTGAGAGGCCCTTAGGATATAAAAGCGAATTCTTTCTCTTATACTCTGAATTACTTCATGGGGGCCATATGGGGTTCTGGAAATTCCAGAAAACGAAACCATCTGAGAAATGCTTAATGACTTGTGGGAGCTGGAGTCATTAGAACCTAATAGACGGATGCAGACACATTTGTCTTGTCATGTACTTACACAGTACTTGGTGGTCATGCATGCAAGTCATGCAGCGTGTGATGTCTCATAATACCTCCACCAGAAGTGTTTCACTGAATGAAAGATCAATTTACTTCCATTATCTATTTTTCTGAGAACATTATTTCCTTGGATTTTTTCATTACTGAACGTCGAAGTGTGACAAATCCTCTAGGTTTTCAGAGAATTTTGACTCACCCAAAACCAGCCTCCTTGTCATGGCCGTCGAAAGAAGTGGAACAAAGCGCAACGTGGTGAGCGTACATTTTCCTTTTATTTTAAAATGTCGCCAACAAAACAACAAACGAAAAACAACCGTGAAGCTGGGACTGGGAACCCTCATTGCGGGCCCCGGACTGGGGATCGTCGCTGCTGGAGGCTCCGGACAGGAGACCGTCGCTGCTGGAGGCTCCGGACAGGAGACCGTCGCTGCTGGAGGCTCCGGACAGGAGACCGTCGCTGCTGGAGGCTCCGGACAGGGGACCGTCGCTGCTGGAGGCTCCCGGACTGGAGACCGTCGCTGATGGAGGCTCCGGACTGGAGACCGTCGCTGCTGGAGGCTCCGGACTGGAGACCGTCGCTGCTGTAGGCTTTGTGCCATGGATCATCACTGGAGGCTTCGTGCCATGGATCATTACTGGAGGCCTCGTGCCATGGATCATCACTGGAGGCCTCGTGCCATGGATCATCACTGGAGGCCTCGTGCCATGGATCATCACTGAAGGCTTCTTGCCATGGATCATCACTGGAGGCTTCTTGCCATGGATCATCACTGTGCTGGAGAGACACACAGGGGGCCTGGCTCCGGGAGCAGTCACAGGACTCACCAGGCTGGGAAGACATACAGGAGGCTTAGTTCTAGGAGCGGGCACAAGATACACTGGGCCGTGGAGGCGCACTGGAGGTCTCGAGCGTAGAGCCTGCACAACCGAGATCCTTT
The DNA here is from genome assembly GCF_057628025.1 of Oncorhynchus mykiss. Lineage (NCBI taxonomy): Eukaryota > Metazoa > Chordata > Actinopteri > Salmoniformes > Salmonidae > Oncorhynchus > Oncorhynchus mykiss. The sequence continues at coordinate 48,837,222 of NC_143037.1, read as the reverse complement.
CCGGCCAGGATCTCCTCCCACGTCCAGGATCCCTTGCCGTCCAGGATGTCATCCCATGTCCAGTCCTCCTTTTTACCACGCTGCTTGGTCCCTTTCTGGTGGGTAGTTCTGTCACTGCCGTTGAAAGAAGTGGACCAAAGTGCAGCGTGGTGCGCGTATATTTTCCTTTTATTTTAAAATGTTAACAAACGAAAAACAACCGTGAAGCTTACAGGGCTAAGTGCCACTAACAAAGTTAACTACCCACACTGAAAGGAAGGGAAAAGGGCCACCTAAGTATGATTCCCAATCAGAGACAACGATAGACAGCTGTCCCTGATTGAGAACCATACCCAGCCAAAATATAGAAATAAAGAAACCTAGAAAACAAAACATAGAATGCCCAACTCACATCACTCCCTGACCTAACCAAATAGAGAAATAAAACGGCTCTCTAAGGTCAGGGCGTGACACTCCTAAACTGAGTGTGCATTCTTCACTTTAATGGAAAATCACTGTTACTGGCTTATTGCTATCCCGACCACGCAACATAGTTTCTGAAGTTGATCTCTTTGGTGACGGTTGCTATGACACTAACCCATGAGCATTAATACTGGTTCCTGTTCCTGTCCCCGTTTGCTGATGGTGACACCCTGTCACTGTCAGGCCTGCTACGGCTGAGATGTCACATGCGGTCTTGCTTGGTGTTAAGAGGTTTGGTTAAAGCATGTAGGTCACAGCAGCTTGCTCTTTGTCTAAACAGACATATTTCTGAGTTGTATAGCTGGTGTTTTACCCCTCCAATATGCTCTGAATCTCCCACTTCCTTCCTCTGGCCCAGCGCTCATCGAACACGGCAACGACTGATGAAGTTAACAAGAGGGTAATAATGAAAACAAAGTTAATTGAGCTGACCTCCCTGGGCCTCCGCCACCACAACAGTTGACACTGCTGTATTGCTTTTCATATTGGTGACTGTTATCATTACATGCAAAGTTGTACATACTTTGGTAGTGGCAGAAGAAATTGTGAAATATATTGTTTTTTTTTGTAGATATTTACCCAAAACATTACATACTGTATATACTGATACAAATGTACTGTTATTTGTTATCATTTTTTACATTTATCAATATCAGCTACACCCAATTATGGAAATAAGGGGAAAGGTTCAAATGAATGTGAGGTTTGTCACATTTTGCTTGATGTGGGTGGTGTGTTCATCTATTCAAACAATGTGTGCCAACACACCCCATTTCCTGTTGAGTAGCCTGTGTGGGCTGGCTCACCTGTACATGGATGAGCGTGAGACATTGTGTAGCTAGACGATATGACTAGGATCTTATTGCGCAACTATCCACAACTAATCTGGTGCAGTAGGCAACAATGATGCAAAAAAAGAGTTAGAAACCTGTTGATCACTGCCAGTTGCAAAAAAAATACCTCCCTTTCTTCAATACTAGATTTTTTTTTCTTGACTGCAAAGTCTTGTAAAAAAGACAATAAAACTTGTAATTCTTAGATATTTATTTTCTGTTATGAGGAGAATACAATTTTATTCTGTTATACAGTGAGGGAAAAAAGTATTTGATCCCCTGCTGATTTTGTACGTTTGCCCAATGACAAAGAAATGATCCGTCTATAATTTTAATGGTAAGTTTATTTGAACAGTGAGAGACAGAATAACAACAAAAAAATCCTGAAAAACGCATGCCAAAAATGTTATAAATTGATTGTGCCACCAGAGACTCTGTCGCAGCCGGAGTTGTGCGCCGCCCGGGTTAGGGAGGGTTTGGCCGGTAGGGATATCCTTGTCTCATCGCACACTAGCGACTCATGTGGCGGGCCGGGTGCAGTGCACGCTAACCAGGTTGCCAGGTGCACGGTGTTTCCTCCAACACATTGGTGCGGCTTGCTTTCGGGTTGGATGTGCGCTGTGTTAAGAAGCAGTGCGGCTTGGTTGGGTTGTGTTTCGGAGGAATGCATGGCTTTCGATCTTCGTCTCTCCCGAGCCCGTACGGGAGTTGTAGCGATGAGACAAGACTAACAATACTAACAATTGGATGCCACGAAATTGGGGAGAAAAGGGGGTAAAATTTAAAAAAGAAATGTAAAAAAAGAAATGATAGACTGATATTTTCTTTGTCAGTGGGCAAACGTACAAAATCAGCAGGGGATCAAATACTTTTTTCCCTCACTGTATTTAATAACCTCTACAGGATTGTTGGGTCCCCTCGGGAGTCAATATTTGCAGTGTTGACCCTTCTTTTTCAAGACCTCTGCAATCCGCCCTGGCATGCTGTCAATTAACTTCTGGGCCACATCCTGACTGATGGCAGCCCATTCTTGCATAATTAATGCTTGGAGTTGGTCAGAATTTGTGGGGTTTTGTTTGTCCACCCGCCTCTGAGGATTTTGGTCATTCAATGGGATTAAGTTCTGGGGAGTTTCCTGGCCATGGGCCCAAAATAATGATGCTTTATTCCCCGAGCCACTTAGTTATCACTTTTTCCTTATGGCAAGGTGCTCCATCATGCTGGAAATTGCATTGTTCGTCACCAAACTGTTCCTGGATGGTTGGGAGAAGTTGCTCTCGGAGGATGTGTTGGTACCATTCTTTATTCATGGCTGTGTTCTTAGGCAAAATTGTGAGTGAGCCTACTCCCTTGGCTGAGAAGCAACCTCACATATGAATGGTCTCAGGGTGCTTTACTGTTGGCATGACACATGATTGATGGTAGCGCTCACCTTGTCTTTTCCGGACAAGCTTTTTTCCAGATGCCCCAAACAATCGGAAAGGGGAATCATCAGAGAAAATAACTTTACCCCAGTCCTCAGCAGTCCAATCCCTGTACATTTTGCAGAATATCAGTATTTCCCTGATGTTTTTTATGGAGAGAAGTAGCTTCTTTGCTGCCCTTCTTGACACCAGGCCATCCTCTAGAAGTCTTCGCCTCACTGTGCATGCAGATGCACTCACACCTGCCTGCTGCCATTCCTGAGAAAGCTCTGTACTGGTGGTGCCCCGATCCCGCAGCTGAATGAACTGTAGGAGACGGTCCTGGCACTTGCTGGACTTTCTTGGGCACCCTGAAGCCTTCTTCACAACAATTTAACCGCTCTTCTTGAAGTTTTTGATGATCCGATAAATGGTTGATTTAGGTGCAATCTTACTGGCAGCAATATCCTTGCCTATGAAGCTCTTTTTGTGCTAAGCAATGATGACGGCACCTGTTTCCTTGCAGGTAACCATGGTTGACAGAGGAAGAACAATGATTCCAAGCACCACCCTCCTTTTGAAGCTTCCAATCTGTTATTCGAACTCAATCAGCATGACAGAGTGATCTCCAGCCTTGTCCTTGTCAACACTCGCACCTGTGTTAACGAGAGAATCACTGACATGATGTCAGCTGGTCCTTTTGTGGCAGGGCTGAAATGCAGTGGAAATGTTTTTGGGGGGATTCAGTTCATTTGCATGGCAAAGAGGGACTTTGCAATGAATTGCAATTCATCTGATCACTCTTCATAACATTCTGGAGTATATGCAAATGGCCATTATACAAACTGAGGCAGTATACTTGGTGAAAATTAATATTTGTGTAATTCTCAAATCTTTTGGCCACCGACTGTATATATGTATAGGTATGTCATTTTAGGTGAAAAAAAAAGGGTCAGATCCTTAAGAGGTTTAAAGAACTTGAAGGTCATGTCAAAAGGAAACCGGACCTTCGCTTTAGTACTTGTAATCTAGGAAGTTTTCAGGGAGTACATTGAGGAACAGAGCAATGACTAGATAGATGCTTCAACTTTCTAGTTCAGATGTTCAACACTCTAAGCTTTTCTGTGTCTGATAAAATGTGACTAGAAACTTAATTCACAGATCAAACATCCTTTTGTGTGTATTTAAGGCACACTTTCATCACTTATGACAATACAAGAACTGATTTAACGCGTTCTCTATCTGATCAGAAAGGTAAAGATGCCATATCTCGCATGTGGGCTCATTGTCAGAGCCATTGTGAGTAGTCTGACACCACACAAACGGTTGATTTCCATTCCTTCAGGTGGTGGTAGCTTTTTCTGCCCCTGCCTGCCTGCATATTGCCAATGTCAGGTTCACTTGCAACACCAATCTCATTTTTAAGTTGTTTCTATTTGTTTACATACGCATCTATGAATTGTAATACGGTATGATATAACATCATTGTTTGAGAAAGTGATCAACTTAATTTAATTGTACTGTGTAATTGTATTCTGGGTGGTATAGAGGCCTGGCTTGCCACGCATCTCTGACCTCTACATACAAATTACAGTATGACATTGTAACCAAAGGTAAACTAAATTGACACCTACATACAGTATATGGTTGTTTGTCACCTGCCAATGTTTTCCCTTATGCAAGAGCAGGATGGCGTTCTGTTTCACAAGACCCATAATACTTGCTCTGCAGTGACCACAGGTCCCTGCTACTGCACGTCAGTGCTGCCTCTTTGCAGTCGTTCACAGTAAAATAGGAGAAGTAAAGAAGCTGTTGAAATCTGGGTTCACTCCAAGCCAGATCATCCTCCTGCCTCTTACGGTATCTCAGCATTTCTGAATTCCCGTAGCAAGCCCATGTTCCGGATATCCGGGGAGCACATCTCTCACATTACTGCCATTTTTATCTAGGTTAAAGGGATAGTTCACCCAAATTACAAAATGACACATTGGTTTCCTTACCCTGTTAGCAGTCTATGGACAAGGTATGACAGCATCCATGCTTTGGTTTAGTTTCCCTGGCACTGTTTCCACATGCTAACATTTTAGCATTTGTGGCATGAAATCAAATTCAAGTCATGGGACCGATATTAGCATTTTTCACGCATCATGTCCAAATCATCTAAAAGTATCTCAAATTGATTGTGAAACTCAACAAATTCACTTATGGAGGTTTTAAACATGATGTGAGTAAGAAATGCTAATATTGGTCCCATGACTTTAATGTGATTTGTGTCACAAATGCTAAAACATTAGCATGTGGAAATAGTGCCAGGGAAACTAAACCAAAGCATGAACTGCTGTCATACCTTGTCCATAACCTGCTTACAGGGTAAGGGAACCAATATGTCATTTTGTAATTTAGGTGAACTATCCATTTATTGGCATGTGTAAAATCAAAATCAGTTATTTGGTCTGTAGTAGTGAACTGTTCGTTAACATAAAATATAATCAGATACAGTGAATATCTGCCTGACAATATATTATTTAAATATATTATGACAGGTCAACCAATAGAGGCCAAGTCTTTGAAAGCTGCATCCTCTGAAGATGGATAGGGTCAGTTCATGGCTTGAGTGAAGGGAGCTGGTCAGTGGATGGTAGACGAAGGTGATGGAGTCTGCTGATGATCTTATAGAGGGCAAGTCTGGGAACCAGCCTGAGTCTTATAGCCAATGTGTATAAATAATATTTATAAAAAAAGAGTTGCACCTAATGTATAGTTTATAAATGTGTTATTACTTCAGTATAATGCAACTGTTTAGACAGAGCAATGTAATTTAGTTTCCCAAAAAGTGTATACCATACACACAATTTGGAAATGAATATGATTCAAGAAAAGTCAACTTGGTACATTTCCTGGTCAGTGTTCAATATCGTCCCTATACTTATTTGTTGCATATTGATATCATGTTGAAATGCTATGGTGTCCAAAAAAGTCACAGATATGTTGAAATATCACTGTTTCATGTGTCTTCAGGGAAGAGTGTTTTGAGGGAAGTCTCACATTGAACATAAATAGAAAGAAAGTACAACAAGAAAGGCTATAATTTATCTAGCTAGATCTCACTCTAAATAAACAAAACTAGTGATTCATAGATGTGAGGGATAGCTTACCATTTTACCATGTCCTGTTTAAAGTCTCAAACACAAGGTGGGGCTGCTCTGTTTGTATTGCTCTACCAGAGGAGTTTTTAGGAGGGCTATTGGTCTGCAGTAGGTATGATGCAATGTGGAGTTTACGGACAACCACTGCTCATTGACGGTAATATGTGTGGGAAATTCCCTCTCCTCAGTCTGAAACAGGCACTAGCAGGGATCCGGGAGGCTCCAGGAGCTGCAGGGGCCAGGACTACAAGGTCACCCCAAGTAACAAGTTTGACCACTCTGTTGTGTGTGTGTGTGTGTGTGTGTGTCAGACTGAGAACAATAACCAAAGCCAATCCATTTAAACTGAGGGTAAAACTCAATGATGTTAATGCTATGCTGCAGCTTAGAAAACAAACCCAACCAAGACAATACAGTGTGCACTATTTTTAGGAATCAATCAAATTAAGTGAATGTACAGTATAATTTGGGTGAACTATCCCTTTAAGTATTACAACCTATTGCTAGATTTGTCTTGTAAGTTCAAATTGCATAGAGGATTTTTTTTTCATTGGGTGTGACATTTTAATTCACTGATGGAACAGGAAGATGTTGTTGAGCAATATACTCTGTTTCCATTATGGGAAGTTGTGTTGTGAAATCCAGTACGTTCAAAACATTGTATTTTCTATTTTGTGTGATACAAGGAAGAATGACAGTGTCAAAATGTTCTTGGAGCTATTGGGTGCAGTAACAAAGCCTCATTGAGAAATACATAAAGCACACATACACAATTTGCTCTCTCTCCTGAAACTGGCATCCTTCCCAAACCTCCGCCCTGCATTGTCATGGGTATACAGTAGGCCATGCCCATGTCAAAGATGTTCTTATGAGTGAGGTGGCAGGGTGGGGGGTTATATAGAACCTGAAAGGGTTATTCGGCTGTCCCCATAGGAGAACCTTTTGAAGAACCCTTTTTGGTTCCATGTACCCTAAAACCCAGAGGGTTTTAGATACACCCCCAAAGGGTTCTACCTGAAACCAAAAAGGGTACTCCTATGGGGACAGTTGAAGAACCCTTTTGGAACCTTTTTTTTCTTCTAAGAGTGTATTATTACGGCAACTCGAGGGCCAAGTTTGATAGTATTTTCAGTAATTTCCACATTCATGTGTAGAAATGGCAACTTGGTATTATCGACCAGTTCCACTGAGACTAGTTTTTAGTTGAAACTAAAACAGAACTTGCTTATCTAGTCCTACTGATCATTATTATTATTATTATTATTATTATTATTATTATTTCCACATCCAAAATCACTCTTCTTTTTGGGTCGTCTCATAGGCTAAATATTAAAGTATGCCACTTGATATTTGAGGCTGGCAGGTTATACACGTTTTAAAAAAAACTGTTTGCAGGACTGTGGTGGTGTGTTTGGGCAGGAGGTTAGTTGCTGATTAATCTTGGTTTGTGAGGCCTTGAACCCCTCTGTGGGTCAGTGGACCCAACAGACTATTGACAGAGGTGTGTGCTTAAGATAATGGTGCCATTGGATAAAAAGACTCAGTTAGTATGTCTTCTTTCACCAATACACTGCTGAATTGTTTAACTGAATCACGCTGTAATAATACTGGTATTTACATTTAGGTTCTCAATATCATGACTTATCATTTTGAATAACTATCATTCTAAAATAAGAGATATAAGCTACCTTGTGTTTGAGTTTATGTACACCTATATTTTTATTCCTTGAGTTATTTACACCTTGAATTCTTACACATGTATGTGAGAGAAAAGATACATAAATGTTATATTTAATTCTGTGTATGTATGTGTGTGAAAGAGAGTGGAATACACCAGTCAAATGATCTACTACCTTTTTGAAATGTCACAAATAAACAACATACAAATGAATAATATCAAAGTATAAATCTGTTTAATTCAATAAAATATCAAGTACCATTAAAACATGTGTACATTTTCATCATATTAAGAGATTACTTAATTCATTGACAATACTGTTACAAAGAGTTGCATCATACCTCTGCAGTGGGCTACAACACTTCCCTTGATAACCACTGCTCCAGATAAAGAAAGGTATTTTTAAATAACAGAATATTTATCAATATTCTATATAAAATACAAAGCCCTTACAGAAATACTGCATACACAAAATGAATAAAGACAGAATGAAGGTGACAAGTCAAGAATCATGAATGGTTGCACATTCCATGCACCTTCTGTGCTTAATCACGACGTGTCTTGTAAACTGTTGGGGGCTTTTTCCACATATAGATTCTGTACACAAACGTAACATATTGGAATCACTTTTTCAGAATTATGGCACAGCGATAAATGGGTTTTTAAGTCCGTGCCTGATAAAGTACCGGTTTCCAGCGGTGTGTGGGCACTCCGGTGTGGCTAACACTAACCGGTGGCAGAAAGCAAGTTACGCAGGGTGGCAAGTTCTCTTGACAGCTGCTCCACGCGTTTTTGTAAACGATCATTCTCTGCGGCCAGTTCCAGCACTTTGTGTTGCGTCTCCGTATTGCGCATTTTGGCTTTATCCCTGCTCTTTCTAACAGCAAGGTTGTTCCTCTCCCGCCTCTGCTTATATTCCTCACTGTTCTTTTCCAGTCGCTTCTTCCCCTTGACACCAGACGACATTTTCCCGCCCCGCGAAGGCGACGTGCATTTACCTGACAGTGCAGGTGTACCGGGTGGACTGGAGGAAGACGAGGATGCAGTGGAAATGTTACCAAGGCTGCCACTTGGAGTCGACTGGTAATGAAGATACCTCATGTCGTAGCCAGTTGAACCGTTGTCCATTCTTGGGTCCTCTTGAGACTCGTCTCTTTCACCGGATTTAAAGTGGTTCCCAATAAACTCCGGGCTGAACACGGTGTCCACACGGGTCTCCTGCAGTTCAGGATAGCCCAGGACGTATGGCTCTCTATTGTCGTGCACACTTGTCTCCCGCTCGTTGAGAGATATGTAGTTTCTGTAGTTTTGTTGTAATGATGAACGTCTCTTTATCCTGCTTTCCTCGGCAAGGAAATCTGCGAATATGTCTACCCCTCTCTGATGAGTTTCGTTTTGTGTTGCCAGTTGTTGACAGTGCGCAGCAGGAGGATCCAAGTAGACACTGAAATCTATCGCTTTCTCGTTCTCGGCTATGCCAAGCTCCGTCATCGAGCCGTCAATGGGCTGCTTGCAAGTGCTGTTATCGCTAATGGGCCTGATAATGCAGTTTGTACTCTGGAAAGCAAAGCAATCCCTGTCGTAGAAACCGGCCACTTCCATGGATCTTAACACCCGCTGGATTGCGGGAACATCGAAACCAGGGGCAGACGCCCGGGAAATTGGCTACGCGAGTAGGCCGAAATTCTGTCTGAAAACACTAACGTATATTGTCACACGACTCAATGTCACTGTGACAATATTGAGTTATTGAAGAAAACAAGAAACTTGAAGAATTAGCTATTACTCAGCAGAAAGTTGTTGTCAATGTCACCAGAATGACGAGTAAAGTTGATGTCTATTGCAGCAGTGAGAGTCTAGGAAAGTTTTATATAGACTGTGAAAGAATGGGCGGAGCTGGTGTGATATGTTCCCCTCCTCTAACTAACCTCTTCCGTCTTGATTTCATGCTCTGAATTGTAATTAGGATCCTCCCCTTTCCCCCCCAATTTTCGCCTAAAATGACATATCCAAATCTAACTGCCTGTAGCTCAGGACCCAAATCTAACTGCCTGTAGCTCAGGACCTGAAGCAAGGATATGCATATTCTTGATACCATTTGAAAGGAAACACTTTGTAGTTTGTGAAAATGTGAAATTAATGTAGGAGAATATAACACATTAGATCTGGTAAAAGATAATACAAAGAAAAAAACATGCTTTTTTGGTGTACCATCATCTTTGAAATGCAAGAGAAAGGCCATAATGTATTATTCCAGCCCAGGCACAATTTAGATTTTGGCCACTAGATGACAGCAGTGCATGTGCAAAGTTTTAGACTGATCCAATGAGCCAATGCACATTTGTTCAAAATGTTGTATCAAGACTACCCAAATATGCCTAATTAGTTTATTAATACATTTGAAGTTCATAATTGTGCACTCTCCTCAAACAACAGCATGGTATTCTTTCACTGTAATAGCTACTGTAAGTTAGATTAACAAGGGGGGGGGGGGGATTCTGTAGAGGTTTTGAGAAGGACCTTAGAAAGGGAGAATTTCACAACTAACCATACTACTAGTATTATAGGCAACACTGGTTGAATCAATGAATCAACGTGGACTACATGTTGAATTGATGTCTGTGCCCAGTGGGAGCCTACAGAGCCGGGTTCAAATCCATGTGTATTTGAGTCTATTTAACAAATACATGTGTATTTGAGTGTTTGTATTAAATACTTATGTGCTGTGTATTTTAGTATTTGTTAAATAATGTGACCAAATCAACTAGTTCTATTTGTATTTTCAAATAATTTTCTATAAATAGCCTACTATTATAAACTATTTTCAAATACTTGTTTCCATATACATTATCTTAAATACCGCTAGGACCAAACAGACCCGGGTGTAAATGCATGGAGTATTTAAATATGTGTATTTTAAAATACACTTGTCTGTAGTAATAGCCTAACTATAATATCCTACTAATAAATTATATTCTACTCTAAAGACACTCACAGATTAAGGTTTTGCCACTGTAGATTTGAAACCATTTGTAGAGTTACTTGAAATATCAAATCACACATTTTAGGGCAGAGTGTAAATCCATTACCTACCATATTATAACCCACAGAGTCAACACTTTCCATTGAGAAGACTGGGAAAAGGAACAATATTGGTGACTTGTGGTTCAATGATTTTGGAAAATGATATTTAGTCTACACTGCCATCTAGCGGTATTGTAAGATACAATTCACTCGACTGTAAAACTTCAGGAGATCTCTGACTAGGCCTTCTATTAGGCTATTAAAAGTTTGTTGATTGTGACTTGCATTACTTTCTTTGGGGCTATCACCCCAAAGAAGATTTATGATCTCAAATAGGCCTAACACAGGTCAGTGAGAATGAAGTTAAATTACGAAATTGTAAAAACTGTAGTATACAACCATAAAGTGTTCTGGCCTAAACATAATTTCAACATCGTTGACATGCCATGACTGGCTTTAAATTAAAGGCCCATCTCTCTTCTAATTTAGCATTAGGTTTGCCTATCACGTATAACTTCGAAAAGCTGTCTGACGTGTAAAGGGGCAATCTGCAGTTGTTACATCTACTTTTGGACTTGTAAATTAATATTTACCTATTATTCATTGAAAAATATAACATAAATGCCTGATGAGTTTAGGTCAACTCTCGTACCCCATCATAACCCAAACTAAGCTTGTTTTACTCCAATGTTTAAAAACAAAGTAACTGTAAACAAATCATATGAAGCCTTAAAACATGGTTAAAACTATACTTTTGGTATCATGGATGGTCAGTCCAAGCATCCATAGCTCGATCTATGAATTTGAGAACGATTACATTTCTCCTGCTCCCTCCCTCAGCTTTTTACCGAAACAAGGGCGGGTATTTTATTTGTTATTGTTGCAACTGCTGATTGCCGCTTTAACAGCCAAACTCACATGCTCTGATTGGCCACTCAAGGGTGGGGTCAGGCAATGCGTTCGTTCTCCTCACTACCTAATTGGTTATTCGCCTGATTATGGAACTAAGTACGAGTCCGTAATTGGCTACTTTAGATAGCAGGCTCAATGTGATAGGGTTAGAAAGGCAACGCAGTTTTAAGGCAAAAAAATCACGCATTATTTTCACCCCGGGATAGCCTGATTCTTACCAGAGCGGACCGAGATAGATATCAGATTCATGAGCACCGAAGCGTACACCTTTGCCAGGCGCAAGCGGCTTGTAAAACGAGCGCGCTCGATCATTCATAAAGGCGTGTATCTTGTTATGTAGTTCCTCCCTATATCTGTTGGTTTCCTGGCTGTGAAAGGGGTTGAACCAGGAGTGGAACATGGCGAGAATGGTAAACGAAAACGGGTGTGGACAAGACTTACAGAGCACAGAGTTAAATGGAGCCGGTCGAGGTACAGCGCGGTGGGGTCCCCAACACGCAGGGGCTCTGGAACTTGCGAATTTGTATTCGCCAGGTGAGGCAACAGCTCTCTCTTTTGTCAACGCCACTCAGGAATGTCGTAGGCTACTAACGTTACATTTATACAATACTTACGCATATCGATCAGCCAATTAAGCTTCAGGATTTTACTAATTAGGATCACGGGAAAGAAGTTAGGCATTTTAATATCAGTATTTCAGTTCCGGTACAATTCCGGAATACAGAAATGACGTTACAACTGTAATTATACTATAAAAGCCATACACAGAACGCTCCACACGCACACTGGGAGGGGCTTGCTTGACCTTTCAAAACAATTTCCCCTAATTGCTAAGTGCGTGGTGTCAGGAACGGACCAAAGCTCCGTCATAATAAATTAATGGTGCACGCTTCAGTTTAACTACACAAAGTATTTTTTTTTTTTTAAGATTAATGAAAGCTAGCCTAATGTATCACTGTACCAATTGAGCATTTCCTTCTTTGAGTCAGTTGAACTCTAAACACAACGTATTTGTATGTTACCTTTTGTACTTGATGCTTTTGAAAGTTTTTCTTTATTTTCTGCTTGACTCCCATTGAAAGACACTGAATGCATAGGTGCTGCTGTGTCCAGAATGCTCCTCTGTCAGCCCTAATATACAACTGGTCAGGCTCCTCATTAGCTCTGGTCTGTGGTGTTTATGTGCAGCTGATCCTCCGCTGTTGAGGCTGAGCTGCACGTAAACGCCCTGGAACAGAGCTCTTTACTGGCACAGCATTGCTCTGGTGTAAGGAGACTAACTTATAGGGTATTGCCTGGGGTGTTGAGCTATAAGGCTGCTTGGCCTTGAACTGTCTTTGAGCTGTAAGAATCGGCTCAGTGTTTCTGTGCCAGCTGCTTCACAATGAAATGAGTAGCTACAACAGCAACGCATGTAGCGTAAGAAAGCCTTCTAAGGTTATCGGTTAAGTGACTGCACATCCATTTAACTCGCAGGTACAGGGTACAACAAGTTATGTCATGAAAGAAAGATGCTCGCTAACTGTTGAAGACCATTGGGTCAAAACGTTGCACAAAAAGCTGCAGGAGCATTCAAGTGTATATAGCTTTTCCTTCATTCAGAGGTTATATCATTGGGCATAATATTGTCTAACTACGTTGAAGATCCACCCCTATGCCTTTTCTATGGTTTTACAGTTCTTTAATCATGGTATGTTAATTTGTCTGTTTGTCTCCACAGGAAAAAGATGTCAGGAATGGATAAGTGTTGTCCTCTGCTTCTCTCTCATGGCCTTCAACTTTTGTCACCTCCTTGTTAACTTCCACCTGGGTCATATGTGGTACATCCTTTTGGGCATTGGTAAGCACAGCTGAAGCACCGGTCATTAGAATAGGCTTACATCCCATGTTATGTTTCTCATTGATTTACACGATTGTTTGCTTACATGTCCCCTCCATCTCTTCCTGCTCTCTCTCTCTCTCTCTCTCTCTCTCTCTCAGTGGCAGGAATACTGACTGCAGACTTTGCCTCTGGTCTAGTCCACTGGGGGGCTGACACCTGGGGATCTGTGGAGCTACCCATTGTTGGAAAAGTAGGAGATGCATTTGCTTACGTGACTGGATTTGACAAGATATTGTCCCCAAAATGTGTGTTGTCGAATTGTTGTCTTGACTTTCTGATTGACTGTTTCTCCTGTTATTTTGAATCCACTTTCTGATATCTTGCCCCAGGCCTTTATCCGACCATTCAGGGAGCATCACATTGACCCTACAGCCATCACCCGCCATGACTTCATTGAGACAAATGGTGACAACTGCATGCTGACCCTGGTCCCATTAGCACACATGGCTTTCAATTTCCTCACCCTCTCGCCTGGTGAGCTACTGTCAAACATGACACAATTATCATTCAACTGAGCCAATGCTCTGGCATCTGAAAACTTCCTTTTCTAGAGCCCTAAAATAGTCTTCTTTCGTTTTCCCGCTCTCTCTGTTTCTCTCTCTCGACCCACATATAGCGGAGCACTATCACAACTACCCCTGGCACTGCTATGTGATGGCACTGGCCATTTTCGTTACCCTAACCAACCAGATTCATAAGTGGTCGCACACATACTTCGGGCTGCCAGGCTGGGTGGTTTTTCTACAGAACTGCCACATCATCCTGCCCCGCAAGCACCATCGCATCCATCACGTTTCCCCCCACGAGACATACTTCTGCATCACCACAGGTCAGTGCTTATGGGTATGGGCTTTGTGTGTATCAGAATATGTCTGTCAGGATACGAGTAAGGGGAAAATATCATTAAATCGGCAGCCAACTATCTTTTCCCCTTTGGCTGCATTTATACAGCTCAATTCTGAATTATTATTATTATTATTATTATATATTTTTTTTTTTTTTTTTTTTTTTTTTTTATTTCCCCCACTAATTGGGTCTTTTGACAAATCACTTTTGACATCAGATCTTTTTCAGAGCTGATCTGATTGGTAAAAATACCAATTAGTGGAACAAATATCAGAATTGGGCTGCCTGTCTATGCAACTGGGAAATTAAATGGCATACCCAGAATCCAATATTTAACAATAATGCCTTGCAATCTGGAGGACTACCTACACATTGCACCAGTCATCCAAATGTGTTATCCTCGCCCTTGGCGATATCATGGATAGTAATGGTTTGAGGACATTCAAAGATCTGAGAAGAAGCATTTTTATTACCAGGTAACTCTTTTTTTTTTTTTTTTGCTTTTGAGTTTATTTATTCTTGCTCACAGATAAAACGTAAGAAATCATCATACAATTGGGGGAATGTAAGTGGAGACTCAGGATGGAGGGGGTAGATTAACATGTTGAAACATTGTTTCAGGCGGGGTGCGTGGTTGGGGAATGGCTGGGGGGGTGCTTTGTTTCTTTTCCTTGGATACAAAATATTACAAAACTATTGATACTGTTCTTTATCTTTGTATGCATTCCTGTTGTTTTTTTTTAGTGGCAGCCAACAGTTACAAGAAAATGATAACTGAATATATCTGAATGAATGAGTTTTGATGTTATTGATTGATGTTATACCTGTATCTGTAACCCTCTCTGAAAAAAAACAAAGTAGTTGGTCAAAAAGAAATTCTGCTGCCTGTCTAAACGCAGCCATAATGGTCTTATCTCCCCAGGCTGGCTGAACTATCCACTGGAGAAGCTGGGGTTCTGGTCTAGGCTTGAGGATCTGATCCAGAGTGTGACTGGGGAGAAGCCCAGGTCTGATGATCTGAAATGGGCCCACAAAACCAAGTAACCATGCAGACTGGCTGCATCGCTACCTCAGGAGTATTCAGTCTCTTTCTCGCCTAACTCCAGCTGTAATCAATAGGAGACACCAACATAAGGATCTGGTTTCAGAGATGCCATATAGCTTTAAACCTTGCACATTTTGTCTGGTTCTAACCGTGGAGCGTTTTGTCAAGGGCCCAGGGGTGTTTTCTTAACCCACTGTGGAAATCTGAGTGGGAAGTGCTTTTTGAAATAACATTTTGAAAGCACTAATACATTGCAATATTTTCTCAACTCCTCATCTAGCTCTTTATTTCTGATTGTGTATGTCTAACTTGACTCAACCTTTCTTGAGGTGTAACAGTAAAGCCATTGTCCCCAAAGGGACATTTTAAATATTTTTTTCATCCACTTTACAGACTGAAAAAAAAAAACTTTAAATGAAAACTCAAAATATCCCAACCAGAAATACTTGAAGGAAACAGTTTGCTTTTTTTCAGCACTTCGTGTTTGTTATTCGTCACTGTTTTAAAAAAATAAATAAAACATCTGGTCATCTCTCACTGGGTGGCATGGACACAGTATTTTGTGTCCTTCACCTGTCAAGGACTGCCTATTACCTTAATTTCATATTCATAGTTGATGCTGGTTAACAATTTGCCTACCTAAGATATTTTTGCTTAACCTTATAGTGCAGTGCTGGCTTACATTTAGTCTACATCCAATTGATGTAACTGCTATGTTCGTCCAGACTTCTCAAACAGCCTTAACAATCACAGATGCAGTGATCTCCTGCCTTTCATTTCACTTCTCTATTGCAGAACCTATCATGTAATGCTTCTGTTCTTTTCAACCAGTGGTTTTCTGTCTTAAATTTGCAAGTATCCATACAGTCTTTCTCAAGTAATTTGCCAATCTTTTTTTACACACCACACACCCTTTTTAAATCCCAGAAGCATGGAAGTGGTGAAACACATTACCCTTCAGCGATATTGCCAATATATCTGCCGTCTAACAATGCCAAGCAGGCTGCAGTGATGGCCTAATACTTTGAGTGCAGTAAAAGAGTAATCAAAAGTGATGAATAATCATATTTAGCAAAATACCTGAAATGAAAGTGCTTTGTGTGTATGCTCTAGTAATCATGTTTGTAAATTAACTGTGCAGCAGATACCTATGCAGTCTGACTGGTGATGAACCTGAACCTTGTGTCTTAACTGTCTGGTTGGCTAGAAATGCTATTTATGTTCTTAAATTCCCTTTAACATAGACATTCTTTCATTATAAAAGGCACACTATTACCTCTGCGTGTGATATTTGTCATTGTCACAGACCAAACCGTTGACGTACAGGTAATCGTGTGGGAGTTCTTTCGTAATGAATTCAACTCTGGGGCTTTTATTTCCAGCACCAAAAACGAGTGTGCGTGTTATTCTCCCATATATAAATGATTTCCCAATTTTATATTTGAAAATGGTTCAGCTTGGGAAGAATAAAGGCTGTACACAAGAACACTGGTCTCAAATTCCCTATTCAAAGGTGTGTGTGTGTGTGTGTCACACTGACTTACATACTGTATACATGCATGCAGGTTGGCTTATGCAGGCAATATGTAGGATCACCAGCCTTCCTCACTGTTTTCATGTAACTAATTAATCGCTTGATAGTGGCATGAAATCAACCTGCTGTATGTGAGCACTTGAGTTTTGAAGGTTTTGCTATTGTTCAGTAATGGGTTTTTTTTGGGGGGGGGGGGCTTTATTTGAACAACCCAAATTGTCAATTCATTTTAAGTGCTAGGCTTACTGTAATATGGCATTTGCATTCATAGTTATGAAGTTTTTTAAAGTGTCAAATTAAACTAGCTCCTGTTTTATTCAGAAGTCAAAATTACTTTACTGAAAGTTAACAAAGGTCCTTATTCTTCTGACTCAGTTCATATATTTCTCAATTGTAGGTCAGCAGAAAAATCCCTGCAGAGTTTGTTTTATTATAAGTAGGATATTGTAAAAGCTGGGAAAGTGATGACATTTTGTTTCACTACCACTGGTTCTATTGGGAGTGAATCATTTCAGTCAAACCCAACCAGGTTGATGTATGAATATCTTGTTGGCAAGATATATGAATATCTCGTTATCATCCTTCAAATTAGTATATTGTTGGCCAGAAACATTCATAGATCAATCATGAAATAACATTCTCCTCAAATGTGTTGTTTTGGTGCATTTAATGGATATGGTCTTATGGGTCCTATTAAAAATAAATGGCTGCCATTATCCCCGTGGAACCAGAAGTAGTGATGCAAACTATGCATCAATTCCATTGCTTATTACTGTTCTGCTTTGTCTGGGCTAGGTAATATTAAAGCAGGTGTGAGTTTACATATTAACTACAATGTCATTTATACTTTTTTTTTTTTTACTAAGGATACTAGTAAGTATTTTATAGAAGTAGGTAGAGGATAATAGTAAATAAGCAGCTCAATAAATAATTATGACTACGGCTTCACTAGATGAAATAATTCAGTTGAGGGGAAGAAGTTTGAATGGATAAACTGAAATGGCTTTTCATATTGTTGAAATTGTAACCTCTTATCAGTTGTCTTTCAGATCATGTTGCTATTGACCAATGCCAAACTTAACTTGATTGATGGATAATAAAAAAATGTGTCAGTTTATAATGTAGTATATGCAAGATTATCTGTCATTCTTTTGCCATTGCAGATTTGAAGTTACAGGGTATGATATGCTGCATTAAGCCACGTGTTTAGTACAAACTATTGCCTAGATGTAAATGTGTGATTAAGTTATTTTAATGACCTAATAGCTTTAATACAATACTTTTTCAATGAATGGATTTAGTTAAAGCGCTTAAGTGTAACATTTGGTTTGTCTAAATGATACAAGAATAGAGATGTTGCCTAATGCACTTATTTTTCAAAAGAAAGATCAGTCATGTTATATAAATGGTTACTGTTGATTGTTCGGGTGTGTTTCTGACATGAGATTTGGCTTACCGGTACAATATTGTTGGCCTACTTATGACTTGCAACCGCACTATACTATTCAATTGATTCTGCTCTTAAAAAACCTTAAGGATCTACCCTCTTTTTTTCTCTCTCCAATTTTCACCTAAAATGACATTCCCAATCTAACTGCCTGTAGCTCAGGACCTGAAGCAAGGATATGCATATTCTTGATAACATTTGAAAGGAAACACTTTGAAGTTTGTGGAAATGTGAAATGAATGTAGGAGAATAACACATTAGATCTGGTAAAAGATAATACAAAGAAAAATAATATTTGAAATGCAAGAGAAAGGCCATAATGTATTATTCCAGCCCAGGCGCAATTGAGATTTGTCACTAGATGGCAGCAGTGTATATTCAAAGTTTTAGACTGATCCAATGAACCAGTGCACATCTGTTCAAAATGTTAGATCAAGACTACCCAAATGTGCCTAATTGGTTTATTAATACATTTTCAAGTTCATAATTGGGCACTCTCCTCGAACAATAGCATGGTATTCGTTCACTGTAATAGCTACTGTAAATTGGACAGTGCAGTTAGATGAACAAGAATGTAAGCTTTCTGCCAATATCAGATATGTCTATGTCCTGGGAAATGTTTTTGTTACTTACAACCTCATGCTAATCGCATAAGCCTACATTAGCGTAACCGATCCTGTAGAGGTTTTAAATTATCCAAAATCCATGTAATCTTTTCTGATATGAATCCTGTGGATGTTAATAAAGTATGGTTGTGATGGAATTTTAGATATCAAACCATGCCTTGATGCCTTTTTGTTGTCTTCCATGTGGAAGACTTACTGTGTGTGTGTGTTCTATTTATAAAGAAACTAAACACCAATATATTACTTGGTTGTGTTCATTATTCCCATTATATCTAACAAAGACCTTCCATGAGCACAGTTGCTATAGCACAGATTATTCATTATATTGACCAGATACTTAATTGGCCGCCACAATGAACATTTTTGAAGGCTTTTATTTAAGGCAGTAAAATCAGGTGGGAACATTCTAGCCGATGAGAGGGCAGATACGAGTGTGAGAACAGGCACAATTCCAGTAGTTATTTTTTTCTCAAGTTGCCGGGATGTCACGTGTCATTCTTATACTGGTACATTTAACAACCGAAGCATTACAAAACTCCTATTAGATCAAATACGCCATTATATTTCTTTGTTAACCAAATTCTACTCTCATTAACCATGTTTCCAGCCTCAGTTTTTATGCAAGTAAAGCCATGTGGTATAACAAAAAAAATCAGGACATCTGTGATGGAAACAGAAAGTTTTGGTACAATTTTATCAAACATTTGTTTGACATTGAGGGATATTTTTATAATCGTTAAAATCAATTATGCGAGAAATGGCGGGAACGGCTTTATACGCAAATATTGGTATAATAACCATATCAAAGTAAACTTGAGGTCGTGATGGCTTGGTTTGTAGTCCTCCCACTACGACTCGAGAAACTATGCAGTTTATTAGGCTACAGATTAAGTTGTGAAAGTGTACGGTAGGAGCTTGATGCTCCTTTCCAATAAAATGTTGAGGGTGTTATTCTGGTGACATGATCGATGCTTCACTGCCGTTTGACAAATAAAAATATTCTAGCTCTTATGCATAATAATATGTGTTGTTGACTAAACTACCAGCAGAGCCTACCTGCGAGCTATTTATTTTTATTTCACCTTTATTTAACCAGGTAGGCCAGCTGAACAAGTTCTCATTTACAACTGCGACCTGGCCAAGATGGAGTAAAGCAGTGCGACACAAACACAGGGTTACACATTAAATTAACAAACGTACAGTCAATAACACAATAGAAAAATCTATATACAGTGAAACGTTGGCTAGAGCACATGTGCCAAGACCAGAGTAGGCACGTTTGCTTTGTAACGTAACATTTTTTTTGTGGCAAAACATTGAACATTCGATTTTATTCAGTACATGAAAACTGTGTGCAATACGTCATCACGCACTGCTTTTTATCCCCCCAAAAAAATGTTTGGTGGAAAAACATACCACTGTTGGGAAAATGCACATTTTCTTTATGCATATTATAGAATATTTGCATGAAAACCTGTTGCCAATTGGATGGAAACCTAGCTATTGACCTCCATAGAGTACCACAGTATGAGTTATAATACCTATAAAACCTAGCAGTCATAACAGGAAGTGGTTCCAATCATGTTTCCACCATTCATCATTTTTCCCAGAGAGGATTTTTAGAAACACTTAAAATAAGGGCTGTGTTTTGCGTAGGCTTACAATTGCGTGATGTTTTGATAGCCGTGTGAATCTCTCTATGACAAAGTCACTTATCAATATATTCACCTGAATTTACCCCCAAAACATTTTTAAACGCCAATTAGCTGCTAATGTGGTTATCATAAAGAACTACAAATGCCATGATGATCTGGACGAGACTGCCGAATCCGGGCAAAGGTAAGGCTCTAGATTAACTATCTGTTAGCCAAATGTAGTAATTAATACGTTTTGGGGAAAAATTGTAAATTGACACGATACCTGTTAACAAAGCCCCCGTGATATGCAGCTGTTCAGGGAAGCTAGAAACCATTATACACAGGCAGTTAGAAAAGCTAAGGCTAACTTTTTCAAGCAGAAATTTGCTTCCTGCAACTCTAACTCAAAAAAGTTCTGGGACACTGTAAAGTCCATGGAGAATAAGAACACCTCCTCCCAGCTGCCCACTGCACTGAAGATAGGAAACACTGTCACCACTGATAAATCCACCATAATTGAGAATTTCAATAAGCATTTTTCTACGGCTGGCCATGCTTTCCACCTGGCTACTCCTACCCCGGTCAACAGCACTGCACCCCCACACAGCAACTCGCCCAAGCCTTCCCCATTTCTCCTTCTCCCAAATCCGTTCAGCTGATGTTCTGAAAGAGCTGCAAAATCTGGACCCCTACAAATCAGCCGGGCTAGACAATCTGGACCCTTTCTTTCTAAATGATCTGCCGAAATTGTTGCCACCCCTATTACTAGCCTGTTCAACCTCTCTTTCGTGTCGTCTGAGATTCCCAAAGATTGGAAAGCAGCTGCGATCATCCCCCTCTTCAAAGGGGGGGACACTCTTGACCCAAACTGCTACAGACCTATATCTATCCTACCATGCCTTTCTAAGGTCTTCGAAAGCCAAGTCAACAAACAGATTACCGACCATTTCGAATCTCACCATACCTTCTCTGCTATGCAATCTGGTTTCAGAGCTGGTCATGGGTGCACCTCAGCCACGCTCAAGGTCCTAAACAATATCTTAACTGCCATCGATAAGAAACATTACTGTGCAGCCGTATTCATTGATCTGGCCAAGGCTTTCAACTCTGTCAATCACCACATCCTCATCGGCAGACTCGACAGCCTTGGTTTCTCAAATGATTGCATCGCCTGGTTCACCAACTACTTCTCTGATAGAGTTCAGTGTATCAAATCGGAGGGTCTGCTGTCCGGACCTCTGGCAGACTCTATGCCACAGGGTTCAATTCTTGGACCGACTCTCTTCTCTGTATACATCAATGATGTCGCTCTTGCTGCTGGTGAGTCTCTGATCCACCTCTACGCAGACGACACCATTCTGTATACTTCTGGCCCTTCTTTGGACACTGTGTTAACAACCCTCCAGGCAAGCTTCAATGCCATACAACTCTCCTTCCGTGGCCTCCAATTGCTCTTAAATACAAGTCAAACTAAATGCATGCTCTTCAACCGATCGCTACCTGCACCTGCCCGCCTGTCCAACAGCACTACTCTGGACGGCTCTGACTTAGAATACGTGGACAACTACAAATACTTAGGTGTCTGGTTAGACTGTAAACTCTCCTTCCAGACCCATATCAAACATCTCCAATCCAAAGTTAAATCTAGAATTGGCTTCCTATTTCGCAACAAAGCATCCTTCACTCATGCTGCCAAACATACCCTTGTAAAACTGACCATCCTACCAATCCTCGACTTTGGCGATGTCATTTACAAAATAGCCTCCAATACCCTACTCAACAAATTGGATGCAGTCTATCACAGTGCAATCAGTTTTGTCACCAAAGCACCATATACTACCCACCATTGCGACCTGTACGCTCTCGTTGGCTGGCCCTCGCTTCATACTCGTCGCCAAACCCACTGGCTCCATGTCATCTACAAGACAATGCTAGTTAAAGTCCCCCCTTATCTCAGCTCGCTGGTCACCATAGCATCTCCCACCTGTAGCACACGCTCCAGCAGGTATATCTCTCTAGTCACCCCCAAAACCAATTCTTTCTTTGGCCACCTCTCCTTCCAGTTCTCTGCTGCCAAGACTGGAACAAACTACAAAAATCTCTGAAACTGGAAACGCATATCTCCCTCACTAGCTTTAAGCACCAACTGTCAGAGCAGCTCACAGATTACTGCACCTGTACATAGCCCACCTATAATTTAGCCCAAACAACTACCTTTTTCCCTACTGTATTTAAATGATTTATTTATTTTGCTCCTTTGCACCCCATTATTTTTATTTCTACTTTTCACATTCTTCCATTGCAAAAATTCCAGTGTTTTACTTGCTATATTGTATTTACTTTGCCACCATGGCAAAATCTCACCTCATTTGCTCACATCGTATATAGACTTGTTTATACTGTATTATTGACTATGTTTGTTTTACTCCATGTGTAACTGTGTCGTTGTATGTGTCGAACTGCTTTGCTTTATCTTGGCCAGGTCGCAATTGTAAATGAGAACTTGTTCTCAACTTGCCTACCTGGTTAAATAAAGGTGAAATAAATAAAATAAATAAATAAGGCGTCAGCTAGATATAACGTGCAGGGATTTGTAGTCTTGCATGATGTCTACTTTGATGCTGAATAGCATTTTCAAAACTGCAAGTAATAGAGATTAATATATTGATAAAAGTCACCTTGTCCAAAAGAGATTTACCTGGTTATCAAAACGTCACACAAGGATAAGCCTACATGAAACACAGCCCTTATTTGAAGTATTTCTAAAATTCCATGTGGGAAAAAACTATGGTAGAAAAACGTTTGGAAAAAAAACCGATTGGAACCATTTCCTTGTTTGACCTCTAGGTTTTATAGTATTATGATACCTCCACAGAAACTCCTTGCTTGGTGAGTGAAAAAATACGAAAAAAGGCTACCTGCTGGAAAATACAGTTATCGCTCTTACTTCACCTCTTCCTCTCTGCTATTAGCTTATTTAAAAATACATATATGCCAAATTAACTACCATTGTCTGTAAATATATATATTTTTTAAACGCCTCTTTCGTTGCGTTATTATTGAGGGTGGGTAAATCTCGAGCAAGCGCGTTCCCATCTCTCCGCTCCCCTTTAACCAACCATGGTTACGTGTGCGCTCCCGCTACTAAGCGACAAGATGGCGGTCGCCGCCGGATCAGGTAAATTATTGAGATATATAAACGACTACCACATTACCTATTCCATGTAACAGTCAATAAACGTTTGTTTATGAAGTGTACAAACGTTCCATGTTGCAATATATCTTACATAAATGCTCAAGTACGGCTTCTTTTTTCAAAACATTGCTATACATAGCTAATAGTTAGCGAAATTAGCAAGCTAGCACCTGGTATCTGCCAGCTGACAAGGTTTTTTTGTCTTGTAATTTCCATTGCCATAGTGAATTGAAGCTAACAGGACATGTCAAATTCCTTTGGAACCTATCTATGCATAGTTACCCATACATTTAACGCTAAATTTGACTCATTAACATGGCAAAATAACTCGCCAACCTGTGTCGACTGATCAATTGCCGCGTCATTCACCAGGCGTTGTTTTTAGCCTGTAACTAGCTAACGTTTGCGAACCACTCTAGCTCGTGTCACAAACTAGCTAGCTGCTCACATTAGCTTCCACATCCAGAACGTCATTAGTAAGAAAGCTACAAGCTAGCTCATTATTCGCTAGTCGCAGGAGTAGGTCGAACTGGCTGAGTTGTCTTGAGGTAGTTGGCTAACTATATATGAACGGTTTCAGCACACGTTAGCCTGAACGACACGATTTGTCAGTGATTTCGTGAGGTAACTTCAACTAACTTGTCAGTCACATTGACTTGTAGTAGTTAGCTAGCTATCTTAAGTTATGTTGGAAATATGGCTATATTACATTGTATGTAGAAAATAGTATTTCTAGTTAACTATGATGACATCAATCCGCTAGCAAACGTTAGCTCACTCATCAGAATTTAGGCCAGATCCGTTTTGGCCTATGAACTGAAATGGCTAGCAAACGTTAGTAAGAATTGTCTACCCACACATTTCTTCGGATTGCTTTACAGGCCAGTGACGTTACAAATTGAATTAGCTAGCTCCATATATACGCCTAGTTGATCATCATTTAAGAACCCAAAATAGTCAGGGGTTTTATTGTACCAACTTTGGTTGGGTGGGGTAATTGATGCAGAGTGGTCTCTATAAATGTTACACGTATCTGATTAGCGTAATTATACACTAACTATCCATTTTTTATTACCAAAAACAATATACGCATAAATGCTGTAATTTGTAAAATGGAAATGAAATGCGACACTACCAGATAGCTATGACTAGGAATTTAGCAGAACATTTCTAGAACCTCCGTGTCAATGGGTCTACCCACTAAATCTGCCCTGATTTATTGCTCACCTCTGCACCCAATAATATAACAATGTCTAAACTTAGTGGATACAGTTCAGCTAGGAGCCACGAGTAACCCATTAATCAATCCCATTGATGTACTGTTTCCCCTGTGGTATACTCTAGTGATGGGAAACAGGCTTTCTGAAGTCTTTGGGGCTTTCACCAAATTGTGTTGAAAATGTTAATTCCTTTGAGCTTTTAACACAATGTGCATTAGTGACAGCTGCTGGTCAGTAATGAAAATCACTGTTTGATGTTTTATATATAAGTTTTTCCACTATTCATCAAATCTTCATGTGCAGCGGTTAGTTATGAGTCTTCATAGCCTACACTGAGTTACCTTTGCAGGTTCACACCTTTATCATGCTTCCAATTTTTAGCTGTGAATCCCCCCTTTGCTGTCAAATTTAATTTTGGTCATTATTTAGGATGCTTAAAGAAGGATTAAAAATATTAAGCCTTGAGATAATTGAGACAAGGATTGTGTATGTGTGCCATTGACGGTGAATGGCAAGTCAAAATGTTTCAGAGCTTTTGAACGGGTATGGTAGTAGGTGCCAGGCTCACCGATTTGTGTCAAGAATTGCAACGCTGCTGGGTTTCCCATTTGTACAAGAATGGTCCACCACCCAAAAGACATCCAGCCAACTTGACACAACTGTGGGAAGCATTGGCGTCAACATGGGCCAACATACCTGTTTAATGCTTTCGACAGTTTGTAGAGTCCATGCCCCAAAGAATTGAGGCGGTTCTGAGAAAAAAGGGGCGGGGTGCAAATATTAGGAAGGTGTACCTAATG
Organism: Oncorhynchus mykiss; assembly: GCF_057628025.1. Classification (NCBI taxonomy): domain Eukaryota; kingdom Metazoa; phylum Chordata; class Actinopteri; order Salmoniformes; family Salmonidae; genus Oncorhynchus; species Oncorhynchus mykiss. The sequence continues at coordinate 48,811,531 of NC_143037.1, read as the reverse complement.
TTTGGTATTCTCAGTGTTTTTTTAAACCATAATGGGATGTGTACTGTTTTGATTTAGTCTTGTATTTCAATAATTTCTGTTTTCTGTGCTTGTCTCTCACACTTACAGGCGTTAAGGTTCCTCGTAACTTCCGGCTGCTTGAAGAGCTGGAAGAAGGTCAGAAAGGTGTGGGGGATGGGACAGTGAGCTGGGGATTGGAAGATGATGAGGACATGACCTTAACAAGATGGAGAGGGATGATCATTGGCCCTCCTAGGGTGAGTAGGCTACTCTGATCCACAGGCATCCACCAAGTTTGGTTCCCTGGCCTTGTTCAGAAACGACCCCTAGTGCTGACCACACTAGGCACTTGTGGCAACCTGAGAGGTTATAACAGATGTAAGCAACATGGAAAAAATTCCACCTAGAATATCAAAGAGCAAGGTGGAGTTATAACCATAATGCTAAATCTATCCAAACCTCTGTTCTTCACAAGCTTCTAGGGAGTAGGGACTAGAGTTTGTTCCTGGATGAGGCCACTGTTTCCTATGTAGATGTTCTGTATAACCTGCTATCAGGAACCTTTGTCTGGCCTGCCATTCTCACTGATGTCTTTTGTATGTCATTTTTCAGACAATCTATGAAAATAGGATGTACAGTCTGAAGGTTGAATGTGGTCCCAGATATCCAGAGGCACCACCGTTTGTCAGATTTGTGACTAAGATCAACTTGAATGGTGTGCACAACTCCAATGGCGTGGTAAGTAAACCTGTTTGGGTGGCCTTTTTGGCTGTTTCATAAAATACTGTAAATCCTGCAAAATATTTCAATTTGGGAAGGAGGATATTAGAAAATATCTCCTTTGTGTTGTAGATATTTTTTGTTGTATGTTTGAAGATTTGGTTATGTTAATTGAAGTGAATGACTGATTTAAATTGCCCCTGGCTGCTATAATAAGATGGAGTTTAGTGCAGGGCTAACATGCAGTTGGGTGACTGGTACACAACATACACATGTACACATGGGTTTTGTTGTAGATATGTGGTAGTAGAGTAGTGGCCTGAGGGCACACACTTAATGTGTTGTGAAATGTAATGTTTTTAATTATATCTGCCTCACTTTTCCTAGGGTCCAGCATAATTAACTGCTGCCTTGGCAGCTGCTAATGGGAATCCATAATAAATAAAAATGCCTACTAAGTTTAGGTCACATTACAGACAGGAAATGTCACATGCAATAAGAGTCCATTGCCATTTCAGACGGCAGTACTTTGCTTGAACATACTAAATATAGTTATACATGATCATATATAATGTAGCTTCTGCAGGATAGGCTATTCCAGAGGTTGCATTAAAGTAGCCTTTGGGAAAGTATTCAGACCCTTGAAACAGTAACCCATAATGACAAAGCAAAAACAGTTTTTTAGAAATGTTTGCTAATTTATAAACTCAGCAAAAAAAGAAACGTCCTCACTGTCAACTGCGTTTATTTTCAGCATGTGTAAGTATTTGTACGAACATAAGATTCAACAACTGAGACGTAAACTGAACAAGTTCCACAGACATGTGACTAACATAAATGGAAAATGTGTCCCTGAACAAAGGGTGGTCAAAATCAAAAGTCAGTCAGTATCTGGTGTGGGCTCTTCGCTGGCCATGGCAGAACACTGACATTCCTGTCTTGCAGGAAATCACGCACAGAACGAGCAGTATGGCTAGTGGCATTGTCATGCTTGAATCATGTCAGGATGAGCCTGCAGGAAGGGTACCATATGAGGGAGGAGGATGTCTTCCCTGTAACGCACAACGTTGAGATTGCCTGCAATGACCACAAGCTCAGTCCGATGATGCTGTGACACACTGCCCCAGACCATGACGGACCCTCCACCTCCAAATCGATCCCGATCCAGAGTACAGGTCTCGGTGAAATGCTAATTCCTTCGAAGATAAACGCAAATCCCACCATCGCACCTGGTGAGACAAAACCGTGTCAGTGAAGAGCACTTTTTGCCAGTCCTGTCTGGTCCAGCGACAGTGGGTTTGTGCCCATAGGCAACGTTGTTGCTGGTGATGTCTGGTGAGGACCTGCCTTACAACAGGCCCTCAGTCCAGCCGCTCTTAGCCTATTGCGGACAGTCTGAACACTGATGGAGGGATTGTGCGTTCCTGGTGTAACTCGGGCAGTTGTTGCCATCCTGTACCTGTTCCACAGGTGTGATGTTGTAATACGTGGTCTGCCACTGCGAGGACAAGCAGCTGTCCGTCCTGTCTCCCTGTAGCGCTCTTTTAGGCGTCTCACAGTACGGACATTGCAATTTATTGCCCTGGCCACATCTGCAGTACTCATGCTTCCTTGCAGCATGCCTAAGGCACGTTCCCACAGATGAGCAGGGACCCTGGGCATCTTTCTTTTGGTGTAGAACGGCCTGCAGTGACTTAAGTTTTCATAACTGTGACCTTAATTGCCTACCGTCTGTAAGCTGTTAGTGTCTTAATGACCGTTCTATAGGTGCATGTTCATTAATTGTTTATGGTTCATTGAACAAGCATGGGAAACAGTGTTTAAACCCTTTACAATGAAGATCTGTGAAGTTATTTGGATTTTTACGAATTATCTTTGAAAGACAGGGTCCTTCCTGATAAAGGGCAGTTTCTTTTTTCGCTGAGTTTATATATAAACAAAAACTATGACATTTACTTAAGTTTTCTGACTCTTTACTTAGTACTTTGTTGAAGCACCTTTGAAAGCATTGTCTTATTGTGTGTGACACTACAAGCTTGGCACATCTATATTTGGTGATTTTCTCCCAGTCTTCTCTGCAGATGCTCTCAAGCTCTGTCAGGTTGGATGGGGAGTGTCGCTGCACAGCTATTCGATCAAGTTCAGGTTCTGACTGGGCCAAGTACGAGCTCTGGCTTCCGGACATTTAGAGACTTGTCCCAAAGCCACTCCTGCAATGTCTTGGCTGTGTGCTTAGGGTCGTTGTCCTGTTGGAAGGTGAACTTTAACCCGCTCCAGAGCAGACTGGGGCTTTCATCAAAGATCTCTCTGTACTTTGCTCCGGTCATATTTCCCTCAATCCTGACTTGTCTCCCAGTCCCTGCCGCTGAAAAACATCCCCACAGCATGATACTGCCACCACTATGCTTCACCCTAGGGAAGGTTTTCATCGTGGCGTGATGCTTGGCATTCAGGCCAAATAGTTGAATCTTGGTTTCATCAGAACAGAGAATCATGGTCTGAACTCCAAGCAGACTGTAATGTGCCTTTTACTGAGGAGTGGCTTCCATCTGGCCACTCTACCATAAAGGCCTGATTGATGGAGTGCTGCAGAGATGTCTGTTCTTCTAGAAGGTTCTCCCATCTCCACAGAGGAGCTCTGTCAGTGACCATCGGGTTCTTGGTCACCTTCCTGATCCAAGGCCCTTGTCCCCTGATTGCTCAGTCTTGGTGCTTCCAAACTTCAATTTAAGAATGATGGAGGCCACTGTTCTTGGGGACCTTCAATGCTGCAGACATTTTTTTTTTTTTTATTTTTTTTTTACCCTCCCCCAGATCTGTGCCTCGACACAATCCTGTCTCGGAGCTCTATGGACAATTATTTCGACCTCATGGCTTGGTTTTTGCTCTGACATGCATTGTCAAGTGGGACGTTATATAGACCGATGTGTGCCTTTCCAAATAATGTCCAATCAATTGAATTTACCACAGGTAGACTCCAATCAAGTTGTAAGAACATCTCAAGGATGATCAATGGAAAGAATGCACTTAAGCTCAACCTTGAGTCTCATAGCAAAGGTTCTGTATACTTATGTAAATAAGGTAGTTCTGTTTTTTATTTAGTATACATTGGCAAAAATGTCATGCTGGTTTCGCTTTAAAGTTATGGTGTGTTGTGTGTAGATTGATGAGGGGAAATAAACAATTTAATACATTTTAGAATAAGGCTGTAACATAACAAAATGTGGGAACAGTCAAGGGGTCTGAATACTTTCCGAAAGGCACTGTATCTGCATTTTACATCCATTAAAAAAACTTTTTCTGGCAGGATATGTTAGTGTGATGGATGTGAGAGTGTGATTAAGATGTGACAATGTTTCTCTCTCCTTGTTACCTGTCCTGCAGGTTGACACACGAGCAGTGTCTGCGCTGGCCAAGTGGCAGAACTCATACAGCATCCGTGTGGTCCTGCAGGAGCTCAGACGACTCATGATGTGCAAGGAGAACATGAAGCTCCCCCAGCCACCAGAGGGCCAGATCTACACCAACTGAACCCATGTTACTACTCTCCTCCTTTTCCCCCTCTTTTGTTTTCAGTCATCCTTTCACCCCATCTACCACCTCCCTCCTTTTTTCATTCAGGTGCCTGCCAACACTCAAGCGTACATACACACACACACACACAGATATAGGGACCTACATGTATGCACGTGTACATAAACACATAGACATAGGAACATACATGTGTGCGAACGTATATGCTGACACACAAACATGCAATCACTTCTGTATGCGCCATTCCTAGGCCCTGGCCCCTCCCCTCTTCCATCACTGGAGCTCTGGTTGGCCTAAAGAAGACGAGGCAGGCGGAGTCATCGGTCCACACCAGGCCTGATCATTCGAATACTGTACATCTTAATCTTTTTTTATTATTATTGGTTATAAATGCAGATTGTACAATAACATAAATAATCTCGAGTGTACATTTTGTGTGCTGCCTTTTTGTAATAGAGAAAGAACCCCAGCCTGTCAACAGTTTCCTTGTTTATAATTATAATCCACCAATTATGCGAGTATTTGTGGATGTTGTTTAGTGCAATATATAAATGAGATACATTTTCTTATCAGGTTCTAAACATAAAGATCAACCAGTCAATTACCTTACCTCCCCATTGATTTCAAGAGCTTGACCCAACAAATATGTGAAAATATTTAGTGTTTTTCTGGGCTTTGTGCATGTTTGTATATAGAATAGCATATTTACCATATCCACTGGAAATGCATGTGACTGCAGCAGCGTATGGCAAGATGCCTGAAGTAGTAAGGCCTTCATGCTGTCACTTTGGTCAACACTTGCGTGGCCATGACAGAAGCAACCACTGATATTTCGCCTCCCATATCCAGTAATGTTTTAGTTCAGAAGTGTAATTGAGTGTATAAACTCAATACAATAAAATGTGCCATCTGATAGGGTTCACACAGCAGAGAACTTGAGTTAGCTACCTCTTTCGGTCGTTAGTTATAGGAGAGTAGAATTGACCGTTTTCTTCCCCCATAAATCTTGCATCATGCCTTCACAATTGTGTATAGTGTCCAGAGTCCTATGGTTCTAACCCCCTGCAGCCATTTCCCATGTTTGTCTTAGCTTACTAGAGTCATTGGGTGTAAGGTCATTCATACACTGTTAGTATGGGTTATGAAACTACAGTGATTGTACTTTTACACTATCTTTGTCATGATCTTATGTATAGTGTTTACGTCTGTTCCCTTTGAGTGAGCTTACCTAACATGCAGTAAATCTCAGTGTGACCAGTTTTCTGACTATTTCTCGTACAATATTACAATTATGCTCCTTGAAGTGGGATCGGAGGAAATAGTATACATCAAAAGGGTGCAGTCCTATTAGCTTAAGTTCAGCATTTAAAATTCTGTGGACATAATTTCCCTTGTGCAAATTGTAAAATGGCATACATTGCATTCAGAAAGTATTCGGACCCCTTGACTTTTTCCACATTTTGTTACTTTACAGCCTTGTTCTAAAATTGATTAAATTGTTTTTATCCCCTCTCAATCTACACAAATACCCCATAATGACAAACTAAAAACAGGTTTTCAGAAATGTTAGCAAATGTATTAAAAATAAACATATTTTTACATAAGTATTCAGACACTTAACTCAGTACTTTGCTGAAGCACCTTTGGCAGCGATTACTGCTTCGAGTCTTCTTGGGTATGACACTACAAGCTTGGCACACTTGTATTTGGGGAGTGTCTCCCATTCTTCTCTGCAGATGCTCTCAAGCTCTGTCAGGTTGGATGAGGAGCGACGCTGCACAGCTATTTTTAGGTCTCTAAAGATGTGAGATCGGGTTCAAGTCCGGTCTCTGGGTGGGCCATTCAAAGACTTGTCCCGAAGCTACTCCTGCGTTGTCTTGACTGTGTGCTCGTCCGGTTGGAAGGTGAACCTTCGCCCAAGTCTGAGAACCTGCTCCAGAGCACTCAGGATTTCAAGGATCTCTCTCTACTTTGCTCCATTCATCTTTCCCTCAATCCTGACTAGTCTCCCAAGTCCTCACCGCTGAAGAACATCCTCACAGCATGATGCTTGCTGCCACCTCCATGATTCATTTTAGGGATGGTGCCAGGTTTCCTGCAGACGTGACGCCTGGCATTCAGGCCAAGGAGTTGAATATTGGTTCTCATGGCCTGAGAGTACTTTAGGTGCCTTTGGCAAACTCCAAGTGGGCTGTTGTGCCTTTTACTGAGGAGTGGCTTCTGTCTGGCCACTCTACCATAAAGGCCTGATTTGTGGAGTGCTGCAGAGATGATTGTCTTTCTGGAAGGTTCTCCCATCTCCACAGAGGAGCTCTGTCAGTGACCATCGGGATCTTGGTCACTTCCCTGACCAAGGCGCTTCTCCCCCGATTGCTCAGTTTGGCCGGTGCGGCCAGCTCTAGGAAAAGTCTTGGTGGCTCCAAACTTTTTTTATTTTATTTCACCTTTATTTAACCAGGTAGGCCAGTTGAGAACAAGTTCTCTTTTACCACTGCGACCTGGCCAAGATAAAGCAAAGCAGTGTGCCAAAAACAGAGTTACACATGGGATAAACAAACGTACAATCAATAACAATAGAAAAATCTGTATACAGTGTGTGCAAATGAAGTTAGGAGGTAAGGCAATAAATAGGCCAATAGTGGTGAAGTAATTACAATTTTGCAATTTACACTGGAGTACACTGTCAACTGTGTGCCTTTCCAAATCATGCCCAATCAATTTAATTTACCACAGACTCCCAAGTTGTAGAAACATCTCCAGGATGATCAATGAAAACAGGATGCACCTGAGCTCAATTTCGAATCTCATAGCAAAGGGTCTGAATACTTATGTAAATAAGGTATTTCTGTTCTTATTTTTAATAAATTTGCAAACATTTCTAAAAACCTGTTCGTTTTGTCATTAAAGGGGTATTTTGAAGCTGAAAGCAGGGCAAGTACAGTTAGCGAGAAAGATGAGTGGACAACAGTTTAGTCCAAGAATGGAACAAAAATGACTAAAATTGTTGTGGAAAATGACCTGATGGATATTTCTTGTACGATTTTTGGTTAAGGATGTTTATTTGGGAAACCCCTTTGAAGTCACGGGGATGGCAAGAAGGCACAGGGAAAAGTGGATGCAGTCAAAGTAACCAGGAGTTGTATGGTGTTGATAGCGTGTGTATCTAAAGAGCAAAAGGAGCGTGCATTGTGGGTCAATATCTTAGGCTAAAAATTCCAGAAGTAGTGTATGCATGTCGCTTGACATACGGAGAATGGGAGGAAAAAAGAGCAAAGTGTATCTGTATTATTTATGTTCGATGAGCATTTTTCCACCCTATGGAAAGTTTGAATATATAAGATATGCAGTAAAACCCGATGCAATGCAAGAAGTGTAAAAAGTTTGACCATGTGTCAAGCGTTTGCAGACGGAAGGAATATGTTATGTAAATGTTAAATGTTGCAACTGTGGTGAGGATCATATTTCCAAATTCCCTGAGAGCCCTGTTATGGTGAAAGAGGTTGAGGGGTCAAACATCAGGGCTGTACAGCAAAATCTCCTCTGTGAAGGCGGTGAAGAGCGTTGAAAGGGGCAAGAGGCCACAGTTCTGAAGAACATATGGCGGTGGATGGACCACAACCAGTTATAAATGTTATACGTCACTCAAGTGATCTGGATACACTTATTGTGAAGATGGTGGATTTTGTAGCATTTATAGCCACAGTTTTTAATTGTACTGCACAAGTGTCCAAGAAGATGGACATCATTATATCTGCAGCCGAGAGTTTTGGGCCTCCAAGACTTAACAGCAGAAGCACTGCAAGGAATACTGTCGTCAGGAAATGTCCCGCCCTCATCCTCATCCTTCTGAGCCTGTGTGAGGACCTGATTAAAACAGAGAAGCAGGCTGATTTAGTTTAACATTTCATTACTGATGGTTTGTTTGGAATGTATTTTTTACCTTGTATATTTTTCCCTTTTTGGATCCTCATTACCCACCTGTACATTAGGTGGTAGAATGCACATATAATTGTTATGAACGCCATTATACCAAAGAAGAAGTGTATGTCAGAGAAAAAACCAAGCCATGAGGTCGAAGGAATTGTCCGTTGAGCTCCGAGACAGGATTGTGTCGAGACTCAGATCTGGGGAAGGGTACCAGAACATTTCTGCAGCATTGAAGGTCCCCAAGAACACAGTGGCCTCCATCATTCTTAAATGGAAGAAATTTGGAACCATCAAGACTTCCTAGAGCTGGCTGCCCGGCCAAACTGAGCGATCGAGGGAGAAGGGCCTTGTTCAAGGAGATGACCAAGAACCCAATGATCACTGTGACAGAGCTACAGAGTTCCTCTGTGGAGATGGGATAACCTTCTAGAAGAACAATCATCTCTGCAGCACTCCACCAATCAGGCCTTCATGGTAGAGTGACCAGACGGAAGCCACTCCTCAGTAAAAGGCACATGACAGCCCTCTTGGAGTTTGCCAAAAGGCACCTAAAGGGCTCTGAAACCAAGATTGAACTCTTTGGCGTGAATGCCAAGTGTCACGGTCACGTCTGGAGGAAACCAGGCACCACTCATCACCTGGCCAATACCATCCCTACATTGAAGCTTGGTGGTGGCAGCATCATGCTGTGGGGATTTTTTCAGCGGCAGGGACTTGGAGACTAGTCAGGATTGAGGGAAAGATGAACGGAGCGAAATACAGCGAGATCCTTGATGAAAACCTGCTCCAGCTCGCTCAGTACCCCAGCCTGGGGCGAAGGTTCACCTTCCAACAGGACAATGATCCTGAGCACACAGCCTAGACAATGCAGGAGTGGCTTCAGGTCAAGTCTCTGAATGTCCAGAAGCGAGAGCCCGTAATTGGCCCTGCAAGAGGAGCCCAGCCAGAGCCAGGACTTGAACCCGATCTAATATCTCTGGAGAGAATTGGAAATAGCTGTGCAGCGTTCTCCCCATCCAACCTGACAGGGCTTGAGAGGATGGGAGAAACTTCCCAAATACAGGTGTTCCAGTCTTGTAGCGTCATACCCAAGAAGGCTGTAATTGCTGCCTAAAGTGCTTCAACAAAGTACTGAGTAAAGGGTCTGAATACTTACGAATGTAAATGTAACATTTCTGTTTTTTATTTGTAATACATTTGGTTAAATGTATATACCTGTTTTGCTTTGTCATTATGGGGTATTGTGTGTAGATTGATGAGGGGGTAAAACAACTATTGAATCAATTTTAGAATAAGGCTGTAATGTAACAAAATGTGGAAAAAGTGAAGGGGTCAGAATACTTTCCCAAATGCACTATAATTGTGGAATGAGAAAATGGACCTTAGGTCTCCCATTAGTCTCACGCGGCCGGGCAGGCGGAGGAATGGGACGTCCCATCTCTACTATGTCTGACTTTATGACTGTTGCACAGACTTAAAAAGGACACAGTTGAGTTTAATCTAACACGGTGGAGCTGACTGCTGGACTGGACTCTGAACTACCCACAAGGCAGTAGTTTCCTAGTTTATCCTCCAGCCTGTGTGTGAAGGAGAGAGGAAGCCGGTCACATTGTCCCAAAAAAGCTCTATATATGGGATGAGAGGGAGGAAGTTGGATTCCTCAATAGGGAATCCACCCAGTGGCTCAAGAAACCTGTGAGTACAAGTTTTAATATTCTTGATTCCTATGAGTTGTTAAAAAAAGTCAAGCAATGGAACAAAAATGAAAGCTTAAGTGTATCAATTTCATATATTGTAAAGGAGGCCTTTTTCAGGTAGATTCTGAAGATCTATTCCTCTGACAAGAATAACAGTGATCAATATGAAGTTAAGGTTCTTGCACTCCCTTCACTTTAAAATATTATTTGTGTAAATTACTGTAACACATCTGGGCTTTGTTAGCCAGGATGATACACAGAATGTGATGGTATTGGCTCTGACATTGTCTAATTTGTTAGGCCCAATATCATGAAATGGTGTAAAAGCTAAACGCCTGTCTGATTTTTTTCACTAGGAGAGATAGGAAACGAGCCGTGTAGACCGAATTGTGCAGTAGCAAAGTTGACTTTGTAAAGGTAAAAGGAGCGACTTGAGTTCCAGGATCCGGTCGAAGTATTCATTTTAATAAAGAGTTTTGGGTAAAGGTGGTCATGTGAAAATGCAAAGGCTAATAGCACCAGTGGCTGAGAAGCCACAACCAAGAATAGCATGGTGCAAATTATGCTTATGAGTCTCAAGAATATATAGTCATTCTGAATTACGTATAGATGCATCTTAACAGACAATGGTTGATATGAAACGGATATAATTTCTAGTTCAACAATGAAACATTTGCCACTTTGGGAACAGCATGTGATGTTCAGCAGCTTGAGCCAGTTCACGGTTTGGAGTGTCAGTGTCACGAGTTGAATTGTGTGTCCTGTGTGATCTAGGTGGTCATCAGGCATCTGGCTGGCCAGGCTGGCCCCCACTGCCTTGTGGCATGTTGTATTTCTAGACCATGTGTTAGGGAAGTGAAAATTACTTCAGCTGGTTGACATGCGACTGTGTAGAGTAGACTGAAATACTTGTCTGTTATATTGCTAGTATTGTCTCAAGGTTTCATGGTCTCCTCAATGGTCTCATCTGTGTATTCATTTAAAATACAATACATCTGATAATCACTACTCCAGCTCCACAGTTAGGTAGATGTTCTTGACTTTGAGGTAATCAGTGTAACTAAATAACTAAACCAGTAATTTCGAAGTGTGACATTTGCACCCTTGAGCAACACCCCGTGCATAAAATATAGGGCACACAGAGGCTGCTTTACACAGGCTGCCCAATTATGATATTTTTTCCACTAATTGGTCTTTTGACCAATCACATCAGATATTTTCACATTAGATATTTCTCAGAGCTCATCTGATTGGTCAAAATACTAATTTGGTGAATTAAAAGATCAGAATTGGGCTACCTGTCTAAACACAGCCGAGAGCATCAGTTTAACTAGATCTGCTTATAACAGGTTGCTTCACCCTGTATGACTAAAGTTACAGTGTAAAATAGCACAGTAAACAGCTGTTTGGTTAAAAGTTAAAGACCAAATTCCAATGACAATAGGAATGCACTTTCAGTAACTAAGAACAAATTTGGTAAGCCCACAATAACAATGTGATATTTGCTCTTGGTTAATCATTATTGATGATTCAGGCTATAGGTCAATGCCTACCAGTTGATAGATCCTTTCAGAGAGATTTGGTACTAGAGTACTGACATTAATACTTTTACTCGCATAATTATTGTCCTAGTCATTTGATCCTTAATCTACAGTGGGGCAAACAAGTATTTAGTCAGCCACCAATTGTGCAAGTTCTCCCACTTAAAAAGATGCGAGAGGCCTGTAATTTTCATCATAGGTACACTTCAACTATGACAGACAAAATGAGAAGGAAAAAATCCAGAAAATCACATTGTAGGATTTTTAATGAATTTATTTGCAAATTATGGTGGAAAATAAGTATTTGGTCAATAACAAAAGTTTATCTCAATACTTTGTTATGGGGCTGTTGCTGGGCAACACAGACTTTCAACTCCCTCCAAAGATTTTCTATGGGGTTGAGATCTGGACACTGGCTAGGCCACTCCAGGACCTTGAAATGCTTCTTACGAAGCCACTCCTTCAATGCCCGGGCTGTGTGTTTGGGATCATTGTCATGCTGAAAGACCCAGCCACGTTTCATCTTCAATGCCCTTGCTGATGGAAGGAGGTTTTCACTCAAAATCTCATGATACATGGCCCCATTCATTCTTTCCTTTACACGGATCAGTCGTCCTGGTCCCTTTGCAGAAAAACAGCCCCAAAGCATGATGTTTCCACCCCCATGCTTCACAGTAGGTATGGTGTTCTTTGGATGCAACTCAGCATTCTTTGTCCTCCAAACACGACGAGTTGAGTTTTTACCAAAAAGTTATATTTTGGTTTCATCTGACCATATGACATTCTCCCAATCTTCTTCTGGATCATCCAAATGCTCTCCAGCAAACTTCAGATGGGCCTGGACATGTACTGGCTTATGCAGGGGGACACGTCTGGCACTGCAGGATTTGAGTCCCTGGCGGCGTAGTGTGTTACTGATGGTAGGCTTTGTTACTTTGGTCCCTGCTCTCTGCAGGTCATTCACTAGGACCCCCCGTGGGGTTCTGGGATTTTTGCTTACCGTTCTTGTGATCATTTTGACCCCACGGGGTGAGATCTTGCATGGAGCCCCAGATCGAGGGAGATTATCAGTGGTCTTGTATGTCTTCCATTTCCTAATAATTGCTCCCACAGTTGATTTCTTCAAACCAAGCTGCTTACCTATTGCAGATTCAGTCTTCCCAGCCTGGTGCAGGTCTACAATGTTGTTTCTGGTGTCCTTTGACAGCTCTTTGGTCTTGGCCATAGTGGAGTTTGGAGTGTGACTGTTTGAGGTTGTGGACAGGTGTCTTTTATACCGATAACAAGCTCAAACAGGTGCCATTAATACAGGTAACGAGTGGAGGACAGAGGAGCCTCTTAAAGAATAAGTTACAGGTCTGTGAGAGCCAGAAATCTTGCTTGTTTGTAGGTGACCAAATACTTATTTTACACCATAATTTGCAAATAAATTCATAAAAAATCATACAATGTGATTTTCTGGATTTTTTTTCCATTTTGTCTGTCATAGTTGAAGTGTACCTATGATGAAAATTACAGGCCTCTCTCATCTTTTTAAGTGGGAGAACTTGCACAATTGGTGGCTGACTAAATACTTTTTTCCCCCACTGTAATTTGATCATTTTAGCAGCAATGTCTTTCAGTATTACTGGTATCTCGATATTTCCTCTCTTTCTAGGCTCTGAAGGCTGGCTGGGTTGAAACTGTTCAGAGAGATCTTCACTTCAGATCAGAAATTCCTCCAGAAGACTACCTCACCTGACCTGACTGGGACCAGCAACAATACAGCCATGTCTTTGCGGATCCATGTGCTGGCCTGCTGCTTCGGCCTGGGCTCCTGGGTGGCTGTCAATGGCCTGTGGGTGGAGCTCCCCCTCATCGTTAACACTCTCCCCGAGGGCTGGGAACTACCATCTTACCTGACCGTTATCATCCAGTTCGCCAACCTGGGGCCTCTGCTGGTCACTCTCATGCACAAGCTGTGTCCGGGCCGTCTGAAGGAGAGAGCTGCCATCTACTGTGTGTTGTCCATAGGTGTCCTGGCCTGTATACTTCTGGCGTTCTCCTGGGATGAGACCACAGTGGTGGCGGCGGCATCTCGGAGCACAGCCTTCTTTATCCTCACCTTCTTCCTGGCCTTGGTGGACTGCACCTCCTCTGTCACCTTCCTGCCCTTCATGATGCAGCTGCCAGCCCACTACATCACCACCTACTTCATTGGAGAAGGCCTGAGTGGCTTTATCCCTGGTCTGGTGGCTCTCGGCCAGGGCGTCGGCATGGCCAAGTGTGTGAATGCCACTCAGTCCTCTGGTAACCTCACTGAAGAGGATATGTACATTGTCCAGACCCAGTTTCTACCGCCCAACTTCTCCACCGAGGTGTTTTTCTTCTTCCTGGCGGCCATGATGTGCATCAGCCTGGCAGCATTCTCTGCACTAAACAGGCTCCCACGTACCTTTGAACTGTCCACAGAGAACTTGGTTCCAGACACTGACACAGTGGCGTCAGTCTGCTCCGGACTAGACAACCATGGAGCAGTGACTGAAGGGGAGAACTCAAACCCAAAATGCCACAGTGAGGAATCAGGTCAGGACAGGCCACAGCTGGCTAAATCAGGCCACTCTGTTTTTCAGTTAACTTTTATCTATTTCATGGTGGTCTGGGTGAATGGGGCGACTAACGGCCTCTTGACCTCGGTGCAGACATACTCCTGTATGCCCTACGGTAACCTGGCATATCACCTGTCGGCTGCTCTGGCATCCTGTGCCAACCCAGTGGCCTGTATAGTCGCCATGTTTTTTCCTAAAAGGTAAAACCTCAGTAACTCTCTAAATGGATTATTATGGTTGAAATAGCTTTCCACTGTTAAAGGTTGACACATTTTACAGCATGCTAAGGTAAAACAAATATGTTATATACTAGTATATGATAAAGTAATTCAGCTTTCCCTCACTATCTCTGTGGTTATCTAGAATGTATTTTCTTCAGATACAGGTACTTAACCAGTTCCTGTTCTGAGTCTCTGTTTAGGTCACTAGTGCTCCTGGGTGTACTGTGTCTCATTGGATCAGTCTTTGGAGGATACAACATGGCAATGGCCACCATGAGTCCATGTCCACTACTACAAGGCTCCGCACTAGGAGAAGCCATCATAGTGAGTAACACACCACCTGTAGAGATACTTTAGGTCTCAGTCCAGGGACACTTTCTAAGAAAGGGTTGGCTCTCTGTCAGTTCATTGATTCTTGTTATTGCAGAAAAGGAATAGTGACAAAGTTGTTGCTGTCATGTTTGGAAGATGCTATCACCTATTATTTTCTGGAATACCAATGATCTACAATAGCTATACCGAGATAACATTTACAATTTAGTAATTTAGCAGACGCTTTTATCCAGAGAGACTTATCTTAAGATAGCTAGGTGGGACAACCACATATCTCAGTCATAGTAAGTCCATTTTTCCTCAATACAGTAGCTATCAGCAAAGTCAGTGCAAGCAGGAGGGTAGAAGTCAAGTGCGAGTATTAGTTCATAAAGGGCACTTGTTTTTGTTTGGGGGAGCTGATGTGGGATTATTTAAGATACTCTTTGAAGAGGTATGGTTTCAGATGTTTTCATAAAATGGGCAGGGACTCTGCTGTCCTAGCTTCAGGGGGGTAACTGGTTCCACCTTTGGGGTGCCAGGACAGAGAAGAGCTTTGACTGGGATGAGCGGGAGCTGCCGTCCTGTAGGTGGCAGAACGTAATGCTCGGGTTTGGGTGTAGGGTTTGAGCAGAGCCTGAAGTTAGGGGGGGGTAGTTCCTCTTGCTGCTCCGTAGGCAAAAACCATAGTTTTGTAGTGGATGTGAGCTTCAACTGCAACATACCGAAACAAAACGAACTATGCAAGAGATTTTGTTGTAGAGTTAGGATTCTATTGCATTGCCAGGCAGGACTCAGGCATGTACTCTACACAGACCGGTGCGCCATAACCAATCAGAGCTGAAGTAGGGCTGTATGCAAATTGACAATTGCCATATATGGATCTGTGCCATTCCCTTTGATCTGGACTGTTTGTACAACATCAACTTAAAGCGGTGTTCACAGTAAATGTGTGCTGGAAGTTACACAGAAATTTCAGCAGACCTGAAATTTGCTTAGTGATGAAAAAAATTTGAGGGAACATTGCTGATAATGTTACCTTGAAACCCTCAGGTGCTGTCGTGGGTCTTCTTCACAGGGATACTGTCTTATGTCAAGGTGATGGTGGGCGTCATCTTCAGAGATGAGAGCCACAGCGCCCTGGTGTGGTGTGGAGCAGCGGCACAGACAGGCTCTCTGCTGGGCTCTGCCATCATGTTCCCACTGGTAAATGTCTACAACCTGTTTCAGTCAGGAGACTTCTGTAACACCAAGTGCCCTTTATGATGGTGACCTATTCCTAAAACACTAACATAACCACGGGTAAGTAGCCTTGTCCATGCCAGAATGGCCCATCTCATAGAACACTCCCAGGAAAGGACACTAGTACCTGCTAGTACTTATACCAACTGGGGTGGTGTGTGAATAATGTGGGGAATGAACAATGACTGGACAAGATTAGAGATTGGACTCTGAACATGCCTTCAAGGGCACTCTCTTCTGAGAGAGAAATCCACCTGGATCAATGGACTAAAATATAACATTTCAAAATGTTGCTCAATTAATATTTGAAAATGTTTTATAAAGTGTGATTCACAACCCACGCTCAAGGTTAGCAATGATTGTTTAAAATACCTGCCCTAGTAAGTGGGTCAAGCACCTTTGAAATACTTTCTGTGAATAGCCTCAATCTTTTCATCTTTATTGTGTCGTAGACTTTTTGTTGTTGTTGTTGGACAAAATCTTTATTCATTTTAAAATGTGGTTGTTGGGGTAGGCTACATGCACACATTCACATAATTTAATAGTTAAGCTTAGACACACCTACTCATTCATGGGTTTTTCTTCATTTTTTACTATTTTCTACACTGTAGAATAATAGTGAAGACATCAAAACTATGAAATAAGAAATCCTATAGTAACCAAAAAATTGTTAAATAAAAGTCAGATTCTTCAAAGTAGCCACCCTTTGCCTTGATGACAGCTTTGCAGACTCTTGGCGTTCTCTCAACCAGCTTCATGAGGCAGTCACCTGGAATGCATTTCAATTAGCAGGTATGCCTTGACCTTTTAAGGATTGGACCCTTTTTTTTTTCAATTATCTCCTAAAATGACATACCCAAATCAAACTACCGGTAGCTCAGGACCTGAAGCAAGGATATGCACATTTTTGATACCATTTGAAAGGAAACACTTGACGTTTGTGGAAATGTGAAATTAATGTAGGAGAATATAACACATTAGATTTGGTAAAAGATCATACAAAAAAAAACATTTTTATTTTTTTGTAACGTCAACTTTGAAATGCAAGAGAAAGGCCATAAGGCCATAAATTCCAGCCCAGGGGCAACTTAGATAATTTCACCACTAGATGGCAGCAGTGTATGTGAAGTTAGCTTGCAGGTGACCGGCCCACCACAAGGAGTCGCTAGAGTCGTCTGTCCTCGGTTGCAACACTCACTACCGAGTTCTAAAACTGCCTCTGGAAGCAAAGTCAGCACAAGAAGGGTTCATCGGGAGCTTCATGAAATGGGTTTCCATGGCCGAGCAGCCGCACACAAGCCTAAGATCAACATGTGCAATGGCAAGCGTCAGCTGGAGTTGTGCAAACCTTGCTGCCATAGGACTCTGGACCAGTGGAAACACGTTCTCTGGATTGATGAATCGCGCTTCACCATCTGGCAGTCTGACTGACAAATCTGGGTTTGCCGGATGCCAGGAGAACGCTACCTGCCCCAATGCATAGTGTCAACTGTAAAGTTTGGTGGAGGAGGAATAATGGTCTGGGGCTGTTTTTCATGGATCGGGCCAGGCCCATTATAGTTCCAGTGAAGGGAAATCTTAAAGCTACATCATACAATGACATTCTAGACGATTCTGTGTCCAACTTTATGGCAAAATTTGGGGAAGCCCTTTCCAGTTTCAGCATGACAATGCCCCTGTGCACAAAGTGAGGTCCATACAGAAATGGTTTGTCAAGAAGAACTTGACTGGCCTGCACAGAGCCTTGACCTCAACCCCATCAAACACCTTTGGGATGAAATGGAACGCCGACTGCGAGACAGGCCCAATAACCCAACACCAGTGCCCAACCACACTAATGCTCTTGTGGCTGATTGGAAGCAAGTCCCCGCAGCAATGTTCCAACATCTAGTGGAAAGCCTTCCCAGAACAGTGGAGGTTGTTATAGGAGCAAAGGTGGGACCAACTCCTTATTAATTATATATTGTTTATTTGTATGTTTGGCTTTAGCTGAGAATATTCTTTACAGAGTCACGTATATTTTTCAAGGCCTCAATTGTTCTTTGTCACGCACAAAGATTCATTCTCACTGTTGATAATTCTAATGTTATAACTTAATAGTAATAATAGTAACTGTATCCACTGGCGAATTGGGAGAGAGTGAGGTGAATGCCATATAAGAGCCAACATCTTTTTTTCCGGCAGTGGTGCCTGCCAGCAGTAATTGTCTCTGATTTATTGAGTCATTAAGTAACATAGTAGATGCAAAGCATTGAATATTTACATTCATGCACTTTGAAATGGAGTAACTTTGACCCAGAAGCATTTAACTGCAGGGCAATCACACATCCTATGAAGGAATGTGCCTACCTGATTTAGGGGACACAGTGAACAGTCGGGGAAAATGTCATCTTAAAACGTTTCGTTGGTGTTAAATACAATCTGTTAACAAACTTCCATGTATATGGTGATGGTTCGGATTACGGGATGCCAAAGTCATATTTTTCATATTCTGTTCGAGTTAAAGGGTTGTTCATATTCACTTAGATCTGTGGACCCTAATTATTTTAATGGCTAGCTCAGAATAGAGATCAGCCCCTTTGGGAGTCCAGGTTCAGTAGTTGGGTCTCCCAAGGGACTCCATAGACCAGCATAGTTGACCTAACTTGTACATATAGAAAAAAAAGGAGTTGCCTGTAATGTGCCTTTCAAATTTTGGAGTGTTCTCAAACCATTACTGTCCTTGATAACGGCAAGGATACAGATTCCACATTTGGACTATTCGAGGGAATGCAAAAGGCTGTCCTCAAAGATCACAAGGCGTTATAGTGAAATATTGAAGTATGGGCATGCCATTTTGATTCTCAGTTACATTGTTTTTAAATGTTGTGCCAAATAGAGATTGCTTAAGCAATAATGACACCAAACCGTAGTTTACATTGTTTAACGGATATATTGATTAAGACCAACACTTCCATGGCAATAGGAGACATTATATTTCTCTATATACACAGCCAGGGGGCAGAAGAATCATGTCTAAACCAATTTAGGATGGTTGACTTTTTTCATACATGTATGATTATTTTAAACCAAGTTAAAAATGTGGAATAAACAGAATCCAGATTCACTCAAAATCAAGTCAATTAAGTAAATAACACCTTCTTAAATCAATTATTAAACAGACACAAGACTCTTCATCAGACAGATGATGCCACCTTGTATTGCTACTAGTGAACTGGGCTCTTTGCTGTGTGTAAATGTTTCCCATTGCAACTCATGATGGCATCACTATACCGTGTCAGAAAAAAGTGCCTACAATTCTTTGCATTCCTCTGGCACCCCAGCAGATTCTCTGAACACAAAATACATTTAAGTACACTTTGTCCATTTAACACTGCTTGTATAACGGCTTTAATATCTCTATGTTTTTGTGTGTCTGTGAAAGTTTTCAAGAGCTTTCCGTGTAAGATCATCATGTGACTTGCACTGTTGATTGTTTTTGTAAATACAATATAGATCACACAACGTCATGTGTCAATATGTTCAACGTCATGTGTTCACTCACATACAATGTGGCTTCGAGACATACTGTGGCTATCATGTATGTCTGAGAATTCGATTACTGCAGATTACAGCACCTTCTCTCAGGAGGATGCTGCTCTTCCATGGGAAGCGTGATGTCCCCATCAGCAGCTGTTGTTCCTTCAGTCTCTATCCCTCTATCCCCTTCCCCTCAGACGAGTGGAGGACCACAAATAGGTCCCCCCAGCAGCCCCAGGTCTGAGGAGAAGCACAGGGGTTACTAATGAAGGGAGGTCAGAGTAGAGTAGGCAGTCAGTTGGCTGTTGGCCCTGTCGCTGGTCACTTGGGAGCTCCGCTGACCCCGGCACTGAGTAAAAACAAAAAAGAAAGAGGGCAATGATTATCCCCACCCTGCCTCTGGGTCAGCTGAGGATCAGGCTAAGAGCAGATGTGACTTTCTCTCTTGGATTTGAGGAAAGGAAACCGCCTTTTCCTGAAATCACTGCAGTGGTTTACTCACATTGTTGACAATGAATAAGCCTGAGCTATTTTATCATTAGTGGATTATATCATGTAAAAGAAAAATGTAAAGGTAGTTTAAGATAAAGTATTACATGAAGTTGAAGATGAATCAGAATTTGTCTGTATTTCTTTTTTTATTTGATATAAAAGCTCCTTTTTTTGTTTTGGGCACTTACACAGCTTGTTACGCACAATTCACTGCATCTTGCATGCAAATGTCGTTCCGCTTTGCTTCACAACGACCATGAATATCTCAGTGCAACTAAGAGGTTTTCTGCTAGCTTCATTAGCTGAATTCCTTGATTGGCCTGGGCTTTTGTGGCGAGGCATTGACAAGGCAGCACAAAGCATCAGCAGCAAAATAAAAAAGTGTTATCATTTTCATCAGATGGCCCATCGCTTCTCCAGCTGGACAGGAGGGGCTACGGCCACCTGGATTCCCTGTCTTGGTCCTGTGAGATCCTGCAGTCTCCTCTGCCATGCGAGGACTCCACTTACTACGCCACTGAGAGGCCCATCTGGTCGGGACGACACCTCCCAGTGTGGACCCCCACCCTCACACCCATAAAGAACCCCCACCCTCACACCCAAACGAACCCACACCCCACTGAACCACCACCCTACCCAGCCGCTTCCCCTCCCAGCTCCCAGCTAAATGAGCAGTGCGTCAAATTGAATAGGGAATTTACCCTCTTTAATTAACAGAATCAGAGGATGAATTCAGAGAGTTATGACACAATGAACTCTAAACCACCACTCTAAATAAATATCATATCTGACTAGTTGCTGAATCCACAGATGTGTCACCTGTGCCTGACACTGTAACTGTAATTACATTATCCCCTTTGTAAAGTTGGTAAAACAACAGTCATTTAAGAATTCATGATTAACATTAATACTCAAATTTACTAAACAGCTAAAAAGTAGCATAATTAGACTAGTAAAATGATAAAGGTGTTTTGTCAAAATGTCAACAAAATCCAGAATGTGGGGGAAATTTGCATGGGGACATTTTTGCTTGAGCAAACCCAGATGGAGACAAATGCTGGCAGCTGATATTCAGGTGAACAGCTTGTGGAAACCAATTGCTGATGCATGCAGACAATCAAGTGACAGACACACAAGGAAATATTCAGACATTAGTACTTCAATAAGTACGCCCCATCTCCTATCAATTTCTATTTAAATAATGCTATCCCATAAAATTTGATTGAACGTTACAGCCCTCTGTCATTTCCCTATATTCTCTCCCTGTAGACAGCAGTGCTCATGCCTGCTCTTCTTTTTCCATCAGACGATATTGATGTTGGTTTAATGAAGTGCCTACCGCTCCACTCTTGGAAGGGACAAGTCTGTCAGCATATGTAAATGCTTCCTGCTTGTCAATGTGGCAGGGGGTTCTGCAGGGGTCAGCATGCACCCACCAACCCCCTCTCTGGGAACCCTTTGTTCTGGGGGCTGACTGTGCCATATGTGGGGACCAATGATAGAGATGCACAGCAGGGAGGAGGGGAAAACTTGTTACGCTGTTGTAGTGAGCTAATTACTACACTTACCTAGTTGATAGAAGAGCGCTCATGAGTGAGTAACTAAATAGACAAATGTTTCACCTATTCTTCATGGATGTCTGTCTGAAAGCATGTTTACTAAAATGTCAGTGATTTGGACTGTAGTTAAATTCTTACGGCACTTTGATGATCACTGTTTGGGAAAAGGTTTTTCTCATTTTGTAACCATAAACAGGTACAAATGGTAGATAACAGGAATATAAAGTAAAATCCTCACAGTGCTTCTTTGCATTGTACTGTGCAATTCAAAGGTAATTGACTGGTTCATGGTACCTGACTGCCAGCCCCATAACCTTGAGATGACATAGAGAAATTATATCATTATAATGTATAGCTTCCCTGAAATGTGTCCCAAATGGCACCCTATTCCCTAAATAGTGCACTACTTTTGACCAGAGCGCTATGTGAATAGGGTCCCACTTGGGACACAAATCTCTGTTCCTAATGCTCCGAGTTATGTGAGGAGGCATTGGCAGTCTGTGCTACATCAATGAGTACAGGATGAGTAGCCAGGCTAGCATTGATGCAGTGGCACAGTTGACATACCAGGCTGTGCTCAACAAAGCAGCGGACTCTGGAGACCATGGACAGTACCACGCAGCATACTGTACTGCAAGCAGTAATGTGGTGAGAGATCCCATAAGGGTCAAAGGACCTGTGGATTATGGTGACCGGCTTCCATTATCTAGGACCATTTCATCTTTCTGTGGACCACCTGCAGAATTAGCTAACCATTTCCCACACGGCGATGTGATGATCATGGGTTAAGATTTAGCTATATAAGCATTATGACCATTCCCTGTAAAACTAGTTTTTATATCTATGGTAATCAACAGTAGAAGCATTGAGTTATTGATAGCTACTCTGATGGGTCCAGTAATTTGGGGCAACAATATTGGATGCCCCTTTTGGATACCCATATGATGATGGGGATTTTGACCCCCCTTTAACACTGAGAACTCTCTCGTTGCATGGACCCCCCCTTCCCCTACAGCACCCTACCCCCCTTGACCAGTCTGGCACAGCTGCTGGGAGTTGCCAAGCCTGGCCAAGGCTGAGCTATAGGCCCTTTGTCTGTGGGGCCAGTCAAGTGGAAAATGGCCACTACAGAGAGACCACTTCAGAGAGCCGTCACCCTTTGAAGGGGATTGATGGCCTTTGACAGCCACAGTGTTAACATGGAGCACATAGGAACACAGCACGGCTATTATTGTGTTTACCAGTGCAGGGGGAGAAAAGAGAGGATAAAGGGGAGACCCCCTTGGTTGATATTTGCAGCCAACAGAGACAAGGGGCTTGTCTTACGGACAAGCATCACAGACAGATGACGTATGATAACTGACAGCCAGATATAGCTGTATATCATATTTGCATAATATCTGCTGCTCCATTGGTACTGTAAACAAACCACTCGTCTGCTGAATTATATGTCCTCAACCAGGCCATCATAGTAATATTAGGGACGGTTCGAAAACAAATACACCCCCCTTCCCAAGGTAAAAAACATCTTCACATGACCCCCCCCCCCCCCCCCCCCCCGCACTGTAAATTAAATGTGCACACCCTCCCCCTCGTTGAATTAGCTCAAAATAATGTTTAAGACCACAAATAACAATAACTGTACCAACCTTGTGCTTATAAATGTGGATATCGACGTTGCCACTACAGCATGTTTTTGTCGTGGCACAGTTTGATGTCACACAGGGTTACGGGCCAGAAGGTTGGTGGTTCTTCGACCACTCACGCTCTCTGCCTGTGTCATTACACTACGATCAAAGCCAGCTGCAGACAATGATCAGCTAGAGGAAATCAGATTTTCAACATTTTGATGGTATATTTAGAATTACAGTGAGCTCCAAAAGTATTGTTGTTTTGGCTCTGTAATCTATAGTTTGGGATTTGAAATGATACAATGACTATGAGGTTAAAGTGCAGGCTGTCAGCTTTAATTTTAGGATATTTTCAAGTTTCTACTGTCACAAGCTTGATGTAGTCATTGCATGCTAGGAATATGAGTCCAAATACTTAACTTTTTACTACTTTAATAGTAATGTACATATAAGTGAATTTGTCCCAATACTTTTGGTCCCCTCAAATGGTGGGACAATTCATTTGTATGGTGTATGGTGCCAATGCACCATACAACCAATAAGCAAAGCATACCAACTTCGGGCACTTCAACATCAAGGTTTGTATTTTCAACACCACAATCAAATAGACTATGTCAATCTCGACAAACAGAAAATATTAAAGAACGACTTGGGAGAATTATGATCTGCAACAAACAGCGCATCTCAGTATCAGAAGTAAAATTATAGCCAGACTGACTTGCTACAATACCTTTCTAGAACTTCTAAATTGTTGAGAGTAGACCCACAACTGACCTAAATGTAATTACATGTTCAAATCACAGGACTTTTGCACTGTTATTCAAATGTCATTATTCACTGCCATTTACAGCCTAGAGGATAATTTTGTACTCACTTGTTGTAGGCTAGTCGAGATCATTTAATTGTCCCTAAACAAGATCAATGGGGGAGCTTTTTGAGTTGCGTGTCTCACGTCTTCAATGTTCTTTCATGCGCAATGACGTACCTGGCCACTTCGCTGCTTATCAGCTATTTCTCGTTGTTCTCGTGGATTTTTAATTGCAGCTTTTAATGATTTTAGTTGTGGTATGATTGCTAGTTAGCCCATTGCCGATCTGGACAAACGACCACCTACCACTATTTTCACTATGAATGGTGGATAGAAGGCAGAATAGACAGTTAGACTGGTAGACTATATTAACCTGTGGTATATTTAGCGCATAGTGCATAATGGAAGTAGCCAAACACTTCGATAGGGGAAGCGCATGTAAGCAGATTTGGAAATTTGGCTAGGATGGAAGAAATTATATGATAACACACTGTCCCTTGGTTATATAGGTTACAGTGAAACGTCTCAGCTGGTGTGCTTACAGTTGGTTAATTATTTACTCCATTTCCAATGTGTAGAGCAGCTGAATGTGCAACAGTGATTATATCTGCAACAAATGGTCTTGCTACGGTATGTCATTATCCAGATTCTCAGTAGTTGGGCCATTTTCTGCCACAGATGCCACTGTTATATTACATCTCACATGAGTTTGTCTGGGGGGCTAATATGGGTTTGCTAGAAAAGAGCAGGAGGCGTCATTGTGTTAAAGCTCACCTGATCTCAGTCGTCCTTCATATGGCAGTTCCACCTTCTCACAGGTCCCTCTACTCAGGGCCCTGCCTCAGGGTGGTCCATCTGGGGGGATAGATGGTTAGGCTTTCATTATCCTCCCTCAGGTTTAAGATCTCTCCCACTCCCCTGGTTATGGAACTGTTGTCTGAAGTGGGTGAGGGTGGTAAACATATTATACAGAGACGGTAGTTGGCACAAACTAATTCTTAGACATCCAATGCAGCCACCAAGTCCCACTTTATTTCTGCACAATTTTACCTGGTAAAAAACAGTGAGACATCTGATCTGGAAAACATCCCAAAACCGTAGCTTACCTTGCATAGCTTTATTTATTATGTTCTGCTGAGGCAGAGTTTTCCTCTTTGTCCTTGAGCACCTGCTGGTGTTATCTTCTCCTATAGTGTTCATTGTCAGAGGCTTTTGATGGTGCTGTGTTGTATGGCTTGAGTGTGCTTTGAATGGGAAGTTCTGTGTGTGTGTCGCACAGCACAAATGTATAGGTCTTTGAAAGAAAAATATTTCAACAACGATCCAAAAGGGTTGGCTGTGATTTTGGACTGTGGCGTGTATGCCTCTTTCTAAACAGGTGAGGGGACAGGACCACAGGTACTGGTTTATCCACCAGCCCACCCCTGACGACAGTGGTGCTTTGCATTAATGGCCAGATCAATGAATAAAGTTGTCTATTTGGACTCAGTTCAAGGGAAATGTCCTTGCGTGGTCTTCACCTTTCTGATTGAAATGATGAACTTTGATACCTGGTATCCAACAGAGGACCTTGAGCGCTCAATAAAAAGTGAACGGTCTTTTCAAGGTTTGATGATTTACTTTCTCGTTCATTTATTTAGCTGCCTTCTCAATTCCTGAGACGTTATGCCTATAAGCAGAATTATTGAAGACAAGAAACAAAGTGTGTATTATGTTCATGTTGCTCTGTGATAACGTTCACTTTCTCTGCCGCACTCACTTTACTATGATTTACTTCATTATGTGGATAGATATAGGATGCATGAAATAATGTAATATGCTAATTTGACATCTGCATACTGCCATGGCTCGGTGCCAGCTATAAAAGGACAAGAACACAATCACACTCTCTTTGATGACGACAATTGGCAAAGTCCCCAACCCTTAAAGTGACATGCTCTGCTGTTGCTGGATGAATCCAGTGGGGAAAGAGTGCACTCAGTATATCTATAGTACAAGGCCTAGATTCACGCTGTCCAGCAGAGCAGACAATGTCCTTGAGAGTTAATGCCCTATTAGTTTATCTAACAGTTTAACTTGATCCTGTTTTCTTTCACAGCATTTATAGATCGCATTTTGAACTTTGTTTATGATTATGGATAGATAATCAAAAGCATTGGGGGATATCTTGACAAGTTATTTAAATGCGTGCCTCCCAAACATGCATTTCAGCAAATGCTAGTGAGGACAGCCAACAATCCCATTGAGAAATTAGCAGCCAGCCCCCTACCAACAACTCTCTGTTGTTTATGAATAATTCAGCTGTCAGAGAGAGGTGAAGGCTGGAAGACCTTGTCACTGACGTTTGACTAAGCACACTGTCGCCTGAGGGGGACACTCTAAACCTGAGAGATTGGTTCTGCTTAGTTTCTCCCAGGTTCTAATGCATACTCTGCTGATGTGACCGACTGGGTTATGTTACCAACTGGGTTGAAACCTGGGTCTCTGGTGTGCCAAAAGAAAGTGTTAGCCTGCTGATCTAAAGCCTAGGTTTTACCAGGGACCAGAACGTTTCTGGATGTAAACTGAAATGTGGATTAACCACTAAAATCCCACTGAAAGTCTGCTTGAAAAGTCAGTTGATTATCATCACAACAATGATCCAAATAGATTATACAGATGACTTGGGCAAGTGTAAGTTATTTTTACATTAAATAATTATAATTGCTGTTGTACGGTTGCTGCCAAATTACTGTAAGTGCTGTGTGTTAGTCTGGCCTGATTAATAATATTAAACCTGTTGTCATTATGACCTTTAGGTCAGTCAGAGACAACTCTTCCTTTCTTACTCCCTCTCTCCCTTCTCCCTCTCTCTCCCTGCCTCCTTCTGCCTTTCCTCCTCTCCCTCTCCTTTTCTCTCTCCCTGCCTCCATCTGCCTCTCCCTGCCTCCCGTTCCTTTCCCCTCACTCACTCCCTCTCCCTCTTTCTTTCACTCTCCCTCTGCCTCTCTCTCCACCTTTACCCCTCTTTCTCCCTATTAACAACACATTCCTCCCTTCCACTATATGCCACCATTCCCTCGCTACTGTCTTTCTACACTATGTTCTTCCATTTCTATATCCTTTGTTTTTCACATAGACTACCAATGTATGCGTTATGCCCCTTGCTACTTGCCACTCTTATCTTATAGCCTTTGGAGTGAGAAGGCATTTTGGGACACTTACAAAAGAGTATTCCACATCCAGGTCATGCTGCCCCTCTGGGCTATACTGCATATTTTCCTATAGGCCACAGACTCAAGCCTTAACAACACATCTGTTTGGCTCTGGAAGGATCCTTTGAAGTGGAAGGATCACAATGCAGAATGAGAATGAAGGACAATCTAAACCAAAATAAAAAGTTAGGGTTGAGGATCCACTCAATAAGCTCAATAGATGAATCTTTTTGATAGAGTTATTGCTGTTAATTGGCTTAACAAGCCAGACCTATGGGTACACTGCAAGATGGATCAATACTACTGGAGAAAGAGAGCATTACTGTATTAGCAAATCTTCTCCAACAACCAGACTTCATAAATCAGTGTAAGGGTAGATAGTTGAGATTGAGTTTGATTGAGAATTCAAACAGGTGTCATCCTGGCTCATCCTGGCTCCTTGGAGGCCACATAAATGACAGTCTACTGGGCCGTAAACCGCAGAGCAGATGATGGGAGACTGGCCATATGTCCACTGTTTGTCTGTTAGTGCCAGCAAGCCACACTGGCTTGGTTTCTGATGGGAGGGATTCTTCTGGGAACATCTCAGTGAATGCTCCTCTGGGACAGAGAGAAACTTCATCTCTAATTGCTATATTTTGAGATAAGATTTTTGTTGTTGTTGCTGTTTTGACACGTTAGAGAAGTGATGTTCCGACTCAACTTCTCAGTAGTTACAATTAATGTGACATTATTAATGTAATGTGATTATTTGTTAACAAAAACAGTGCTTTGTAACAGCAAAACTAGTGGCAACTGAGCTGCGACCAACTTGAAGGAGACGAAACCTTAAATTTGCTGGATTATTTAAGCACATCATCCTGATATTATTTTTAAACATTACATGGTGTGTTGTAACACCACTTAATCAACTGTTGTGCAGCACCTTGCCAGGGACTGGGAGAACTAACAGAAAAGATTGAAAACACTATTTTGGTGTTTCGAGCCCTGTTTAGTGCAGAACTTGATACTCTCTTTTGATGCTGTTTCCTCCCTCTAAAGCTTCTAAACACCGGTATGATGTTTTAAATCCTGCCTAGTGCAGAATTAGATCCCTTTTTCTGAAGTGTTTTAATTTTTAAGACTGTTTTATGTACTTGATCATTTGCCTTTTTATACCATTTTGGCAGGAATTGTCAAGCACAGTGTTCAAACCACCAGCACTAACAGGAGATTGAACTGCAAGAATAGAGGATTCTGCAGTTCACCATTGATAAATATGGATTTATCAATGGGTCAAAAACCCCAGCCACCCCAGTCATAGACTGTTCTCTCTACTACCGGAGTGCCAAGTATAGGACAAAAAGGCTTCTCAACAGTTTTTACCCCCAAGCCATAAGACTCCTGAACAGGTAATCAAACGGCTACCCGGACTATTTATTTGCATTGTGTGCCCCCCCCCCTTATCATCAATTAATATTTAGGCTATATATGCATGTTTTGATGTTACCTTTTACATGCACTGAAACCCCAAAAAGTGTTTTCACAACATTCCCTTAAAAACACCAATATTCAGGTTAAAGAACCGCTTACGGGTGTTTCAGAGTTCTTAATTTCTGTTATAAGATATATTCTGCGACTTGAAACACTTACATTTGGATTTACATTCAAACCCCCTCCAAACACCAGATCTCATAATAGGTGCGCTACATTTCATGGTTTCATTACACAACCATGGGGTTTTGAGACTTTCCATTTTTACAGTCTATGATGTAGACCTACACCACATCCAATCTGAGTTTAATAATGAAAGGCATGTACGAACATGTATGAATCTAAAAGATTTCAAAAAATATTTCCAAATGCTTCATGTAACAACAAGCACATACTTTAACATTGTCTCATTAGCCCGCCTCTGTCCTCTCAATACATATTTACTACTGAGAGAATGCTATGAGGATTGCTGGGAGGTGCACACACACACAAGCACATGATTGGTGTTACACAAGGAGATGCCATTCTCCTAGGAGCAACCAACTCCATCAGGGCCTAAGTAATTGGTCCGCTATTCATATTTCAGCAATAGAGCTATTCATACATTCACTCATGAACTAGATACACTGAGGACAATCAAAAGATGGGTTGACCTTAATGTCACAACATTTTTAGAAGTGGTGGACAGGTTGAGATGGAGAAACCTGGGTCTGAGGGGGGGGGGGGGGGGGGGGGGTTGAATAGCTTATAGCCTTTTTTTTTATAGGTAGTTGTCATGAAGATTGAAATGGAGGTTCCCTTGTAGATAACAGATAACTAGCCTTTAATGTTCCAAAAGACAAATTTCTTCTCAAAATTAGGAAACACACTATCTGAAATATACAGTTAAGTAAAATGTGACAATGGGAATTGATTTGAATTATATATCAACACCACTTTTAATAATAAGATTAGACTGCAACAGCAATATAACCTTTTATCAGAGATCACACTTTCATAAGGAAGATTGCCTTATCCTCAGCAATTCCACATCTATTCTTTCTCTAATATATTCAGTGAGTCATGAATTACTGTACAGCGGCAGTTCATGGTGAGTTATCTTCTTAAAAAAGTAAGAGCAAAAAACAAGCTCACCGCAAAGGCATTACCACCTACAGATATAGGATCTTCATTTGATTATTTGTTTGCTGAGGAAATGCAAACTTGAAGTGTATTCAAGGTTTAAAAAGTATTCTAAAGTTTGTAATTTCCACTTTAAAATGTCAGACTTGATTTGCCCTTATGAAAAATGTATCAACCCCTACACATTTTTCCATGAATTATAATTCACACAATAATTTGCATTGGCTTTTGCTGCAGGATTATTTTCCTTCTGTAGCAAACTGGCTCAAATAAAGATCCTACATCTGTACACACACACACACACACACACACACACACACACACACACACACACACACACACACACACACACACACACACACACACACACACACACACACACACACACACACACACACACACACACACACAACACACACACACACACACACACACACACACACACATTCCTCTTGGCAACCATCCATCCATAGACCACAGCAGTAATACATTTCCATATTTCATCATTAATAAAATTAATCATGAGGTATTACCAAAGTAATATTCCACCCCATTGTCAATGCAATGCAACGAACATAAACTCTCTTCCTAACAATGCTTACCACTTTAAACCTGTCTGCTATTCTACAAGTGGAACATAGATAATCAAAGGACAAAACCCTTTTGTTGTGAGTGGAGGTATTGTCTGTCTGGACAACATTTTACAGGACACAACACCTTTATCATCTGATCATTCCTCAACATGATGAATACGATGGTCAACACATTGACAGACAAATGCTGTCCTCTCAGTCGCAAAGGTTTTGGAGTGGTTTATTTATCATGGTTTGAAGAGGCGTCTGAGTCTATCCAAAGTACTGATTATACAGAGTGAAGAGGAGCCGCCGGCCCATTACCGGCCCGGAAAAAGACAATGTAAACACCCGCCTCCACCGCCTCTCCCAATGTAGTATGTCAGAGCTTGTCAGCTGCAGCGCCATTCATTCAATCTCAACAAGCCGTGTGCTTGAGTCCTCATTCGTTGTGTATCCTCTCCTCCTCTATCTCTTCTCCCCTCCCTTTCTTGGTTTCACTCTCCCTGGTACACCGCCTTCCAACATGGTCGGTCCCTCTTTCTTGCAGGCTGCACCCCTCCACCCCCCTGTCCCTATGAGCCATTGTAAGATCCAAGCAGATGGATGGGAACAAAGGGGGTGAAAGGGGGCCCCCCTCTGCTCTGCCTGTCCGCTCCCTCGGTATCACTGCCAGCCAGGCCCTGGGTAATCTTCTCAAGCTTTCACGGCCAGGCCATGAATAACCCCAGCCTCTTCTCTGTGACCCAGGCTCCACCACCGCCCAGCCGCCCCTTCTTATCTCCCCTTGTGCAGGCTCGCTAGCCAGGCTCCGTGCTCCCTGGATAGCATCTCTCACCCTCGCTTCCCACTCACCATCTCTGACTCTCTGTCCTCATAGTCCTACGCATCCAAAGATTTTTTTTAGTTTCTTCTCGGGGCTTGTTACAAGGCCTTGGAGATTAATTGGGGCTGTGGCTGTCTGACATCTGGTCCTGGTTTCATAAAGGCCTGGGTCCTTGAGGTCTGCTGGGTTTATAATGAAGTGTACACATAAGTTAATTTTCTCATCAACAGAACGTTCACCAAAGACTACAATAGCAGTCTCCACACCCAATTGGGGATGATTTTGAAAACACAATTTTGACAGACTTGATTACTCAAATTAGTGTACCAACTCACACTCTGGTTTTTGCTATTTTCATAAAATCTGTGATTTGTATATTCTGATGATATATTTACAAAAACAGTATTTGAGAAATTGTGACAAGATGAAAAGAATCCAAGTTTAAAGAATATATACACTTTCAGCCCAAGAACAATAAGCACCAGAAAATGTAACAGCTGTGAACCAATCAATTCAATTCTTAATTGTGTTTATGAAAATAGAGTTGATAAAACAAAGGATGATAAATATATTTTTCAAACCACATATCACATGGAAATTCAATATAAATTCAAAAGAGCCTTTTACAATAACACCCATATTATTGTGGTGCAATTTCACACATCATTTGTTGCATCAGAAGTAATTTTGTCAAATAATTCGACTTGGTTTGAGCACGGAATATGAACCATAGTGCCAGGACAGTGATGGGTGAACTTGAGTGATCGGTTAGCCCAGAGGCTTTAAGAGCAAATTGCATGAATGGGGCTATACACTACCCATACTGTGGCTTAACAAAGACAAAATCCACCTGTACTAAAAAGGACCAGCCCCGCCATTCCATTCCCAGGCCTTCTTTCATGGCAACCCTGTTAAAATATTGAGCAGGTACTTAAGTGCTATTTGGCCGAGTGTCATTTAGGCTGAAGGACCCTCCATCCACAAAAGACGTCTTGAAGTGACTCAATCAGAACTGGTAGTGAACCACAGACGAACATAAAGGTACTGAATTATTTACTGGCCATTAAACATTAATGCTATTGTCCCATAAACTAATAACCAGAGCTGGGGAAACATAGAATAACTTAGATTCACATTAAAAATGAGAAAATAAGACCACAATTATGTACGTTATCATATTTTTGTGGGTAAACCCTTACAGAAAAACCACATGATTTCACATGAAAATCATGTGGTTTTGGAACACTTCAAATGTGACGACATTTCACATGAAGTTTCACATGGATTTTCACATTTGATCACATAACCTTTCACATGTGAAATCGTGTGAAACCATGTGGTTTTGGAACACTTCACAAGTGATGATATTTCACATGAAGTTTCACATGTGAAATCATGTTGTTTCTTGTGGATTTATACATAATCTTTCACATGTGGATTCACACATATCCTGCAAACAAAAATGTGTTGTTAGGATGTCCCCGGAATGTACATACTTGACACACATGAATACATTTTGTATGTTTATTTATACAGTAATTATTATTCAACATGTCCTTGCCTGGAATTTAAACCCACTACCTGTCACGACTTCCGCCGAAGTCGGTCCCTCTCCTTGTTCGGACGGCGTTCGGCGGTCGACGTCACCGGCCTTCTAGCCATCGCTGATCCACTTTTAATTTGTTTTGTCTTTGTTTTTCACACCTGGTTTCAATCACCCAATTACTTGTTCATTATTTAACCCTCTGTTCCCTCATGTTTTTTTGTGAGTGATTGTTTTGTATGTAGTAAGGTCCGTTTATGTGGGCTCTCTTTTGTATTTCATTTGATTTATGTGGAGTAAAGTACGTTTATTTACTCATACCTGCTGTCCTGCACATGACTCCTAACCAGCTACACACAGACCTCATTACACTACCTATTCGATCACGGCATTCTGATCTTCCTGCTACGCCATCATATATGTATCAATGACTGATTTCACATGTATTCCAAATTCTACAATTTGGACTTCAAAGTAAATCTCATATTTGTATAATACACTCAAGAAAAACTACTATATTTCTCAACATTAAAGCATTAACATGCTTCCACAAACATTAGACAACTATACAGAAAACCCTCAAATTGCTGAAGTAAGTCAATTATATTAATGATGAGAGAATATTCAGATTAACTGATAACTAAAATAACAGTGCAGATGGCTCTCTTTTGCTAAGTGCAGAGCTGTATTCTACACTGAGAGTACCAAACATTAAGGACACCTGCTCTTTCCATGACATACACTAACCAGGTGAATCCAGGTGAAAGCTATGATCCCTTACTGACAGTGGCGGTTTTAGCATGTAAATCTTGGGGGGGTGGGGCAAACGCATTTTTTTTTTTAGATGCATGTCAGCAAAGCCACTACACAACACTAAACAACACATTAAATACTTTCTGTATATAGTATACTTACTTTATTGTTCTTATTCTTATTTGTCATGTTTTTTTTCTAGAAATGCATTGTTATTGATTATTGCATTGTTGGGTTTTGAGCTCGCAAGAAAGGCATTTCACTGTACATTAAAACTTGAAACTTAATTGCACTATAACGGTGAAGAACGGTGCCCACAAACTGTTAGGGCCTACATAAAGATATCCCAACAGCAGACCATTTTTCAGCACCATGGTGTAAATCCATACCACCGCTATACCTGGCTAGTTAGAACCGTAGGATAAATAACGGGGGCATATAAGCAGACAATGAAAGCTCATACATTATTTGATGATGATATTTCTCTAAAACAGACTATAGGCTACATGTACACCACCAAGTCAGAACAGTAGGCTAAGTGATGAGGGGGAAAGGGACCAAATGATTAGGGCGAGGCACATGGGCTACTAACAGCTTACTACACAACATACACTTAGTATTACTTTCTAAGCTACATATAGGGAGATAGGGAGATATAGGGAGATCCCTGGCATATTACATAATTTATGCAGAGGTATACAAGACATTTTTGGACTCACCTTGTGAGGTGGCGCGCCGCTCCTTCTTGTGGTCACATTTTGTCATCAAACTTTGTCATCAGAATATGTCATTCTCTTGGTGCTTTGAAGAAAACTGTGAACTCAGAAAAAAACAAGGTCGAATCATGACATCAGTGATCTTCAGGTCGGAGCTCAAAACGTATTTTCCCACACGGAGCTTGTTTCTTTCCGAGGTCCTGGTTGTCTTGAACTCACTGAAGTCTGAGATTTCCCAGATCTGAGTTTCCAGTTGTTTTGAATGTGGCAGGAGTCATGCTTCATAGACAGCATGGCCAATGTATTCAACCTTTTCTGTCCTATGGTGTTGAATGTGAATGTTTATCCTTTTAAGTTGTGAAAAGAGACACTTAAACCCAGACTTGGACCACACACCCTCTCCACCAAATAGCAGGCTAGTGACTGCTTTGTAACGCTTGCAGTTAGCCACTGACTCCTTCCACACTACTCATTGTTGAATTTGCGATTTCCAACTTGTTGTGTAATGTTTATGGCTGATGGCCGATGGGCACCGATACGTTATATCTATAATTTGTCTTCATATGACAAGGATTGAAAAGGATTTGCCAGTAGATTGATTCATGATGATGACTGCTTGTCTAGCTAGCTTGCTAGCTAAGATTTTGAAAGTATGATGTTGACATGATCAGTCCAATCAAAACTACGGTAGATATAACGTGATTTGACGTAATTTTAACTGTGGCCAATGACCTTGAGCCATTTTGGATGGGCACTTCTAATGTAATTCTATGGCAGCACCCAAGGAGCTTGAACTTTCTAGCTCTCCCTGTAGATGTTGTGGTGACATAGTGCCCCCATGAGTGACAGAACACTGAGCCAATCATGGCGCAACTAAAGAACAACTCCTATGCTCTGTATTTTTCGCTGGCTGCCCAACCACAACAGGAAGCACTGAGCTAGGCTGAAACAGCTGCATTTTGGAGCTGTCTTACTCAGGAAAGTAAAAAATAGGACAGGTGGGGCTTTCTTAATGCAATTTCTTTCACATAGTTTTTTACATTGCTCTGCCATACCTGCCCTGAATGACTGGTCACCACTGATTATTGATGTCACCTATTAAACCCACTTCAATCAGTGTAGATGAAGGGGAGGAGACAGGTTAAAGAAGGATTTTTAAACTTTCAGATAATTGAGACATGGATTGTGTATGTGTGCCATTCAGAGGGTAAATGGGCAAGGAAAAAGATTTATGTGCCTTTGAACAGTTTGTGAAACACATGATCACATGTGAAATTCATGTGTTTTTTCCTTAAGGGACAATCTGATGAGGATAAAATATGGTCTATTTCTGAAATGCTTTGTTGTTGTGTGGGAGTATACTTACCTAGGCTATAACGTAATACATACAGTAAATCCTTTATTTTCTATTTTTGTTCGAACCTTGACCTACTGTAGTGGGATGTGCATATCTCTATTCATAGGTTTCTAACAACAAAGAACAACAAAACACAGCCATGGTGAACCTTGGCTATTGTACCTAGGCCTTCAGTGGGGAAGAAACTCTTCCAACACCTTGTATCAAACTCAAAAATCAACATAGCATCACTTAATGCGCACAACTGAATCAAACATGCCTGAGGCTGAACCACGCTTCGGGGCTGCCACTCGCACAGAGACAGCACCTGCACTGAAAATGCTATCAGCAACAACAACCACACTGCTTACACAACCTATTGTAGCCTAACGCCATCACTATCACACTCTCACCAATTCAACAACAGTGACACCTCATAGGATGTGAGTGTGACAGGCTGGTGATGCTGAACGGACAGTGACCGTAATGTGCAGCGTACTCCACGTAGGAGAGCGCACGTTTTGTGAAACACACAGGGCCTGATAGAAAGACAACAGTCACACACAGCATGATGTTAAAAGATGAGCAGCCCATTCACTCGGACATAATAAGCCTGTAGGCCCCAATCATAAGAATACAAATATACAACCATTAGGCTAAGCGTTTCCCAATCTAAATTTACAACCATTACTTCCCACTGCAAATATATTTTTCATGTTCAGCACATCACAAAGTCACCATTGATCTGAAGTTTAAATGCAACAACGTTTCACACACACAAGTTATTTTCAAAGATATAGCTAACCAGATGATCTTTTGAAGCTTAACTTCCTGTTAACTTCCTGTTGAAAGTTAATATTGAAAAGGGCGAGACTATCAAATCAAAGTTTATTGGTCGCTACACAGTTTAACAAATGTTATAGAGGGTCCAGCGAAATGGTTATGTTAATAGCTCCTTACAGTGCAGTACACAAATAATTAAATGTAAAAAAGTACAACAAAAAACATGAAATCAAGAACGTCTGGAATTATTAGCAACAACATCCTCTTCGATAACACATGCTGCAGCCTCTGCACACTAGCCTACAACAAAGTTTAGCTAGCTAGACCCTGGTGAAACTACTGCTCGTTATTGTGCAGGGACCTGTTGGCCTTCGAGAAGGCAGAAGTTTCCATACGTTTATAGGTGGTCACTAGTTAAGACACAAAGTTATTATTATAGCTAAACCCCACCCATTTCTAAAAGTGTTCTTCTTAAAATATGCATTTAATCCTTACCCTAACCCTAACCTTCAATTAATACCAAAAAGCACATTTTTGTAGCCAATTTTGACTTTGTGACTCTGGAATCTGACTTTATGGTCAAGTTTATGTAAAATGGTCCCATCCATTACAAGTCAAAATGTAATGGGACAGTTGAATGGCAAAGATGCCTTCTATAAAGTTTCTGAGTGCCTAGCCAATGGCTGACTTAGCGAGCTCAATGTATTTACCCAGAGACCACCAAAGAAAAGTCCTGATTGGATCTTTTTTCTCTTAACACTTTCCTTTCCAACACAAACTGAATAGATGAAAGCAGAATATCATTGAAAATAATCATATAATTAAAATATCATTGAAATGTTATTGAAAAGATGAAATGGACATTTACATTTTAAAAATACAACAATTATTTCATAAATCCTTAGGCCTTCTCTGAAGGTGTAGAATACCCTCATGGTTTCCCACTGCAACACATCACTATGGCACTCATTCATTACCCAGGCAGCCTGTGGCTGCTGCTGACCATACGTGTTCCTGACAAGGGCAAGATACAAATCCCTTATATTTTATGTACAGGAAATGTTACACATGGGTTGCCAAGCTCATATCAAAACATTTGAAAAACATTCCTGTATTGGGTGATTCACACTTAATAAATCTACTAATTCCTACAATCGTAGTTGTTTGAGAGGGTTCCTACAAACAAAACTTCCTGAATGCCTTAAGTGTTGCTTGTTGCAAACCTGCTTGTCTGAGAAACTGAGCACCTTGCACATGTATACAGACTTTTGCTTTTTTCATTTTTCCCTGGCTGTAACCAGTCGGTCATGTCCCAGTCCCTAACCCCCTCAGGGGACCCCCAGCCTATCAGCAGGCCCTCAAAACCTGGGGGGAGGAGGAGGGATATTTGATTTATGATGGTGTGAATTAACCTGAAAGAGATGGAGAGAATCCTTTTATCAGGCCTCAAACACAAGTGGATTAAAATGTAGTTGTACAACCCCTCTGTATAATTCAGCAGCCCCACGGTATCGCTGTGCGCCAGAAGTCCTGATGAGATACGCCTTCCTCCATCACCGACCCCACCTCTATGTCGGTGAACCAAGAAAAAGGTTGTGAGAAAGGTTTTCAACAGATCCACATCACAAAAACATTATTTTCCAAGATCTCCCATGTAACATGTTCCATAATCTAACCTTTGATGCTCACATTCCTAATCTCAGTACACTTTCTGTACCCTAATTTACATTTAACTAGATAAACATATGTCCTATTTTGGTTGGTCACAGTATAAAGGTGCCAGTGTACAAGGGTTTTTGGTTGTAGAATAATAATAGATTTTCTGAAAGAATGTAGTGTAAAGTGTAGGAACTACTGACTACACCGCCCACAGAAAATTGGTGAGGGACCATAGAGATCCTATAATTCAATTTAATTCTGTGTGCGAGAAACGGAATATTCCACAATATATCACCTGGTTACATCTGTACTCTGGAGCTCAATATACAGTACATTCAATAATGGAAGTGGGGACATGCAGTAGCTCCTGGCTGTCTTAAACAGTGTCACCAAGGCATTCTCAATATTGCCCATTCCAGAGGCCTTAATGGGTCTGCAACATGTCTCTGTCTGTCTGGCAGGATACACTGGGAACGCTCTGCCTCTGACTCCATGGCTGTCCCGCTGTCCCGTTTTGTGCCACTGTATCATTTATTAGCCTCTTCTCGCACAGGCCTCTCTCTGCACTTCCTCCGCTGCCTACTTAGGGAGCAGGTGAAAGTTCAGCTGTTTAGTTTAACACATCACTGACAACCAAGGCCCAGAGACCAGGCTGGCTCACTGCACAGACCGCACATGTGACAACTGCAATTAGAGGGAATTCTGAGGAACATACAAATTACTGAGAATTCCCGTTTTCTCATGCAGGCGGACAAGAGTAATTTATCAACGGGCCCCCAATGTCATCTCCTCAGTCCTATAGGCCTGCGGGGAATGGAGTTGCGCTAGTGTTGTTGTCTTTGTCTTGAGCTCTTCCCCTTCAGGCCTGGCCTGGTCTGTGAACTGAAAGATCCCTGGGAGAGCAGGATGCATTGTCGAAGAAGGATGCAGCCAGGGTTCACTGATTAAAAACAACCCCCTTACTTACCCCCTGTCGTCGATCTGTTTCATGGTCTGTTGTTTCTGCTGTAAACTAGTAGAGTATGATTGTTGCTGCAGGCTACTGCAGTAGTAGGGCTTAAAGATGGAATCTGCATCAGGGGAAACAGCGCGACTGGTTGCCCCACCACCTTTGTTATTGTTTTTATTTTGTTGAAAAACGGAGATGAGGAGCATGGTATAAAACAAATACTGATGTGCTGCTGTTCAATCGCGCGTACAATGATGTCCAAGGGAAAAAAATAGTGTCCGTTGTTTGCAGTAACTTTTTTGTTGTAATATCCCAAACAGATGTTGCTGATTCACCTTAAGGATTCCAACTTTAACAGAGTGTAGTAGCACAACAGGGAAAGACAAATGGGACAATTTGCTAAAATGTTCCCTTCCACCCCTACAGTATACAGTTAAAGTATGGGTTAGCATTGCAAGACATTCTTGTCTACTGTATATGAGACTATAATTATCTTCTTTCCAGTGTTGAACACTGTCCAAGACGTGACTGACCAAAGTACCCCAGCTAGCACATAATGTTCTGGAAACCATTTGTTTCTTAGAGCTTGGTGAGAGCGTGGTTGTCCCATGGTTATTTTGCATACAATCTTCCCACAACATTCTGGGAATGGTGCAGGATACCCAGCTACAGTAGCACATAACGTTTCACTTTTTAGGTGGGAGTTTCAGTACTTCAGCATATCGTTTTCTGCAGGTCTTCTCATGGTTCTATTTAAAGTCATGTTCTCAGAACGTTCAGAGAATGTTTAGAAACTATCTTCTTTGGGAATTTCAGTGCTTCAGCCTAATGTTTTCTACAGGTTTCCTCATGGATCTATTTAATGTCATGTTCTCAGAACATTAAGAAAACATTCCATTAAAAAAACACAAGAAAACATTAGTAACGTTCAATGAACGTTCTAAGAATGTTATTTAATTAAAAACATACATTCCGTTCTCAGCAGTCTCTCTCAGTCACCCTCTATCTTGTTGGCCACACCTGATTGGCCACACCTGATCTTGTTTCCTTTGAAATGGGGTCTGTTTGAATAAACTTAAATGAACAGCTTTGTATGAGTAAAAAAACAAACATTGAACGCTAGCTCCATTTTGGAAAATGTTTTGTTCTTAGAACGTTTAAAAAAACGTTCAGTTTTACCAGTCACGAAACTTATGGTTTCATTCCCAGAATCAATGGGAAACCAAAAATGTACATTCCCACAACTTCCAAGGAACCAAATGTGCTAGCTGGGACCAACCTGCTGCAGGCCTTTGTCCCCATGCAGTCTGAATGGAACTGATAGATAGGATCAGAGTGACGAGGGCAAAGAGCATGACGATTTGAGCACTGACCTGGTTTCCACTGTAGTCATCATAAAGCACACAGTGCCAAGCTCTTGGTCCTCCAGGGGACGTGTAATAACATCAGGCTTTTGGTGTAATTCAGAAATTCAGCGTGCAGTTGGTTAATATAGTAAAAACCATTACCATTTGCTTTTACAATTCGTTCCTCTGTCCCTGGTCCCAGGCAGCCTGGATTTAGGTGACTGTAGTCCCCTCTAATGGAGTTCCATTGATAAGGACGGGTCTATTTATTACGTATGTGCGGTCGACCGTAGTGGTAACAGCTGAGCACGGGCAGGTGTAGAGCCCAGCGAGTGCTAAGGCACCACTGGCAGGCCACGGCATTCATTTCATGCACGTTAACGCCACACAAGCTGTGTTGGTAACAGAGGTCGCGGAGTGCACCATAGTCTATAACTGCTGAGTGATGAGGTCTCTTTATAGTCAGAGAGGGAGTTTCCATTATTCTAGAAAATTGGTTTGTTTGGGAAAAATCAATAAATCATCATTATTGTTTTTTGGGGGGAGAATATCTGATTTAACTCGACATATGGCCACTTCTGTGCAATCATACACGAGATAGAAATCCTGAAACAACTTGGCTATAGCCTCACAGAAAGTCTTATGTCCAAGGAGATTGTGATTGAGTGGTTTGCTCCTGTTCTAATTCATGATGGGGTTACCATTGGACAATGTATTGCTGTGGATCACCAATGAGTGATAAATAAGAGAAGAGTTATTGGCTGAAGTATTTAAACGTGGTTTTAAAGTGTCTATCGAAAAGGCATAAACAATACCTGAGTGAAATCATGCACGTCAGAATGAACAAATACGGGAAAATAATACCACTAGTCAGTCAATGTTGCAAATTTAAGGTTAGCCGTTTCAGCTCTCCTCAAACCCTTGAGGATACATTTTACTTCAAATTACAATGTCTATTTGATGTAATATCTTAATAGGGATGGATTGGAGGAGAGGACTGGATGTATGGTGCTCGCTCTCCTCTCTCACCCTGAGGGGACAGACTGTCATTACCAACTCAGTCCTTCAGAACAAGCCCAATGGGAGGAAGGTGGTTCCACAGGAAATGTTGCCTGTTTTGACAGGTGTCTTTTCTGGTTAATGTATCAGGCAATTATACAGAACTGCTGTACTGTTTTCTTCATTTGGGCAACCTCTGGTGTCGATTTGTCATGT
This sequence comes from Oncorhynchus mykiss, assembly GCF_057628025.1. NCBI lineage: Eukaryota > Metazoa > Chordata > Actinopteri > Salmoniformes > Salmonidae > Oncorhynchus > Oncorhynchus mykiss. Next base: position 48,770,253 of record NC_143037.1, on the reverse strand, counting down.
GTAGATTCTAGAATCACACATCTAACAGTGGAGTGTGTTGAGGGAATATGAAAATGCATCCTGAATATCTTTATTGCTCATTTGTAAAAAATAATAATAATAGAGCCGATGTCCGTGCCCCCCCGGAAATCGAATTAGCATAATACAACAATCCCCATCTAAATTGGTTCTTTATTTTTTATTTTATTTCACCTTTATTTAACCATGTAGGCCAGTTGAGAACAAGTTCTTATTTACAACTGTGACCTGGCCAAGATAAAGCAAAGCGGTGCGACACAAACAACAACACAGAGTTACACATGGAATAAACAAACGTACAGTCAATAACACAATAGAAAAAAATCTATATACAGTGTGTGCAAATGAGGTAAGATTAGGGAGGTAAGGCAATAAATAGGCCATAGTGGCAAAGTAATTACAATTTAGCAATTAAATACTGGAGTGATTGATGTGCAGATGATTAATGTGCCAGTAGAGATACTGGGATGCAAAGGAGCAAAATTAAATAACAATATGGGGATGAGGTAGTTGAATGGGCTATTTACAGATGGGCTATGTACAGGTGCAGTGATCTGTGAGCTGTTTTGACAGCTGATGCTTAAAGTTCGTGAGGGAGATATGAGTCTCCTTCTTCAGTGATTTTTGCAATTCGTTCCAATCATTGGCAGCAGAGAACTGGAAGAAAAGGCAGCCAAAGGAAGAATAGGCTTTGGGGGTGACATGAAATATACCTGCTGGAGTGCGTGCTATGGGTGGGTGCTGCTATGGTGACCAGTGAGCTGAGATAAGGCGGGGCTTTACCTAGCAAATACTTATAGATGACCTGGAGCCAATGGGTTTGGCGACGAATATGAAGTGAGGGCCAGCCAACGAGAGCATACAGGTTGCAGTGGTGGGTAGTATATAGGGCTTTGGGGACAAAACGGATGGCACTGTGATAGACTGCATCCAATTTGCTGAGTGTTGGAGGCTATTTTATAAATGACATCGTCGAAGTCAAGGATCGGTACTGTCACGCCCTGACCGTAGATTGCTTTGAATGTTTCTATCTTTTGTTTGGTCAGGGTGTGATGTGGGTGGGTTTGTATGTCTAGGTTCTGTATTGCTATGTTTTGGCCGGGTATGGTTCTCAATCAGGGACAGCTGTCTTTCGTTGTCTCTGATTGAGAACCATACTTAGGTAGCCTGTTTTTCCATTCTTAGTTGTTGTTTTCTGTTTAGTGTTGGTTGCACCTTGCAGAACTGTTTCGGCTATTCCTATTGTTATTTTGTATCTTAGTGTTCAGTTCAGTATATTAAAGATGAACACGTACCTGGCTGCATTTTGGTCTGACGATTTCTCTTCTTCTTCTGATGAATGCCGTGACAGGTAGGATAGTTAGTTTTATCGAGGGTATGTTTGGCAGCATGAAGGATGCTTTGTTGTGAAATTGGAAGCCAATTCTAGATGTATTTTTGTCCACATATTCTAAGTCAGAACTTAGAACGGGCGGGCAGGTGCAGGCAGCGAATGGTTGAAGAGCAAGCATTTAGTTTTACTTGAATTTAAAAGCAGTTGGAGGCCACGGAAGGAAAGTTGTATGGCATTGAAGCTTGTCTGGAGGTTAGTTAACACAGTGTCCAAAGAAGGGCCAGAAGTATACAGAATGGTGTCATCTGCATAGAGGTGGATGTGGGTGGGCATTCTGTGTTTGTTGGTTTTTTTGTTGTTGAATTTGACCCCTTTTTCTCCCCAATTTCGAGGTATCCAATTGTTTTAGTAGCTACTATCTTGTCTCATCGCTACAACTCCCGTACGGGCTCGGGAGAGACGAAGGTTGAAAGTTATGCGTCCTCCGATACACAACCCAACTCAAACTATTTAACACAGCACGCATCCAACCCGGAAGCCAGCCGCACCAATGTGTCGGAGGAAACACTGTGCACCTGGCAACCTTGGTTAGTGCGCATTGTGCCCGGCACGCCACAGGAGTCGCTGGTGCGACATCCCTACCGGCCAAGCCCTCCCTAACCCGGACGACGCTAGGCCAATTGTGCGTCGCCCCACAGACCTCCCGGTCGCGGCCGGCTACGACAGAGCCTGGGCACAGCTGGCGCTGCAGTACAGCGCCCTTAACCACTGCGCCACCCGGGAGGACCCTAAGAGCGACATCATTGATGTATACAGAGAAAAGAGTCGGCCCGAGAATTTTACCATGTGGCACTCACATAGAGACTGCCAGAGGTCCGGACAACAGGCCCTCCAATTTGACACACTGAACTATGTCTGAGAAGTAGTTGGTGAACCAGGCGAGGCAGTCATTTGAGAAACCAAGGCTCTTGAGTCTGCCGATAAAAATGTGGTGATTGACAGAGTCGAAAGCCTTGGCCAGGTTGATGAATACGGCTGCACAGTATTGTCTTTTATCGATGGCGGGTATGATATCGTTTAGGACCTTGAGCGTGGCTGAGGTGCACCCATGACCAGCTTGGAAACCAGATTGCATAGTGGAGAAAGTGGAATTCCAAATGGTCGGTGATCTGTTTATTAACTTGGCTTTCGAAGACCTTAGAAAGGCAGGGTAGGATAGATATAGGTCTGTAACAGTTTGGGTCTAGAGTGTCTCCCCCTTTGAAGAGAGGGATGACCGCGGCAGCTTTCCAATCTTTGGGGATCTCAGACGATACGAAAGAGAGAGTGAACAGGCTAGTAATGGGGGTTGCAACAATTGTGGCAGATAATTTTAGAAAGAGAGGGTCCAGATTGTCTAGCCAAGCTGATTTGTAGGGGTCCATATTTTGCAACTCTTTCAGAACATCAGCTATCTGGATTTGGTTGAAGGGGAAATGGGGGAGGTTTGGGCAAGTTGCTGTGGGGGGTGCCGGGCTATTGACCGGGGTAGGGGTAGCCAGGTGGAAAGCATGGCCTGCCGTAGAAAAATGCTTATTGAAATTCTCAATTATCGTGTATTTATCGGTGGTGACAGTGTTTCCTAGCCTCAGTGCAGTGGGCGGCTGGGAGGAGTTGCTCTTATTCTCCATGGACTTTATAGTGTCCCAGAACTTTTTGGAGTTTGTGCTACAGGATGCAAATTTCTGTTTGAAAAAGCTAGCCTTTGCTTTCCTAACTGCCTGTGTATATTGGTTCCTAACTTCCCTGAAAAGTTGCATATCGCGGAGGCTATTCGATGCTAATGCAGTACGCCACAGGATGTTTTTGTGCTGGTCAAGGGCAATCAGGTCTGGAGTAAAACAAGGACTATATCTGTTCCTGGTTCTACATTTTTTGAATGGGGCATGCTTATTTAAGATGCTGAGGAAAGTACTTAATAACCAGGCATCCTCAACTGATGGAATGAGGTCAATATCTTTCCAGGATCCCCGGGCCAGGTCGATTGGAAAGGCCTGCTCGCTGAAGTGTTTTAGGGAGCGTTTGACAGTGATAAGGTGTGGTCGTTTGACCGCAGACCCATTACAGACGCAGGCAATGAGGCAGTGATCGCTGAGATCCTGGTTGAAGACAGCAGAGGTGTATTAATTAAGAGAGCCGGTTGGTCAGGATGATATCTATGAGGGTATGAGGGTACCCCTCTATGGAAAGATGAGTCTCTCAAAAACACTTACGTGTTGGTTGTTTTGCTCTAGGACACCTGCAAGCCTCACAAGATTCTCCTGATGGCAGCCCGGTCCCAGTAAAAAATAAAATAATGGAAGTATGCACTCGGAAAGTATTCAGACCCCTTCCCTTTCCCACATGTTGTTACGTTACAGCCTTATTCTAAAATGGATTACTCCATTTTTATTCCTCATTAATCTACTCACAATACCCCACTATGACAAACCAAAAACAGTTTTTTAGAAATGTTAGCAAATGTATTACAAATATAAACAGAAATACCTTTTTTACATAAGTATTCAGACCCTTTGCTATGAGACTCAAAATTGAGCTCAGGTGGATCCTGTTTCCATTTATCATCCTTGAGATGTTTCTACAACTTGATTGGAGTCCACCTGGGGTAAATTCAATTGATTGGACGTTACTTGGAAAGGCACACATCTATCTATATAAGGTCCCACAGTTGACAGTGCATGTCAGAGCAAATACCAAGCTAAGAGGTCGAAGGAATTGTCTGTAGAGCTCCACGATAGGATTGTGTCGAGGCAAAGATCTGAGGAAGGGTACCAAAACATGTGTGCAGCAGTGAAGGTCCCCAATAACACAGTGGCCTCAATTATTCTTAAATGGAAGAAGTTCGGAACCACCGAGACTCTTCCTAGAGCTAGCTTCCCGGCCTAACAGAACAATCGGGGGAGAAGGGCCTTGGTCAGGGAGGTGACCAAGAACCTAATGGTCACTCTGGCAGAGCTCCAGAGTTCCTCTGTGAAGATGGGAGAATCAAGTCAAATCAAATTATTTGCTCAACTTTTTTCATTCAACTTTTTCACCCCGGACGTTTTATCTGGATGTGGTTCGTCAGGACCTTCACCAGCTGAAGCTAAGTAGTAACATTAACATGATGCCTTCTAATTGCAGTCGCTGTATTCATAATATACAGGAGAACGATCGCCTTATGGCGAGGATAGCTGTGCTGCAAGCCCAGCTCCAGACACAATCGTTAGGCAAGGGTAAGTTAAGTGTAGGAAAGGATGAAACAGCGTCTGTGCCACCAGTAAGTACAGATAGTGGTTTAAATACCCTTGTTTAAATCCCATCAATTTTCTCATGGCTTCTGGAAGGAAATGCTGTAGGAATGCTGAATGTCACTCATTCAGCCGACAGAACTTTCAACCAGTTCTCCCCATTGAGCAACGGGTCAGAGTCAGAGGCCGAGCCTTCTCTGGTCTCTACTCCTCCCGTTACGGGGTCTGAGACGCCGAAGCCTCCCACCATTAGCTCTGACAAATTGAAAACCCTAGTCATTGGCGACTCCATTACCCTCAGTATTAGACTTAAAACTAATCATCCAGCGACCCCCTGTTTACCAGGGTGCAGGGCTACCGACGTCAAGGCTACTCTGGAGATGGTGTTGGCTAAAGCTAAAACTGCCAAGTGTAGAGAGTATAGGAATATTGTTATCCACATGGTCACCAACAATGTCAGGATGAAACAGTCTGAGGTCACCAAGCGCAACACAGCTTCAGCGTGTAAATCATCTAGAAAGATGTGTCGGCATCGAGTAGTTGTCTCTGGCCCCCTCCCAGTTAGGGGGAGTGATAAGCTCTACAGCAGTCTCACAACTCAATCGCTGGTTGAAAACTGTTTTCTGCCCCTCCCAAAATATATAATTTTTAGATAATTGGCCCTCTTTCTGGGACTCACCCACAAACAGGACCAAGCCTGGCCTGCTGAGGAGTGACGGACTCCATCCTAGCTGGAAGTGTGCTCTCATCTTAACTCCCCTAGCTGCACAATGAAATAGGGTGCAGGCCAGGCAGCAGGCTGTTAGCCAGCCTGCCAGCTTAGTGGAGCCTGCCACTTGCACAGTCAGTGTAGTCAGCTCAGCTATCCCCATTGAGACCGTGTCTGTGCCTCGATCTAGGTTGGGAAAAACTAAACATGGCGGTGTTCGCTTTAACAATCTCACTGGAATAAAGACCTCCTCACATCTCAAAATAGGACTTCTTAATGTTAGATCCCTCACTTCCAAGGCAGTTACAGTCAATTAACTAATCACTGATCATAATCTTGATGTGACTGGCCTGACTCACCTGCTGGTTACACTAGTGACCATATCCCCCACGCATCCCGCAAAGGCGGAGGTGTTGCTAACATTTACGATAGCAAATTTCAATTTACAAAATAAAACCCGACGTTTTCGTCTTTTGAGCGTCTAGTCATGAAATCTATGCAACCTACTCAATCACTTTTTATAGCTACTGTTTACAGGCCTCCTGGGCCATATACAGTGTTACTCACTGTGTTCCCTGAATTCCTATCGGACCTTGTAGTCATGGCAGATAATATTCAAATTTTTGGTGACTTTAATATTCACATGGAAAAGTCCACAGACCCACTCCAAAAGGCTTTCGGAGCCATCATCGACTCGTGGGTTTTGTCCAACATGTCTTCGGACCTACTCACTGCCACAGTCATACTCTGGACCTAGTTTTGTCCTATGGAATAAATGTTGTGGATCTTAATGTTTTTCCTCATAATGCTGGACTATCGGAACACCATTTTATTACGTTTGCAATCGCAACAAATAATCTGCTCAGACCCCAACCAAGGATCATCAAAAGCCGTGCTATAAATTCTCGGACAACCCAAAGATTCCCAGATGCCCTTCCAGATTCCCTCCACATACCCAAGGACGTCAGAGTACAAAAATCAGTTAACCACCTAACTGAGGAACTCAATTTAACCTTGCGCAAAACCCTAGATGCAGTCGCACACCTAAAAACAAAAAAAACATTTGTCATAAGAAACTAGCTCCCTGGTATACAGAAAATACCCGAGCTCTGAAGCAAGCATCCAGAAAATTGGAATGGAAATGGCGCTACACCAAACTGGAAGTCTTCCGACTAGCTTGGAAAGCCAGTACCGTGCAGTATGGAAGAGCCCTCACTGCTGCTCGGTCATCCTATTTTTCCAACTTAACTGAGGAAAATAAGAACAATCCACCATTTATTTTTGATACTGTCACAAAGCTAACTAAAAAGCAGCATTCCCCAAGAGAGGATGGCTTTCACTTCAGCAGGGATAAATTCATGAACTTTATTGAGGAAAAGATCATGATCATAAGAAAGAAAATTACGGACTCCTCTTTAAATGTGCGTATTCCTCCAAAGCTCAGTTGTCCTGAGTCTGCACAACTCTGCCAGGACCTAGGATCAAGGGAGACACTCAAGTTCTTTATTACTATATCTCTTGACACATTGATTAAAATAATCATGGCCTCTAAACCTTCAAGCTGCATACTGGACCCCATTCCAACTAAACTACTGAAAGAGCTGCTTCCTGTACTTGGCCCTTCTATGTTGAACATAATAAACGTCTCTCTATCCACCGGATGTGTACCAAACTCACTAAACGTTCTGGCCTGGTTTAGATCTTATCTGTAGGAAAGATATCAATTTGTCTCTGTGGATGGTTTGTCCTCTGACAAATCAACTGTAAATGTCGGTGTTCCTCAAGGCTCCGTTTTAGGACCACTATTGTTTTCACTATATATATATATATATATATATATCTATTGTTCACACTATATATATTTTACCTTTGGGTCATTCGGAAACAAAATGTTAACTTTCACGGCTATGCAGACAACACACAGCTGTACATTTAGATGAAAAATGGTGAAGCCCCAAAATTGCCCTCCTTGGAAGCCTGTGTTTCAGACATAAGGAAGTGGAAGTCAGCAAATGTTCTACTTTGAAACTCGGACAAAACAGAGATGCTAGTTCTAAGTCCGAAGAAACAAAGAGATCTTCTGTTGAATCTGACAATTAATCTTGATGGTTGTACAGTCGTCTCAAACTGTTAAGGACCTCGGTGTTCCTCTGGACCCTGATCTCTCTTTTGACAAATATATCAAGACTGTTTCAAGGATAGCTTTTTCCATCTACGTAACATTGCAAAAATCAGAAACTTTCTGTCCAAAAAGGATGCAGAAAAATGTATCCATGCTTTTCTCACTTCTAGATTAGACTACTGTAATGCTCTACTTTCCGGCTACCTGGATAGAGCAATAAATAAACTCCAGTTAGTGCTAAACACGGCTGCTAGAATCGTGACTAGAACCTAAAAATTTGATTATATTACTCCAGTGCTAGCCTCTCTACACTGGCTTCCTGTTAAGGCAAGGGCTGATTTCAAGGTTTTTCCTCCTAACCTACAAAGCCTTACATGGGCTTGCTCTTACCTATCTTTCTGATATGTTCCTGCTGTACATACCTACACGTCCGCTACGGTCACAAGACGCAGGCCTCCTTATTGTCCCTAGAATTTCTAAACAAACAGCTGGAGGCAGGGCTTTCTCCTATTGAGCTCCATTTTTATGGAATGGTCTGCCTATCCATGTGAGACAAAACAGAGATGCCAGTTCTAGGTCCCAAGAAACAAAGATATCATCTGTTTAATCTGACAATTAATTTAAGTCTTTATTGAAGACTCATCTCTTCAGTAGGTCCTATGGTTGAGTATAGTCTGGCCCAGGAGTGTGAAGGTGAACGGAAAGGCACTGTAGCAACGAACCACCCTTTCTGTCTCTGCCTGGCCAGTTCCCCTCTCTCCACTGGGATTCTCTGCCTCAAACCCTATTACAGTGGCCGAGTCACTGGCTTACTGGTGCTCTTCCAGACCATTCCTATGAGGGGTGCGTCACTTGAGTGCGTTTAGTCACTTACGTGATCTTCCTGTCCGGGATTTTGCCCCCCTTGGGTTGTGCCGTGGGGGAGATCTTTGTGGGCTATACTCGGCCTTGTCTCAGGATGGTAAGTTGGTGGTTGGAGATATCCCTCTAGTGGTGTGGGGGCTGTGCTTTGGAAAAGTGGGTGGGGTTTTATCCAGCCTGTCTGGCCCTGTCTGGGGGAATCACCGGACGGGGCCACGGTGTCTCCCGACCCATCCTTTCTCAACCTCCAGTATTTATGCTGCAATAGTTTGTGTGTCGGTAGGCTAGGGTCAGTCTGTTATATCTGGAGTATTTCTCCTGTCTTATCCGGTGTCCTGTGTGAATTTAAGTATGCTCTCTATAATTCTCTCTCTTTTTCTTTCTTTCTTTCTTTCTTTCTTTCTTTCTTTCTTTCTTTCTTTCTTTCTTTTTTTCTTTTTTTCTTTCTCTCTTGGAGGACCTGAGCCCTAGGACCATACCTCAGGACTACCTCGCCTGATGTCTCCTTGCTGTCCCCAGTCCACTTGGTTGTGCTGCTGCTCCAGTTTCAACTGTTCTGCCTGCGGCTATGGAACCCTGACCTGTTCACCGGATGTGCTACCTGTCCCAGACCTGCTTTTTTCAACTCTCTAGAGACAGCAGGATCTGTAGAGATACTCTGAAGGATCGGCTATGAAAAGCCAACTGACATTTACTCCTGAGGTGCTGACCTGTTGCACCCTCTACAACCACTGTGATTATTATTATTTGACCCTGCTGGTCATCTATGAACATTTTGACTTCTTGGCTCTGTTATAATCTCCACCCGGCACAGCCAGAAGAATTTTGACTTCTTGGTTCTGTTATAATCTCCACCCGGCACAGCCAGAAGAGGATGGGCCACCGCTCATAGCCTGGTTCCTCTCTAGGTTTCTTTCTATGTTCTGGCCTTTCTAGGGAGTTGTTCCTAGCCACCCTGCTTCTACACCTGCATTGCCTGCTGTTTGGGGTTTTAGACTGGGTTTCTGTACAGCACTTTGTGACATCAGCTGATGTAAGAAGGGCTTTATAAATACATTTTATTGATTGATTAAAATCTTTGACCTGAATGCCAAGTGTCAAGTCTGGAGGAAACCTGGCACCATCCCTACGGTGAAGCATGGTGGGGGGCATCATGCTGTGGGGGATGTTTTTAAGTGGCAGTGATTAGAAAACAAGTCAGAGTTGAGGGAAAGATGAACGGAGCAAAGAGATCCTTGATGGAAACCTGCTCCAAAGCACAAAGGACCTCAGACTGGGACTATCTGTTTTCAATGTTTGAATCTGTTATTCAACTTGTCTCTATGGGACAATAGCAGTAACGCCAAATTCAATGTTTCATCAGACAATTGTTTTTAATATTTTTTTGCAGATACCTAAAGGGGTTCTAAAATTAAAAATCAAATAGCTAAATGATCCTTGGTATGACCATCAGCCGTTCTGGATGGAGCAGACAGCAGACGGGGAAGGAGGCAGCTTTTATGCACCCTATATAAAGGGTGACGCAGGAGCCACGGCCTTCTGTAAGTGTGCCAACTTGCACGCTTCAAGGCAGCAACACAGTGAACACAGCTTGCCTCTGACTGCCAGCTGCATCGTCTGCGTGTGTGTGCCTCCTGCACAAAAGCTGCATGCCCTTTGAAATGTGCTCAAACACACAAATGTAGGTCTATGAATGCACACACACACTTACACACGCACCGATGTGCACCGCAAAAACATGCATGGTTGCGCAGTTACATTTCAAAGTAAAGAATGGGATTTTATATGTTATGTACACTGAGTGTACAAAACATTAGGACCACCTTCCTAATATTGAGTTGCACCCCCTTTTTTCCTCAGAACAGCCTCAATTCATCGGGCATGGACTACAAGGTGTCGAAAGCGATCCACAGGGATGCTGGCCCATGTTGACTCCAATGCTTCCCATAGTTGTGTCAAGTTGGCTGGATGTCCTTTGGGTGGTGGAAAATTCTTGATACACAAGGGAAACTGTTGAGATTGAAAAACCCAACAGCGTTGCAGTTCTTGACACAAACCGGTGTGCCTGGCACCTACTACCATACCTCGTTCAAAGGCACTTACATTTTTTGTCTTGCCCATTCACTCTCTGAATGGCACACATACACAATCCTTGTCTCAATTGTCTCAAGGTTTAAAAATCCCCCTTTAACCTGCCTCCCCCACTTCATCTACACTGATTTGAAGTGTATTCAACAGGTGACATCAATAAGGGATCCTTGCTTTCACCTGGAGTCAACTGGCCAGTCTGTCATGGAAAGAGCAGGTCTTCCTAATTTTTTGTTTACTCACTGTATAATGCTACAGTATACAGGTACACAAAGAAAACATTTATTAGGACTACACATCATGCAATTATATGACTTTTAATGCAGCGTTGATTAATGAATGTAACTATAAATATATTTTATGGCTAAAACTGCCCCCCCGCAGGGTAAATGGTCTTTGTTTTGTGGTAGCCTGTAGTCTATCTGTTGGGATAGAAGAGAGTGTGTCACAAAAGAGCAACTCCACCACACCAGTGCATTAGGATCCCAGTCTCCTAGCACCGTGATTATTGTCTGCCTCAGCGTTGTTCGTGGACAAGGGCCTCATAACAGGTGACAGAATGCCTGCCAGCCGCTCCCACCTCCCCACCCCCACCCCAGAATGGCGACTATTATAAACCAAAAACGTATGCTCTCAATATATATGCAAATGACGACCGGTCCCAAGGTGAAGTTCGTAAAGGCAGAAATGCTGCTCTGCTCGCCTCTGTTTTGCTCATTTGCAAAAATGTTGAGAGTAACAAAGACCACAGGAAATTGAAAAATTGTTGCTAAGTAGTAGAAAAAGCAATCATTTTCCACAGGCAGCCTAATCTGGGGGAAATTGATCCTCACCTCTCTGACAAGCAGCATTGGTGGGAAGGGAAGCACATAAGAGGAGAAAAAAGACGCCTGCTTCAATGTTGCCTGATGGAGAATTTGCTTGGTTGCAAATTCCTTCATTTTATTCATGAAAGGGCTTCGTTTTTGGCAAACACGGGCTCCATGTCTTGGTTTGTCCCCTAAAGCAAACAGGTGTTGCTCACACAGACAAATGAGCAACTGAAATGAGAAAATATTTTTGGACTTGCTACACAATTAACATCTTTGGTCTGTGTTTCGTCTATTGGGCCATTCCACTTCATTCATGCTGCATGCAAATATTCTAATTTGTTGTCTAATTTCAAACAGACTGATAACATCATACTAATGCAGTTGCTCCTATTTTGGGGTCGGGGTACAAATTGCAAGAGACAGTCTATTATCAAGTGGTATGACCTTCTCCATGGAACATATTATGAAAAAAACCTGCAATGCCTTTTTGGGGATGGAGGATGGGGGATGGAGGAGGGTTAGAGGAGGGACTGTTGATGATTAATTAACCCAATTAACTTAGAATAAGATTACTGGAACAATCATTTAGAGATAACTTAGAGCAAGGTGCTGTGATGACAATTATAATTCATATTTAATTATCACTATAGAAAGGGAAACGGATGATATGAATACATAGGAAACCTCTTGGAGAGTGGCTTTTACATTTAAAACAAGATCTTTAATTTTTTTTTTTAATGGCACTAGGGTGCTTCTACGTCATTCCTTTGGAAGGTACTGGGTTGTAGGTTTGCTTTTTGAGGAAATGTTCATGAATAATAATGTATTTTTTTTGGTGTGGAGATGAACAATCAGATGTATTATTTAAGTCCAATCCAAGAATCTCTCCATTGACGGTTTTAGAAAATGACTTTCTCACCACGCTGACAATAACAGAGCACCTTACTGTGTATGGTTGTGGGCAGCTAGCTACCTACCATATGGTGAAGATTGCATATGCTTTATTGCTCTCACTTTCACCAGTGTTATTTATTGAACTGGCATCACGGAAAACACCCGCTCTGCACGGCCAGTGATTTCCTCCTCATCCATAATATGATAAAGGAATTTATGCCACTGGAACAGCGTACCGAGCTGCAGATTAAATGATATGAAGAAACATCATTCATACATCATATTGAATACATTTCCTACATTCCTGGGTTCTCTGTGAAGGTGGCTATTGAGAGGAAAAGAACAACAGATTGGGGGGGTGGGAGAGAAAATGGGGGCTAGGGGGAGAGAAGAAGGGAGAGAAAGAGAGAGAAAGCGTTGGGGAATGAGAGAGAGGGCGAGAGAGAAGGTGAGAGAGAGATGGAGACAGAGAGACAGAGAGATGGAGACTAGGTTGTAAGTGTGCAGGAGGCTAAATTGGGAAGAAGTACTCACAATAGGACAGAGGAAGAGATGTCTTATTTTTTTGCACTGCAAAACAATTGTATATTTCTATATTGATCCCACCTTGGGCTGGGTAGATTTGTTGTTGTATCATTTCTGTTCAACATTTTTCTCATCTTATCACACACACCAAAGTATCTAAATATCACTGGGCAATGGGTTGTTATTCATGTTTATACATCCTAATTAGGTAGGCCTACTCCTTCCTTTCCTAACCACAAAGGGGCTCACAGTATGAGTGAGTGTGAGTGAGTGTATTTACCATTATATATTGATAGTTGTGGAACATTGAAAATCCAATTCTGTCTGGGCTCTGTCTGAGAGATATTCATTCATTTCCATGCAGCTGTCTTCTTGCAAGGTGTTGAGAAACAGCTTTTTCTAGAGGATGAAAATGATTTTTCAGAGGGAGAATGAAGGGTCTGCTATCATTTTTAGGCAGACTGGAGCTGGTGGAGATGTTATTAGCATAAATTATCTCACCCACCAAAGAGAGATAGGAACATGTTAGCTTCTTTCTGCCTTTCACAGTTAATTGCCCCACTTATTGTACAGTTGCCTGTGGACAACAAAAGCGCACACACAGAACAACAGGCACACACAAGCCAAATAGGGCATGAGTGATATATGCCAACTTGCATTTGATATAGTGTGGCTATGTTGAGCCGGGAGTCCTCAACAAAGTACAAAATATTGTCTTCTCGACCTTCTTCTCTTTTTCTAGGGCTGATCAGTTTGTTATTTGCAACAGAAGAAAGGGTGTGCATGACATTGGAAAGCGCCATACATAACAATTATTCATTTGTTTGTTGTAGTCTGGGTTTATTTATTTATTTGTATTCCAATGCAGAGAATATTATTCATCGTTCTCAGTTTGATTTAGCTGGAGAAACTATTATCGCGACCAAATCATCCCTCTACGCTGGTGAGTCATCAGTATAGGATGTTTATCATAGAACATCACAACAATATTTGATACAGCACACGACAGAGCCTCTATGATAAAACAGTATGAGGGGGATATTGGCTTGCTGCACTAACCCAGTAAGGCAGAGCGAGGTGAATTATTGATGGTGGTTGTGCCTAATGGACTCTGAGCACCTTGACTCCCACTCATGGTAACGTTATAAGGGGCACAATGGCCTGTGTCCTGGACTCCTTAGGCACCACTACCTTTTCAGAAGAAAAGCTGTTTCAATGGCTTTATTTTCTCTCTATTCAAATGAAACCCTTGATTTCTAAAGAAGTTACTGAGATGAATTAGCCTGAAAGTAAATTAAGGGATTGAATTGCTTTACATGTGACTCCTTCTCCAATGGCTTTATTTCCTCTGTTTTGGGCTTCACAGCATCTCTAGTGGAGGAATTGCCTCAAACAAAAAGAAACCCAAGACATTTAACATTCAGCTGGGCAGCTTTCCACAGCCCTCTGAGGCTGTACAGTATGTTAATGCAGTTGAGATAGTGTCGCTGCCTCCCCCTCTGACCAGACTGTGGATACAACCCAAGCCCTTGCCCCGACTACTGGGGAGGGTAGAGCCGTCCCACTCCCACTAACCCTGAGGGGATGTCACCATGGCAACACTTGTCCCGAGGCAGTGATCAGATGTCAGAGTGAGTCTGGGGGGGGGGGTTCTAATGGACTGGAACTCAGGGAAGGGGAGAGGAGTGATGGAGTGAGAGGCAACCTGTAACCTGTCACCTGTAACTAGCAGTTGTTGGTTTCAAATATGAAATCAGGATCATTCATGGTTGAATACTGTGTATCCTGTCGAAATATAGCCAGTTAAGCAAATCAGACATAAAAGTTAACCACACAATCATTTGAATAAAACAAATAACACTGTAGAACCACTTAAATGTAGGGCAATAGAACTGGGAGGACTGACACATAGGTGCTGAGGATGCTTCTTTCTCATTGGAGGTTTCCTTCCTCCATTAGGTTGAGTTGCTATCAGTGCCTCAATGTTTCTTCAGAGCATTATCTTTACATGTGTAATGTTAATGTCTGCTTGCCATGTTTGAAGCAGAGAGGGGTGCCCTGGTTCTGCTCCACTGCACCGTACAGAAAGCAGAAGAATGAGGAGGGCCTCTGCCACAGATAAACCTCAGTTCAGACCGCAGAGTCAAACTAGAGGTCGGCTAAAAACTGCTGGAGAAGTTCGATATTAGTTTAAAAAAAAGTTAACTTTAATCTATCCCCCTGGCTGATTTTTTGTTGAAGTCAGAAACACTTGTAGCTTTCCGATGTCAAAATTACAATGTCTAAAACCCAGCAAGAGTTGTGCTGAATTTGGAAAGAACATTACTATTAAATAGACTCAAGAACCCTGAGAGAGTAGACCCAGAAATACCAGATGTGTACAAGACATGTGCCTATACAGTAAACTGTGGACAGCAACTTTCAGTAATTGGTCCCACACCATAAACCTTTGGGAAATCATTCATAGCATGATGCACAGTGTTTTCTCCATATTTCTCCATTTCTGCTCCTCCGTAGACTAGATAACTGAACTTGGCTGTAGCACGTTTCTTAGAGTATGTCCAAATTGTTGAAACAAGCAGCAGCACAGTTATAACACTGTCACTTCCAATTTATGACTGTCAATTCAGCATGAAATTGTCCCATAGCCTTGCTACTGTATCATTGCAGCATGACAACGTTTTGCTGTATGATCCAGCATGGCTGTGCATGGTTTTCCTGATTGATTATTGAGAATGATGAGAGTTCATATGCATGACAGACATACAGTGTTCTACAAATGAGAAATCACGTCTTGTTATGTAAGATTTCTACAGTCTCCAATGTATATTTGTCAGATACAGTGACACTTTCTGACCGTATTCTAAAAGGAAAACTGTTCAATATTTTGAAGTATTTGCTGCCAGCTATGCTTTAATATTATCAACCCAAATCAATCTAGAATTGACCTCACTAATTAGCAGATGTGGGTCTAATTGTGCATTTCACTCTAATCAAAAAGATGTAATTAAACAGATAATACATTTTCATGCATAGCAGGAAACACATCTGTGCCGCACCGCCAGGGAAAAAATTTGAGAGAGTTTGCCAGGAACGCTCCAAATACATCCATGGATAAACAGATAAACAGTGCTGAGATCACTTTCATGAAACTCTACAGTGCGTGTGTCAAGGTTAGAGTCAATTTCATTCCAATGCAGTCAATCAGGAAGGTACCTAAAAATCCATTTCCAATTCAAACATTTTCTCATAGGGAATTACGGAGGAAAATGAGAATTGTGGAATTACAGTAGGATATGTCTACGTTCGTTTCAGCCAAGGATAGTTTGGAATGGGGAGAGGTAGTGAGGTGACAGAGAGGAAAGGATGAGGAGGAAGCGAGGCAGTGCCTGTAACAAGGCAAACATAAACTGTGCCACTTCATCTGAAAACAATGGGAGACAGGACACTGAATGTGCTCTCATCCACATGTCTCCATTGTCTGCCCGCCCCCTCTTTTACTCCTCCTCTGAGCATGCCATGGAGCATAAGAGGGGGTGAAAGGGGGTGGTAGTAGTGGGGGCAGTGTGTGTGTGTGTGTGGGGGGGGGGGGGGGGGGGTCTGGCTGTGTTCTTTCTCCTCTGACTGTGTGCGAATGAATGCACAGACGGTTCAGTGGTAATTTGATGTGTGTCCCTGGGGACATTTGATGGATTAAAGCTAAGCAGCTCCATTTCGCAGCACCACCTGATCTTCCACTGCCTGTGCCCCATATAAAAGCTGGAGAGATCGCTGATCTCAGCTAGTCCGACAGTCTCTCTCTCCCTTCCCTCCTCCACGCTCTCTCTCTCTCTCGCTCTCTTCTCTCTGGTCCTTTAAGCCTGCTGCATCACAGGAGCTATCCAGTGCTGAACCAGAAGATTTTTTATCTTTTTGAAAGCTGGGGGAGCCATAGAGTAACACACAGCGTTGCCGTCAGCCTTGTTCTCCACTGGTTTCCATTTTCTTTCCTTCTCTTATGTTTTTTAGAGGTTGTCTTTTCGTTTAACACAAGGATTACTACTACCGTCAGCAGGCTCCAGCTCTGCCTGTTTGCTGCTTTCTTTCTTTCTTTTTCTTCTCTTTTCTTCTCATGCGTGATTCTCGGGTCTGTGTGTTTTTTATTCTTTGAAACATGCCCCGTTCGTTTTTGGTGAAGAAAATCAAGCTTGATGATTTCTCTTCATCCAATGCTGCCTCTAATCACCATCACCACCTGGACGACTCGTTCACTCCTTTCTCACGCTCCATCACTGACTCTGTGACCAACTTGGGGGTTCGCCTCAGTGAGAATGGTGAGTTTGCATACCTCTGCACAGCACACACACGTCCTGCCTGCCGTTGTCTAGGGTGTGCTACTGTATCACTGCTCCCTTTGGAGAAACAGGTTTAGTTGTTGATTCCAGAATCAGAATGCCCCATGATATCAACATAGTAAACACAGTTGGAATTCTCTTTTGTTTGTGTATAAGTGGTTGTTAGGTGAAATAGTGCCTCTTCACCCCTTGACATGCCTGTTGTCTGGGAATTCATAGCAGATGTTACATAAAGCCGGCTGATTTTGCATCCGTATCGCAAATAATCCTCTCCAGCACCACTACCCCACCCCCATTGTGCTCCCAGACTTTTTTTTTTTACTCTGATGATAGGCAGACACAATTCAGGTCACAGCAGAGGATCGGCTTATGCAAATTGAGGAGCAAAACGTGCCGCACATCTGTAGACGTGTGTATCTGAATTTGTATTACTTGCACAAATTACTGTGTGCCTGAAACATACAGGATAACAAATTGAGATATTAACATATAGGATGACAAACTGAAAAATGTATGAACATGAAAGATGAGTGCCGGATGATACATTTGTCCTTAGCTGTTATTGTCCTTGAGTTTCCATCACAGTCCGAACCCCCCTCTGCCCCCCTCCCTTCCCACCCAACCAGAGCATGCATGCACAGTCTCCCCACCCCCATCCGTCCGCTACATCTTTCTCCTCCTTCCGGGCATTTGAAAACTAGCAGAGGTAGAGTTTCAGCCATGTACAGTACGGGGGGGGGGGGGGGGGGGGGGGGGGGGGGGGGGAGGAGAGAGAGAGAGAGGGAGAAAAATACAGAAATGCTTCGGGCAGCATTGACGAGGGGCCACGTGACCAAGGGTATACAGTAAACATAGAAGAAAGGGCACATAGCTGCACAGTGGGCATCATTAGGACTGGGCATCACGCTAAGCCCAAGTCCAGTCAGAGCCAGAGCCAGAGCCGGAGCCAGAGAGAGACGTCCTTCACTTTCAATCAGTCAGGTTTTAGCTCGCTCCCATTTTGTGGCCATATTTAGGATGCCAGACGTCTGTCTCTCTTTGTTATTTTGTCTGGCAATGAGCAGATAGCTTTACAGTTCAGCTCAATCTGTGAACAAACGATGCCCACTTGTTATTCCATCACATCACATACTACTGTGATTCAGTGATTTTAGATTTGCAACAGCAACCAATAACAAAAGCACATGTTTGCACGGTGTTGTTGTTATTCACAAATGATGGCTGTAGTGAATGGCCAATTTAACTAAATATATATTTTGAAATGATAGATTATGAGGATAAATAAATGTGTGTTTTCTTTACACAAATGCACAAGGTTATGATGAAGTTATGGAACCAGATTCATTACATAGACTATGCGTATTGAAATTACAATCCTTTATAAACACGTTAGTCTCATTCTATTGTCATGTAAATAATAAACACTACTCCTCTTCCTTTGAGAAAGAAAGAATTTTGACTGGGGGGAAAAAAAAAACATTATAGTCTATTGCATTAGGAAGGAAGCCTTCTCGTCTGCTCAATGAAATCCCAGAGAAATCATAACATTGTTGAAATGCCTTGCATCAGCACTTAGGCTGCGCCAACGGATTTCCCTCCATTGTGGAGACATTTGACTTGAAGTGTCTGTCGAACAACAAAGAGGAAGGTGGGAGAGGGAGTCCATTAATTACATGCTTGCTCTGCATTAGAGGAATGAGTTGCTGTACTGCAAAGGTTGGTAGTTCAGCCACAAATGATGAACTCTCTGTCTGACCTTAAGTAATTGAAATCGGTTGCATATGTGCAATTAACCAGGGGAATAGAAAACAAGATGTCCACATACTGTATGTTCCAATAACAATCTGTTGCTGTTTACAGTATGTTTGACTCTTTTCCTGTGCTCTCTTTAGGGTACTGTATATTGGAGGAGATAGTGCCTCATTTTAGATGTTGGGAGAAAATATAACAATGTGTTATATACTTGAAATGAAGTAAGAATTACCATTACCTTAAGAAGTATTTTTTAAATGATTTCTTTACTATAGGCTACATCTCCCAAATATCATAAGTTGTTATCTAGTCAAC
Organism: Oncorhynchus mykiss; assembly: GCF_057628025.1. Lineage (NCBI taxonomy): Eukaryota > Metazoa > Chordata > Actinopteri > Salmoniformes > Salmonidae > Oncorhynchus > Oncorhynchus mykiss. Next base: position 48,751,221 of record NC_143037.1, on the reverse strand, counting down.
AAGAGATGCGGTGCGTTTGACCAAATACCACCCCTGCCTTCCTGTAAGATCCCAGTCTCCCAGTCCAACAGTATCATGGTAATGCCTTTGACAAGGAATGGGCTCTGAGAGGGACCCCTTGGGAATGGAGACAGCGTTCTAAGAGAGCACTTAAATGGATTTTCGAATGACCTGATTCTTAAAGGCACTTCAGCGAGCTTACTGTTGCATACAGGTGACCCTCTTCACAAACACTATAGCCATTTTGTTCCGTTGGTAATCCTGTTTATCGTGTTTCCGCTTAACCTTTCCATCACTGCACCATGTGCAATAGGCTATCATTGTGTTGTCCTCTCCAGTCCGTTTATTCTGTGCCCGAGCCTGCATTACTTCTATCTTATTTCCCCTCACACAGTGTGTTCCAACAGCTGTACTATTTTACAGATGATGGCATATTGATCAGCAAGAAACTTAGAATTTCATTAAAAAACAGTCAATAGTTAATTTCCACCGCGTGCTGCACACAGTGCTTAGGAATGGGTTTATTTTTCTGCAGTTATGCACTACTTCTCCCAGGGCAGGATTTGGACCACACATTCCAATTGGAATCGTATGTTTGTCCTATATTCTCGGAAGCTGTTAAAGTGGAACATGTTTAGATAAATGCATACAAGTGTGTAGATGAACTCGGCTAATGTTACTTCATATTCAGCGTTGTTTTAGCTCTTTACAGCTGCCAGGAAACCTTTTAGCTTCACTTGGCTGCCTCGCAATTAAAGGAGGGACAAAAAATTGTCTAGACAAAAAGATTGCCCGTCTGTAATGTAACATCTATCAATAATCTAGTGAGAAATGTTGGAAATATCCTGGAAGTGCTACTCTGTTGAGATCAGAGGCATCATGCCCATAGGGGGCACATGCCCCATCAGATTTGTCATGTAAAAATGTTAAAAAGATATATATTTCTCTCTAATACTACTAGCCACCTAGCAATATTATGAAGTTGGCTTTCGCCCAGATAGGTTCCCAATCTCCAAACCTCACAACTATAGCTACCAAGAAGCCATGTCAGGCTATCAATCCAGTTAGAGTCGCTAGATTGTCTAACTGTCTTAGCTGGCAAGGCTGGCAGACTTTAGAAAAGCAAGCAATTACTAAATGTACTGAGTAAGACTCTCATTCCTTTCAATCTTTTACCCAAATTTTAGCAGAGATGTAGAGAAGCATATTTTGTTTCTTTAAAAAAAGAACCACCACCAGTATATATGTATATGTATATATATTGATATAGAATTAAGCATAATGATTATGGCTCTAGATAGCAGGAAAAAGCCGTTTCAGGTGTTTGCATACTTTGTGCCCCGTCAGATTTATGTGGTGCTTGATGCCCCCTGGTTTAGATCAATTAATTTATAGTGTGGTAGACAGTCACCCCTGACCCTTGACAGTGTGTGCTGTCTGATGGGCCCAGCGTGTTCAGGCTTAAATTGGGCAAACGCAGCAAAGAGATAGTCACAGAGGATTGACATACCTTATAGTAAGAAAGTCTTATCGTGGGAAGAAAATGTGCCTAATCAATGAGACCACGTTGTGTAATAAGAGGGGCCTTCTTTCACAGGCCTATTTAATGAGCTATTATCTGTATGTAGCAGCTAGGACTCATCTGCACTGTAACTGTGTAATAAGGCTGAATGCTGTGAATAATGTTCGGCAGCAGCATAACAGTCCGAGGCCTGTGGTTAGTTCTGTGTGATTTGGGGAAATTGCAATGTGTTTTGTGTGTTTTTATGCTATTGTTTCATAATTTACAAGAGGCAATCATCAATAATAATCGTGTAATCACATCACAATAGACTTATCTACCACCACAACCCCAGGTCTACTGTAGACTACTGTAGACTGTGTGTGTGTGTTTTGCCTTACTCTAACTATTATTGTGTGTGTTTTCTCCAGGCTACATCCAGGATTACATCACGCCATCGGTATACCAGGGGGAGAAGAAGATGGAGCTCAAGCTGGCCTCGCCCGTCTCTGACCCCCTTTACACCCAGGTGAGCAGCGGGGGCGAGGAGTACTGTGACCCTGACCTGGAGCACCCTGACAGCCCCCAGTCCGGCATGACAGCCAGCGGCTTCTACAACGGCGAGGCGGAGGCCCCGACCGAGGGTTACACCATGGATGCCTTCTTCATCTCCGACGGGCGCTCGCGGCGGAAGGGAGAAGGTGACGGCCGTAAGGGAGGTAGTTCTGCCACGTCCAATGCCGATGCCACGGAGGAGAGGGAGGCCGGGGCCGCCGGCACGGCCCGCCACTCCTGCAATGAGTGTGGCAAGACGTATGCCACTTCATCCAACCTCAGCAGGCACAAGCAGACGCACCGTAGCCTGGATAGCAAGATGGCGCGCAAGTGTCCCACCTGCGACAAAGTGTATGTGTCCATGCCGGCGCTGGCCATGCACATCCTCACCCATGACCTCAAGCACAAGTGCGATGTGTGCAGCAAGGCCTTCAGCCGGCCCTGGCTCCTGCAGGGCCACATGCGCTCACACACCGGGGAGAAACCGTTCGCCTGCGCCCACTGCGGCAAAGCCTTTGCTGACCGCTCAAACCTCCGCGCCCACATGCAAACCCACTCTGCCTTCAAGCACTACCGCTGCAAGCGCTGCAATAAGACCTTCGCCCTGAAATCCTACCTGAACAAGCACTATGAGTCAGCCTGCTTCAAGGGATCTGGGGATGAAGATGAGGACGAGTCCTGCTCTGAGAACTAGCTGGCGGAACCAGAAGGACGGAAGCAGATTTTGGAACCCTAGGTTCTACAACCAATAACCCCCTTCACTCTGCCCTACATCCCTTTTTTCTTCCCTTTTATAGAAAGCAATATTTTCACTGAGATTACGTGAAGAAACTGTTCTGATTATGGCAAAGACAATTTCAAAATATGCTGGATCCCCCCCCCCCCCCCCCCCCCCGCCCTGCACAGTAGCTAATCGTCCACAGATACATACAATCAAAACACCCATCCCCCAAATAAAGACTTGTTTTTAGCTCACACACACAAACACAAGCATACGCACACACAAACACACACCCACATACGCACACACACACAATTATATATGAGGCCTGGCATGTGAATTTTTATCAATGACTATAATGATATTGATATCAATAGTAATAATATTTAGATTCCTGATATTTTATAGAAAATACTACAGGAAAAAAAATGAACAACATAAAAAAAGGACAGTAACAGTGTTCTTTTGTTTTTTAGAGACAAAAATGACCTCTTGTATTTTTATGCTGCTTTTTATTTGCTAAGAATTGAATTCTTTTGCAACTGCCAACATGAACTTTTTATGAAAATGTGAATTATGACAGTATTTTCAAAAAATGGGAGATCAAAGTTAAAAACATACCCTTTTTGTCACACATATGTTTTTAATTCAATAGGTGTTATTTTTCTATTGTCCGACTGAATTTGTTGTTTATTTTTTGTGCCAATTCTTCCTTGATTTTTTAAAAGCAAAGCATCTTTGTAACTGTGGGTATTCCAAAAGCTTCCAGCTTCCCAATTAGGATCATGAACCAGGGGTCATTGTCAGTTCCATCAGAGCAGTTGTTCTGAGTTGTTATGGGAAACCTGTTGAACAGGTTGTGTTATCACAAGATTCCGGCGGCAATCAAAGTATACGCTCTTCATCATACTGGTAACTAGAACAAAAATCACACTGGGAGCCAAACCAAATCTACCGATCTGTTGTGATAAGTGCCATGTGCATTGTGCAGTGACCTGTCTATAGCAATGAAAACCATCCCTGTTCTTCCTCCACCGCAGTGGCTTGCATGAACTTTGCCACTCTGTGGTGTTTCCCTCAGTCTTACGTAATAAGCAATGTTCATTATACACTCTCTGACGTGCCCCCCTCTTTTTCTATTACCTCAATAAGGAAAAGGTATGATCTCATGACATGCACCCTCAGTTACAAAGGATTCGTTTTTGTATTTATATGTTGCTGAAAGCTCTTTCTACCATTAGATGTAAATCGTCCTACTACCTTGTACATAATGTATTTCTCTATTTATGTAACTATTTATTTATCTGTCAGTGTATCTATGTATTTTATTTATTCATTTACATGATTGTTAATTTATTCATCTATTTATTTATGCCATTACAATATTTTGTCTATTCACGTGTTGAAACCTGACTTTCCATTGACCTTGTAAAGATGCTGCTGATCTTTAAAGAAAATGTTTATATGCATGAAACTGTAGAGAGTCCATTGGACTTTGTTTTTTAAAGAGGAACAATGTCTCGTATCAGCGGTAACTTCAGACACATGATGAATGCAGATTAGATTTGTTTCACGGCAATAATAACTTCACTGGTACGGCAATTGACATGTATATTAATAATAATCGAAGCTGTCCTGTTTGCAGTCAATTTAGGGCAATAAAATGAAACAGATGAACAAGAAGTGTTAAGATATCCTGCATCTTGTTGTTGAAATAGAAATAGCGTCCACTCAACTGCCTCCCTCCGTGTATTGGCCGAAGATTGACCCTTAATCATGTCACACAAAACTGTAGCAAACATGACTATTGTGTTTTATTAAGACATCCCGTGAAATGTAACATTTTCCACATATATAACATCAAAGACTTCCTTATTCAACCCTCTGAATAGGATAGGGGGAATCAGGTTATTCTGAGACACATTCTATACTACCAGCTGGCTTGTCTTCCACCACTCACAGAGCTGTATTCCAGAATCCTGACAGGTTGAGTTAGTTGGAAGGAGGACTGAGGAGCCCCAATTATCATGCCAGAGGAGATAATGGCAATGGGAAGGCTTTTTTTCCCAGGTGGATTAGCCAGGCGATAATAATAGCAATGCAGTAATTATAAAACAGTGTCGACCCCAATTGCTCTCAAGATTACCATGCCAGAGCATTGCTGCACGCCACTAATGCCCTGAAAAAGGGAAAAGTCAGTAATCGAGAGATAGGCTGTAAAACAGTTGTTTCACTCCTTATTATGAAGACTGGGTAGGTTTCTGTAGCCTGGTCTAGCAGTGCAATGTGAATATGCCTTGAAAATACCTTAGAAGTTTAATAGACATTTAAATTACAACACAAGAAAATAAAAACAGCACTTCCCAAAATTGTCACTTGGTTGGAAGGCTGAAAATAATGGTGTCAGGCATCAGGGTGATACAGAGTTTAGCACATTTGTTATGATAGGCATTTTTCACAATCACGGGGGCTTCTAAAATTAAGCTGTTTGGCAGATCACTCTATATTGAATCCATATGTTTCTTTTGGGGATTAGCAGTGACTAGAAGCCAGATAATTATATAAATGTAAAATGTATCATTATGATTAATGTAACAACAAAATGGATGTTCATCCATCAATTGACAATGAAGGTTTTATACAAATTCCTTTCTTCATGTCTGTTCATGTCTGATAGCCACCTAAATCTCTTAATGACAAAGACTCAGTTATTGTAATAAGATAATAATACACTCCATCCCCTCCCACCTCACATCATAACCCCTCTCCCCCTCTAACTGGTTTTCATGAGACGTGTGGTTTAGTGGTGTGTGAGATGTGCTAGTCTGGGATTGGTAGAGGACCGTGTCGTGTGGGAGGATAACAGGTGTTTGCAGACAGACTGCAGATAGGGAGAGTAATTGAGTTGGTGAGCGACCTCCAAGGGGAAGGTCGAGCACCAGCAGGCAAATGCACTGTCAGCTATTTGCATATTCTAAATGGATGACACAGTCACAGTAATGGTGAGTTCTCCTTTAAAAACCTGCAGGGAATAAACTGAGTCTCTCTCCTATCGTTTCATCTTTCCCTCTATTTCACCACTACCACTCAACTCATATAATGACCCTGACCTCTATATTAACCTTTGATTTTCATCCTAAAGATGTAGTTTTGTCTCGTGATAGGCTTGGTGACCATACTGTACGTGTTGTGGAAAAACCACCTGTTTCCACAGCAACTTGTGGAATATGTGTTTACAGGTACTTCATTTGTAGAGTATTTTGAGTTAAAAAGGAAATTGTTGTTTTTCTGGTTACTGAAGCTCAAAATTCTTTTTAAGCTCATTCTCCTACTTGATGGGGGGATCCATGTTTGTTCTGAGCAATATCACAACCAAAGTGCACTGTATTTCCAATACAGATCTTGTTTTGGTTGTAAAATCTAATTTATATTGTTCCAAAAATGAATAGAAGCCCTAAATGCAGAAAATTGAGTGATAATTTGTTTTGAAACATTTTTTTCAGAGTTTGAGAAAGGAAAACATTGTTCCTCTTTGACGATTTTGTAAATATATTTGTATATATATATATATATATATATATACAGTACCAGACATACCTACTGATTCAAGGGTTTTCTTGATTTTACTATTTTCTACATTGTATAATAATGACGAAGACATCAAAAGTACAAAATAACACATATGGAATCATGTAGTAACCAAAAAAGTGTTAAACAAATCTAAATATATTTTAATGTTAGATTCTTCAAAGTAGACACCCTTTGCCTTGATGACAGCTTTGCACACTCTTGGCATTCTCTCAACCAGCTTCACCTGGAATACTTTTCCAACAGTCTTGAAGGATTTCCCACAGTCTTGAAGGAGTTCCCACAGGAGTTGGCACTTGTTGGCTGCTTTTCCTTTCCCTGATTGTGGAGGCCAGGTCATCTGATGCAGCACTCCATCACTCTACTTCTTGGTCAAATAGCCCTTACACAGCCTGGAGGTATGTTGGGTCATTGTCCTGTTGAAAAATAAATGATAGTGGGACTAAGCGCAAACCAGATGAGATGGCATATTGCTGCAGAATGCTGTGATAGTCATGCTAGTTAGGTATGCCTTGAATTCTAAATAAATCTCAGACGATGTCACCAGCCAAGCACCCCCACACCACCACACATCCTCCTCCATGCTTCACGGTGGGAACCATACGTGCAAAAATAATTCCTTCACCTACACAAAGACACGGAGGTTAGAACAAAAATCTAACATTTGGACTCAGCACATTTTTGGGTACTACATGATTCCATATGTGTTATTTCATAGTTTTGATGTCTTCGCTACTGTTCTACAATGTAGAAAATAGTATAAATAAAGAAAAACCCTTGAATGAGTAGGTGGTACTGTATATATATCCCAGCAATAATAATGACAATGCATGTGGACATTTACTTGTTTGCTCTCTTTGTTTATGTTGTCTTTTGTAAAGAAGACAAATACAGGTATCAACTGCAGTGTGGGTGGGAATGTGAATCTGGGAAAGTCTTAATTAAAATCCATCATAGCTGCAACAAGCTCTCACAATCTCATGTCGGAATTAGTTCATCCGTGTTTCTCAAACATCAAATTTCGAAGCGTTTCCAAACATCAAATTTCAACGTGTTTAAGGTTAAGTTTAGGCATTAACTCCACATTTTTAAGGTTAGGTTTAAGCTTAGGCATTAACTCCGAATTATTACCGTTAGGCATTAACTCAGAATGGTTAAGGTAGAGGTTAAGCTCTGGGATAGGCTTAAAGCAAAATCTAAAAAAAAAAAAATTCTCCCTGGAATCGAAGATGCAACCTTTGGCACTAAGGTAATGCCCATCTACTATCCCCATCGACAATACCCTAGCAATACTGAAACCTACTTGTGAAACCTACCCTAGTGGCCTGTTTCCACTTCATCTCCTGGCGTCCTCAGACATAGATTGACGTCAAATACTGACTTGTATCATAGGTTACCAACAACACTCCATTACTCTGTGTATTCTGACTGGGAGATTGGTCCATGTTCTTTTTCTCTTTTCTTTTTTTCCTTTTATTTATTTGCCAAGCTTGGCTGCGCAATGATGAAAAGTGCCAAAAATTATTACCATAACAAAAGCCTTCAACATATGGTGGTCTGCTTGAAACCTTCCATATGGTCCTCAAAACATAGATTCAGATTTTCCACTTTCTTTTCTCGCTATCTTTCTTTCCATCACTTTTTCTGTCTTTAATATTTTCAACCAAGTGTGAATACATTTAAGCCATGATTGCTGTAGGGTGTTTTGGTTTATTTGATTCTGCTACAATTAATAATGGTGATAACTATAATAAAAACAATAGCACAAGTAAACTACAGGTCCGTTTTTATTTCACTTGATAAGGCCTCTGAGCAATCAGACAACCTATTCACTTCATACATAACACGTTGTTACAATATACTGGATGCTGCATCCTCTCTGATACTGATTCAACTGGAGCAGAATTAAGAAAATCATCATTTGAATTATGCTACACTATCAATATAGCACATTCCTTGTTTTCAATTAATTACTTCAGACTGATCCCACTGAACACAGACGTCAGTTCAACGTCTAATTTTTATTTACATTTGGTTGTGTTGTCAACTAAAGTGAATTCAACGTGTGTCAAATGTCACCATGTTATTGGATTTAAAATGGGTGGAAAAAAATACGACATTCTCATACATTGACTACTATTTGCAAATTCAATCAGTTTTCCACGTTGATTCAACGTCAACACATTGAATCGATTTGTTTAAATGACATGGAAACGTTGATTCGACCAGTGTTTGTCCAGTGGCATCCACATCAAATCACTGTTGTTAGACATAGTTTCTATCCCACTAATCTAGAGGCCAACTGGCCTGAAATGCTACAACCATATCTATCAAATTCTCAGAAATATGACCATTATTCTTCCTAGTCCCCATATCAACTGATAGATAAAACATACCAGATATAGGTGATGGCGATATATTCTGTGTAAGAGTTACTGAAACATAGGGTTATATTAAAAGCAGAGCCATCTGTTCGAGCGCTATAAAGCCATTCTTGATCATTACATTTTAATGGAACATTGATTTTATGCCGGAGCTCCTCTTTCACCAGTGACTCAAAAGCCAGAGAGAAAAATGTGGAACAAAATTAAAATGAATCATGGCAGTGGATGGGGATTATTATTCTGGTCTTTTCTTGATTGGTTTCCAGGGAATATACAAGACTTGAATTGAAATGGTGGCGGTGGTGTCCTTCAGTGTCCTACAGCAGCAGTGAAACAGTATAATGAGACAGACAGTGGGCTACGACACGGGAAGCTTTTTACACTCAAGGGACAACCGGGACAATGGATCATATGTGAAAGTGTATGCTGCGACAGCAGAAAACTAACCCTTCATTAGTGATATTCCAGAAAATAAAACATGTAAATAGGTAATATTTATGTGCGTTTACCAAAACCAAGCTTTTACAACAAGTGTTTCTAAATTCAATCTCTATTTATCTAGTATATATTACTGCTCGTATTCTTATATATTATATTTCAAAGAAAACATCGATACATAAAAAAACAGATACAAGCCATGATTTCTAAAGTAGTTAAAGTTTCTCGAAGCAGATATTGTCCCTGGCCAGATTTAACGATGACAATAAATAGGTAATTTCATTAAGTGGGGACTTATGTGTAACAGTCTTGCTTCCGTCCGCCTCCTTTCCCAAACCTGTGCTCGAAACAGGGACCCTCTGATCACATCAACAATTGCCTACCATGACGCATCGTTACCTACAATATGATAAATGCTTTGTAGGAGGCAGTTGATTGATGTGTTTAGAAGGTCTCTGGTTCGAGCCCAAGATGGGGCAAGGAGAAGGATTGAAGCAATAGAATTGCTGCTGTGGACCCGGATCACTCAGTTGGGCTCTGCCCGGTTGCTGCGGAGAAGGAGGAGGTCAAAGGGGGTGAGTGTAACCAGTGTGAAATAGCTAGCTAGTTAGCGGTGCGTGCTAGTAGCGTTTCAATCTGTGGCGTCATTCGCTCTGAGACCTTGAAGTAGTTCTGCAAGGACCACGGCTTCTGTGGAGCGATAGGTAACGATGCTTCATGGGTGACTGTTGTCGATGTGTTCAGAAGGTCCCTGGTTGGGGCAAGGAGAGGGACTGAAGCAATGCTGTTACACATGGAATCCAATTACATCACCATAACTTCCCCCTGGTAGTACTGGCTGGGTGTAATAGGATGAGCTGTAAATGATCAGACTGTGAACCCTGAGAGAAATGATTGTCATGGCTCTGTCAAAATGGCACCCTATTCCTTATATAGTTCACTATGGGCCCTTGTCAAAAGTGGGAATAGGGTGCCATTTGGGACACACAATCATGTCTCTCTGGTGCCTAACAGGCTGCTGCCATCTCCTTCCTCCACCAACCGACCCTTCCATTAGGAGCACATAAACTGAATTATTGAATAGTACCTGCAATATTGAGCATGCTAGCTACACTTACTCTTCAAAGAGATTGACCTCAGATAGCCTATGTCTTTTAAGTAACTGTCAGAGAGGAAATCTGTCTCAATCCCCTATAGAGAGAAGAGGGGCTACGCAGAAAACACAACTTCAACATGGATCCTGTAATTCAGCACCAGGGACAGCGAAAGAGCTGTGTTACATGTTCAGGGTTGTCAGAGAAGACATTACATTACAACATGTTGATGTGATTAGGATGTGATGAGCTTGCAATTCATTATTTTATTAGACCCTCAAAGAACAGTGTGTATCTCACAGAGAGTATTACTCTAACCACTGGGGTTTAGTGTTGGTCTCATGTACGGTTTCTTAGCAACCATATGCAACTGGCGCCATCTGTTGGATGATTGACTCACATGTAAATACTCTTGACAAGTAAATATTCTGGAAATCAATACAATCCTTTAAATGTAACAAACACAAAAAAAATGTATTTGTCCAAATTACTAATTAACTTCTTCATCCAAATGTAAACATATTGTAGAATATTACCTTATCCCTCTGCTCAAAATCATATTAATTTGTCTTTACTGTCAACAAAACACTGGGCACGCACTTGTTGAATCAACATTGTTTCCATGTCATTTCAATGAAATGACTTTGAATCAACGTGGAGTAGACGTTGAATTGACGTCTGTGCCCAGTGGGAAAGGTGTTTGCCTCACCAGTTGGTTCTTAGGCAATCAAGGCCACCCTAGCCATAGCTGTAACTGCCTCTTTAAGAGCTAACCGTTTGTCTTTGCACATTCCGTATGTGCATCACAGGACAGAGAAGCTCATTAAAGCCTCTCGATTCCTCCCTGGTCTGTTTCATCAGCTGAGACTGCCAAGCTCTTTAGCTCAGTGTTCTTGATGTTTGTGCTGTTTATGTAAAACCCATCTGTTAGCTCCTCTCTCTCTTGGCAGAGGGGCCACCTCTTCCTTCTGCTTCTCTTTTGAAGTCATGTCAAAATCAGGTTTTCATGCATTTAAAGCATCTGAGCTTCACTTAAAAATTTTTTTTAAAAATCAGCATTCAGGCAGAAGCTAAAAAAGGGCACTGCTTAAATAAGGTACAAGCCCAACATCTCGCCAAACAATTGTTTTATTTTTCTCCCCATTATTTTTGAGGAGAGCAACTTTATTTCCCTGTTTTGGCTGAATAGTCCACATAGAGTATGTGTTCGTTTTTGCATTCATGCATGTTCAACACAGTGTACGAACACAACAGATCAGTCTAGCTTCTCTGTGAAAAGAGCTACATGCAGCAATGACAATAATAATGCCAGTCGCAATTAAAAGAGACTTAAAAAAAAAGAGAATTAAAAGAGACTCTCTCAAAGAGTTCATTTGAAAGACTGAACATCACCGTCAGAATAAGGATCTCTTTAAAAGCATGCCATTGTGTTATAAATAAAAATAGCTCATAGCCCTGCTGTCAGAGAGTTGGCAGATAATTCTCTTGAAGAGCTCCAGCGTGACAATCCCATGGGGGCTGAAATCTAATATTAACAGCAAATCATTATGTGAGAACTGCTCTACCGTGACCCGATGCTGTACCTGTATGACTAACTCAATCTTGGTAATAGAGATATGTTCGCTACTGTACTGGGATGGAGTGCTGCTGTGACAGTTACGGGTTATAGAGAGTGCATTGGGACTTCTGGAAATACTTACTGTAGGAGTCATTTACGTGTCTGTCGGATGTGAGTGACAAGGTTTCTTCCTCTCCTGTGATGATCTAATGGGGCACCATGGTGAAGTCAGGGTTTGTGTGATTGACAGCAAAGCAGTGACTTGATTGTGGCATTTCATGTATAAAGAAACTGATGTGCTGACAGTGGAGAGATGTGTTGCTTAGATTTGTAACCTCACATAATATTCATATTTTCACCTCAGATATTCAAAACCTACACACGTCATGCAAATATTTACATCAAATAAGTGCTTTGCCTATGAAAGGGAAAGTACAGTTTTGTTTTAATTCAAGAACATATACAGGTAATTGCCAAAATAAGGAATGAGGGATACAAAGTACACTATATATACAAAAGTATGTGGACACCCCTTTAAATTAGTGGATTTGGCTTTTTCAGCCACACGTGTTGCTGACAGGTGTATAAAATCGAGCACACAGCCATGCAATCTCCATAGACAAGCATTAGGAGTAGAATGGCCTTATTGAAGAGCACATGAACTTTCAACATGGCACTGTCATACGATGCCACCTTTCCAATAAGTCAGTTCGTCAAATTTCTGCCCTGCTAGAACTTCCCTGTTAACTGTAAGTGCTGCAATTGTGAAGTGGAACCATCTAAGAGCAACAACGGCCCGGCCACGAGGTGGTAGGCCACACAAGCTCACAGAACGGGATCGGCAAGTGCTGAAGCACATAGCGAGTAAAAATCATCTGTCCTCGGGTGCAACACTCACTTCTGAGTTCCAAACTGCCTTTGGAAGTAACGTCAGCACAATAACTGCTCGTTGGGAGCTTCATGAAATTAGTTTCCATGGCCGAGCAGCCGCACACAAGCCTAAGATCACCATGCACAATGCCATGCGTCGGCTGGAGTGGTGTAAAGTTCACCGTCATTGAACTCGGGAGCAGTGGAAACGCTTTCTTTGGAGTGATGAATCACACTTCACCATCTGGCGGATGCCAAGAGCAGCAAAGAAGGGACCAACTCCATGTTAATGCCCATGATTTTGGAATGAGATGTTCGACAAGGAGGTGTCCACATACTTTTGGTAATGTTTTGTATATTGAAAGCAGGTGCTTGCACACAGGTGTGGTTCCTGAGTTAATTAAGGAATTAACGTCCCATCATGCTTAGGTTCATGTATAAAAATGCCCAGTTGCCCATTATTTTGACTACCATGTCTAGAAGAGATCTTAGTGACTTTGAAAGAGGGGTCTCAAAGGACCATAGGGGGTTGAAAGGGTGTGTGTGTGTGTGTGTGTGTGTGTGTGTGTGTGTGTGTGTGTGTGTGTGTGTGTGTGTGTGTGTGTGTGTGTGTGTGTGTGTGTGTGTGTGTGTGTGTGTGTGTGTCAGTCATCAGATCTCATTCCAATTTAACACCTATTGGAGATTCTGGAGCGGTGCATGAGACAGCGTTTTTTTTTAACCACCATCAACAAAACACCACATGAATTTTCTCTTGGAAGGATGGTGTTGCATCCCTCCAATAGAGTGAGTTGACCAATAGAGTTCCAGACACTTGTAGAATCTATGCCAAGGCGCATTGAAGCTGTTCTGGCGGCCCAAAATGCCCTATTAAGACACCTTATGTTGACGTTTCCTCTATTTTGGCAGTTACCTGAGCATCTGTGTCATTATATTCCACAGAATAGTAGGCCAATGCTTTGAGCACTGAGCATATCCTTAAAACGATATATGTATTTTGCTTTGTTCTATTACATTGTTGAGAAGCTTTTTTGTTTTTCAACTCTTTTGAACATACAATACAAGTGGGCCATAAATTGCAGCTGATCCCCCTTGTGACGAATTAATGAATTTGATTTATTTGACCTTTCTTTAACTAGGCAAGTCAGTTAAGAACAAATTCTTATTTTCAATGACAGCCTAGGAACAGTGGGTTAACTGCCTTCTTCAGGGGCAGAACAGCAGCAGATTTTTACCTTGTCAGCTCAGGGATTCAATCTTGCAACCTTTCGGTTACTAGTCCAATGCTCTAACCACTAGGCTACCTGTAGCCCCAACATAAAACTAACATACTTAATGCACTATCATATTGTAGTTCAAAGTATTTATGATGATTTAATGCAGTGACATGCAGTGACATGCAGTGACATGCTCGTCTTTCCAATAAATCATTTCTAATTGTCTCATTTGTGTTATAACCTGACTGGGTTGGAGAAACCAACAATTGTTCTATCGTCCTCACTACTTTGCAGCTTCCCAGTAATACCTGCATAGGTAAAGCACTGAGCGTAGATGTCCTTTTAGTCACCTCAGCAACCTAGCTGGCTCTTTGAAATCCCTACAAAAATATGATTTTTATCGCTCCTAGTACTCCAAGTGTTCTTTGACAGAAAAGGCATTATATCATGTACTAATACTTCACAATTCAAAACATGCACTCACCTCATTATAAAAATGTAGTCACCTAAAGATTCTGCTTGCATATTTATTCTGTTTGTTTATTCTTTTCAACTGTATGACTAATTGCTAAGATTAATGTTAATGAGAGTCAGTTGGGATATGAGTAAATTGACTGCAGGTTCTGATTAAAAGGTGTATTATCTATAGAAGCAGAATATTTACAAAAGTTCCTGTGACATTTCAGTTTGTTTGTTGAACTACACTCCTTAGGGCGCAGGCGGTCTAAGGCACTGCATCTCAGTGCTAGAGGCGTCACTACAGACAACCTGGTCACTACAGGCAACCCAGCCGTGATTGGGAGTCCCGTAGGGCGGCGCACAATTGTCCCAGCGTTGTCTGGGTTTGGCTGGTGTAGGCAGTCATTGTAAATAAGAATTTGTTCTTAACTGACTTGCCTAGTTAAATAAATAAATATCGATATATATATATATAAAGGATAAATATCAGCGCTTTGAAATTTTGCTTTGAAATGTCTCTCCATCATGTTGAGAAGTGACACAATTAACTTTGGTGAAATAACTTATTTTCATTCACAGCAAATGTATTTTTTATGATTTGTATAGTAATGCAATAATGCATAATAATCCAACTCCATAGTTTTTCCTTTGTCACTTAACAAATCAGATAACTGAGACCGCTTGGTATCAGGGTCGTTCCACGAAATGAGTACCTTTTGTGTCCCTTTGATATTTTAAGTAGAAATTGTGCAACAATATTGAATGAATAGCCTGTTATATTCAATGAAGTGCGTTTCAATATAGACCACATGGAGAATTCAATAAACTATTTTGACATGTCCGTCCATGCACCCCTCTGTTACTTCCAGGAAGATTTTAACCCACATAACCCCAACATTTCCCCAAGTTTTCACCATTATTGTAAAACCTTTGTTATTTTGTTGCTTTGACAAATTCATTTCTGAAGATTATTATTTATTTAATGTGATTATTCATTCATTTTAAGGTCAACCAATTCAGAACAATCCTTGTCCTGCAATGAAACATTATTGTAGAGTTTATAGTTACGTGATGCCTCAAACCCTATTACGGGGGATTAGTCACTAGTTTACTGGTGCTCTTCCATGACCTCCCTAGGAGGGGTGTGTCTCTTGAGGGGGTTGAATCACTGACGTGATCTTCCTGTCTGGGCTGGGGCCCATCTCGGGTTCGTGCCGTGGGGGAGATCTTTGTGGGCTATACTCAGCCTTGTCTCAGGGCAGTACTGTAAGTTGGTGGTTTGAAGATATCCCTCTAGTGTGTGGGGGCTGTGCTTTGGTAAAGTGGGTGGGTTATAGCCTGCCTGGTTGGCCTTGTCCGGGGTTATTGTCAGACGGGGCCACAGCGTCTCCCTACCCCTCCTGTCTCAGCCTCCAATATTTATGATGTAATAGTTTATCTGTCGCGGGGCTAAGGTCAGTCTGTTATATCTGGAGTATTTCTCCTGTCTTATCCGGTGTCCTGTGTGAATTTAAGTACGCTCGCTCTAATTCTCTTTCTCTCCCTCTCCCTCCCCTCCCGGAGGACCTGAGCCCTGGGACCTTGCCTCAGGACTACCAGGCCTAATGTCTCCTTGCAGTCCTCAGTCCACCTGGTCGTGCTGCTGCTCCAGTTTCAATTGTTCTGCCTGCAGCTATGGAACCCTGACCTGTTCACCGGACGTGCTACCTTGTCCCGGACCTGCTGTTTTGACTCTCTCTGAATGCTCGGCTGACATTTACTCCTGAGGTGCTGACCTGTTGCACCCTCTACAACCACTGTGATTATTATTATTATTATTATTATTATTATTATTATTATTATTTGACCCTGCTGGTCATCTATGAACGTTTGAACATCTGGGACATATACTGTTATAATCTCAACCCGGCACAGCCAGAAGAGGACTCGCCACCCCTCAGAGCCTGGTTCCTCTCTAGGTTTCTTCCTAGGTTCCTTCCTTTCTAGGGAGTTTTTCCTAGCCACCGTGCTTCTACATGTGCATTGCTTGCTGTTTGGGGTTTTAGCATGAGTTTCTGTATAGCACTTTGTGAAATCGGCTGCTGTAAAAAGGTCTTTATAGATACATTTGATTGATTACATTCCCCACATACCTTCAAAAGTATTCAGCATTCATAATTGATTTGAAAAACACAATTTCTACCATAATTTCTCGTAATAAAAAAAGTTAAGAGAAAAATCATCCCCTGTCGAACAAATAAAAATGTTGATCTTTGGAAAATGTCTCCTATATCTGCCGTGTCTATTACACATGTTGCAATAAAAAAAAATTGCGACATTGCTTTTGTTGAATGAACCCGGGTTAATGGAAACCTGTGCCTACTGGCACGATCAGCAGGCTAGAATGGCGTCTTTTTGTAGGCACTAACTCCACCATGGTTTGTTGGACAAAACCTACGAAGAAAATGAATGGCTTTTTGGTAGGGTTTTTAGATAAATGAAAATAAGGGATGTGTTAAACACAGGTTTAGGAGATTTTATACGTTTTGTTCTATGAGATAATCTTCATCAGCTAACATCACTTTTTGTGAATTTTGAAGAATTTATGTTAAAATATTTTAAAAAACAAATCCCATAAAGGCTTCATAATGGTTATGTTAATTGACTGCTAGTGCCTCATAGAACAACACGTATAAAATATCATAAACCTGTGTTAACCTCAGACCTTATTTTTAGCATTTATTCAGAAACCCTATTCTTTCCCATTCATTTTTCCCATAGGGATGGATGAACGAACCAGAAGTAACTAATTTCTGGGTTTTAGGACTACAAGCAAATATTTTTAATAACTGACACAAGATTAACGACAGGCTCTGGTCACAATGGGAACAAATTAATCATAGTGGCCGGAACAAGCAAAAAGGTTGGAAGAGTCAAGCACGAGCTAGTGAGATCCTATTGGTGTGATCTAGCATTTATTTGCATATTTCCGTTAGAGAACGCCTACTGTAAAGTGCGCGTGTGCAAAAACTAAATTCTCCCTCACACTCCTAAACAACGCAACTTTTTTTCAACTTTGGAAAAGTGTAAAGTCTACAAAACGCAGTCCACTCTGTTTACTACAATTTGTAATTTTGGCAACAAAACTGTGTGGAGATCAAATGTTTCTTCAATGAGAAAATGTGCACAATGTCGTGCAAAATCCATCTTCTCGCATGCTGGCCACTGGGCTTCCTCTCATCACCATATTTGGTAATGAGTGGAAACGCCAACTGGATGATTCACATTTACACAGCCTGTAAAATATCTGGCTCATTGTGCTACAAACTGGCGACACAGATAGAACAATGATCCAGATATTTCACCAAATATGGTGATGAGAGGAAGCCGAGTGCCCGACATTAATGTTAATTTTCTCATCAATGAAACGTTGAATCTCAATACAGTTTTCTGTCCCAAAACTACAATCTGTTACGAACAGAGTTGTGTAGATTTTACCCTTTGCCAGGGCGAATTTAGTTATTGAACACGAGCACTTCACAGAGTAGGCGTTACCTAACGGAAACATGAAAATATGCTAGAACGCGCCAATAGAATATCGCTAGCTCGTGCTTGACTCCGCCCCTCCTTGTTTGTTATGTTCACTGTGACTAATCTGTTCCCATTGGAAACGGTGATATCCTGGGTTACGACAATGGTGTTGGCGAATGGAAAGCTGCATGCGCCACTACGCATGAGTTTACACCACTTCCTCGTTTACAAAACCGTACGGCTCCAACTAAATTACACATTTCGATTGTTAAGGAGTGGGTGCAGTGGAAACCACACATGTTTACATATCAGACAGTTGAACATCTCTCGTAATAGAATGGACAGTGAGAAGAACATTGAAAATAGGTCTATTCACTCGGACAACGTCGAGGAAGTTCATAACGTGCCAATGGAAGTTATCATACGACCAATCCCTCCTCTACTAGATGAGTCCAAAGTTCAGAGCCTTATGGGTACAATCCAGGTAAAAATGTGTCCTACTTCTGCCAAGATCAAACCATAGATTTCAGATAAGTGCTGATGTTAAAACAGATTGCAGCAAGAACATTGTGAAGATTATCTTGTTGATTGGGAAACATCTGACAGTATTTGTAAGCCTTAAACCCTCTAGGGGGAATTACATTTTTTCCATGTTTAATGTATCAAAAGCAGGTTAGCGTTTTTCGTCATGAATCTTGTTCTGGAAGCAGCTCTGCAGATTGCCTGACAATCAGACTGATACCTCTGGTTCACGGTCTGAGATTATTAATGCCATTAATTTGTTTGGTCATTTTCACCAGACAAGCAAGAGTGCTGAATAAAATCGTATTTTAACTTACTTTAAGGTTGTCTGTGTGGTTGGTCTTATTGCAGGTAAGAATGTGCGACAATATCCTCACTTATTATTTTTCCTCATAGGAATCTACAGACATCAGCATTGTTCCTCCTATTGATATACTCTGGATCAAGGGCAGGGAAGGAGGGAATTACTACTACTCCTTTGGAGGCTGTCACCGGTTTGAGGCATACAAACGGTTGAAAATGAACACCATTCCAGCAAAGATCTTCAAATCAAATGTTGCAGACCTACGCACTTACTTGGGCTCTTCAACCCCAGACCTACATTGAAGTTGGGGCGGTAGGGTAGCCTAGCGGTTAGAGTGTTGTACTAGTAACAAAAAGGTTGCAAGTTCAAATCCCTGAGCTGACAAGGTACAAATCTGTCGTTCTGCCCCTGAACAAGGCAGTTGAAAATAAGAATTTGTTCCTAGTGAAATAAAGGTAAAAAAAAATGTTTAATTAACTGAGGACTGTTTTTGAGTCATAGTCAGTATGGGGACTGTAGATGTGGGTATACTCTACACGGAGTGTACAAAACATTAGGAACACCTGCTCTTTCCATGAGACAGACTGACCAGGTGAAAGCTATGATCCCTTATTGATGTCACTTGTTAAATCCACTTCAATCAGTGCAGATGAAGAGGAGGAGACAGGTTAAAGAAGTATTTTTAAGCCTTGAGACAATTGAGACATGGGTTGTGTATGTGTGCCATTTAGAGCGTGAATGGGCAAAACAAAATATTTAAGTGGTAGTAGATGCCTGGTGCACCAACTTGAGTGTGTCAAGAACTGCAACGCTGCTGTTTTTTTTTTACGCTCAACAGTTTCCAGTGTGTATCAAGAATGGTCCACCACCCAAAGGACATCCAGCTAACTTGACACAACTGTGAGAAGCATTGGCATTAATATGGGCCAACATCCCTGTGGAATGCTTTTGACACCTTGTAGAGTCCATGCCCTGACGAATTAAGGCTGTTCTGAGTAGAAAAGGGGAGTCAATATTAGGGATGTGTTCCTAATGTTTTGTACACTCAGTGTATTGGGATCAGGGGTTTCAGTCATAATTGTTTGTAAGTACTGGCCAGCAGGTGGAGATGTGACTGTTTTATATCATGCCATTAAATTAATTTCCCTCATGTATCACTTTAGACGCCGAAAGCTGGAACATTATATTTCCACACACAAATAGCCCCAATTATACATCATGTATAGAATTAAAAAAAAGATTCATGAAGAGATTAACTTAATTTGAAGTTGTAAACTTGCTTGTATTCTATTCTGGCTGGTGTTTCTATCTGCAATGTAAATGTTAAGTTAAATGATTATGATGCAATTAAAGACAGTGTAAAGTCAACAACAAGACATAAATAATTTATTGAAGTCAATGGAAGATTTGAACGAAAACCTGAGTTAACCACACAAATCTAAAGTCAGAATATGGCCCTGCGTCTCCATTAGTCCGTGATATGAGCTCATGGACAGGATGACAAGAAGATGTCAAGGGTCAGATTCCATAAGAACAGAGTGCCTCCAAGCTCCAGACTTACTGAAAAAATAGTTTTTTTAAAAACAGGATTAACTCGCGCCACACTACAGGATGCTATTTTGAGGTATGCATGCCCCCTTCCTCTCTGTGGCTGGCCATTGGTCTTACCCAGCCAACCGAAGTCTGTAAAAAGGACGCCTTTTGTTAACCTCGTAACCTCCTCTAGGTTGTGTTTGCCATAGTGGGCGAGGGATGAGGAGTATTTTTAGCTTTCTCAGGGGATGTGTGGCCGAAGGTGAATTCATAAGGAAGAAAACCTTCACAACAAGGCCCCATTTTTCTTTTGCTCTTTGATTTCTAAATATGTCTTGACATATTTCTGTCTAATGGGGTCATTTCTGGATGTTATTTATGTCCATTTAGGGGCAATAGTTCTGTATATCTCTAGAGAAAAAAGTTCAGTATAGTCTCTTCAAGAACAAAGAAGTGCATCACTTTGGTATGCAGGTTTATGTACAGTTGAAGTCGGAAGTTTGCCAAATACATTTAAACTCAGTTTTTCACAATTCCTGACATTTAATCCCAGTAAAAATGACCTGTCTTTGGCCAGTTAGGATCACCAGTTTATTTTAAGAATGTGAAATGTCAGAATAATAGTAGAGAGAATAATTTATTTAAGCTTTTATTTCTTTCATCACATTCCCAGTGGGTCAGAAGTTTACATAGACTCAATTGGTATTTGGTAGCATTGCCTTTAAATTGTTTAACTTGTGTCAAACGTTTCAGGTAGCCTTCCATAAGCTTCCCACAATAAGTTGGATGAATTTTGGCCCATTCCTCCTGACAGAGCTGGTGTAACTGAGTCAGTTTTGTAGTCCTCCTTACTCGCACACACTTTTTCAGTTCTGCCCACACATTTTCAATAGGATTGAGGTCAGGGCTTTGTGATGGCCACTCCAATACCTTGACTTTGTTGTCCTTAAGCCATTTTGCCACAACTCTGTAAGTATGCTTGGGGTCTTTGTCCATTTGGAAGACCCATTTGCGACCAAGCTTTAACTTCCTGATTGATGTCTTGAGATGTTGCTTCAATATATCCACCTAATTTTACTTAATCATGATGCCATCTATTTTGTGAAGTGCACCAGTCCCTCCTGCAGCAAAGCACCCCCACAACATGATGCTGTCACCCCCGTGCTTCACGGTTGGGATGGTGTTCTTCGGCTTGCAAGCCTCGCCCTTTTTCCTCCAAACATAACAATGGTCATTATGGCCAAACAGTTATATTTTTTGTTTCATCAGACCAGAGAACATTTCTCCAAGAAGTACCATCGAAATCAAATCAAATGTATTTACAGTGCCTTGCGAAAGTATTCGGCCCCCTTGAACTTTGCGACCTTTTGCCACATTTCAGGCTTCAAACATAAAGATATAAAACTGTATTTTTTTGTGAAGAGTCAACAACAAGTGGGACACAATCATGAAGTGGAATGACATTTATTGGATATTTCAAACTTTTTTAACAAATCAAAAACTGAAAAATTGGGCGTGCAAAATTATTCAGCCCCTTTACTTTCAGTGCAGCAAACTCTCTCCAGAAGTTCAGTGAGGATCTCTGAATGATCCAATGTTGACCTAAATGACTAATGAGGATAAATACAATCCACCTGTGTGTAATCAAGTCTCCGTATAAATGCACCTGCACTGTGATAGTCTCAGAGGTCCGTTAAAAGCGCAGAGAGCATCATGAAGAACAAGGAACACACCAGGCAGGTCCGAGATACTGTTGTGAAGAAGTTTAAAGCCGGATTTGGATACAAAAAGATTTCCCAAGCTTTAAACATCCCAAGGAGCACTGTGCAAGCGAAAATATTGAAATGGAAGGAGTATCAGACCACTGCAAATCTACCAATACCTGGCCGTCCCTCTAAACTTTCAGCTCATACAAGGAGAAGACTGATCAGAGATGCAGCCAAGAGGCCCATGATCACTCTGGATGAACTGCAGAGATCTACAGCTGAGGTGGGAGACTCTGTCCATAGGATAACAATCAGTCGTATATTGCACAAATCTGGCCTTTATGGAAGAGTGGCAAGAAGAAAGCCATTTCTTAAAGATATCCATAAAAAGTGTCGTTTAAAGTTTGCCACAAGCCACCTGGGAGACACACCAAACATGTGGAAGAAGGTGCTCTGGTCAGATGAAACCAAAATTGAACTTTTTGGCAACAATGCATGACATTATGTTTGGTGTAAAAGCAACACAGCTCATCACCCTGAACACACCATCCCCACTGTCAAACATGGTGGTGGCAGCATCATGGCTTGGGCCTGCTTTTCTTCAGCAGGGACAGGGAAGATGGTTAAAATTGATGGGAAGATGGATGGAGCCAAATACAGGACCATTCTGGAAGAAAACCTGATGGAGTCTGCAAAATACCTGAGACTGGGACGGAGATTTGTCTTCCAACAAGACAATGATCCAAAACATAAAGCAAAATCTACAATGGAATGGTTCAAAAATAAACATATCCAGGTGTTAGAATGGCCAAGTCAAAGTCCAAACCTGAATCAAATCGAGAATCTGTGGAAAGAACTGAAAACTGCTGTTCCTAAATGCTCTCCATCCAACCTCACTGAGCTCGAGCTGTTTTGCAAGGAGGAATGAGAAAAAATGTCAGTCTCTCGATGTGCAAAACTGATAGAGACATACCCCAAGCGACTTACAGCTGTAATCGCAGCAAAAGGTGGTGCTACAAAGTATTAACTTAAGGGGGCTGAATAATTTTGCACGCCCAATTTTTCAGTTTTTGATTTGTTAAAAAAGTTTGAAATGTCCAATAAATGTCATTCCACTTCATGATTGTGTCCCACTTGTTGTTGATTCTTCACAAAAAAATACAGTTGTATATCTTTATGTTTGAAGCCTGAAATGTGGCAAAAGGTCGCAAAGTTCAAGGGGGCCGAATACTTTCGCAAGGCACTGTATATAGCCCTTCGTACATCAGCTGATATCTCAAAGTGCTGTACAGAAACCCAGCCTAAAACCCCAAACAGCAAGCAATGCAGGTGTAGAAGGACGGTGGCTAGGAAAAAATAAAAAATAATAAAACACCAAGATAAGGGTCTCCATCCATATCTCTAGTCTTTGCAAGCTCAGACCTGCCTCTTCGCCTCCCTCTGCAGCCATGGAGGAAGTGAAGGGAGACTGGGGGCAGCTTTTGCTGAATAGATCTAAAGGACTAAATTTCTCCAAATAATCGTCGCGTGTGAGACGATTTCCTGTTGCTCCCTCACTGCCTGGAAGTAACCATATCCTCACAGGGTTCTTGACACGCAAAATCCTTGTTCATAATTTTTTTCCTTAACGTCCATGGCCTTTAGAGATTGCACCTGTTACTTTAGGGGGTTCATTCCATGGGTGCTAGATGCTGTATCTTTGAGGTTTTATAAACGATATGTGGATCAGGTGGAAAGTTGAAGGAAGTGTTTATGTAGAGAAAGTGTGGTCCCATTCTTTCTCATTCTTGCTCTAAATAGCCAACAATACATTTTGAATTAGTAATCTCTAGTAATGCAGTGGTTCATGTGTTCTATGATAACTTCTTGATCACTGGTGGGTCTGCAACATGATCCATTCCAGTTGTGAAATAAAAAAAGTTCCTCTAAGAACCATGTAATTTCTCCTTTCCTCCTTGTACCCAACTCCAAACAGGAGTCTTTAATTGCTCTTCTTGATCCTTATTGCCTTGCAGAGTGAGTCTCAATAAAACAGGTGATCAGTGACCTCCGGACGGTAAACCAGCTCACCCATTTGTTCCACTTAGGGAGGGATTACGTCCAAGTCCTTTTGAGGCCTGAGCTGTGTCCTAAATGGCGCCCTATTTCCTATAGGTCTATAGTGCACTCCGTTTGACCAGGGCCCATAGGGCTGTGGTCAAAAGGAGTGCACTATATAGGGAATAGGGTGCCATTTGGATGTAGCCCTGTTTGTTCGGCTGAGGGGTTATGCCTCTCCAGGGCTCCCTATCAGGAATTCCTTCCGACTGCTGGCCACCACAGGCGTGTAATTCATGCCAGACCAGTGTTTCCAATGCCTTCTTGACCGCATTGCAAACTCATGTATAATTCTGCCTTGACTAGAACATTAGACTGATTTTAAACTACAAATGTCAACTGATTTTTTTAACTGTGGTTGTAGGGTATTTACAGTTTAAGATAAGTCACATCTCTATCTTAAAACATATAGTAAGTAGTTGGTCTCTTCTGTAGTCAATACTTACATTTCTATGCCCACTCCATAGTATTGCTTTATCTCCAAAAACAACAACAATGTTGAGATCCTACACTACACATGAATGGGCTTTTGTCCATCTTTAGTTGGTTCCTACGCCTGACCCTTTTTATAGAGTTCAGTGAGACGTAGTGAGGGATGCTCTCTGAAATATATATTTTTGACAGTTTGAGGTTACCTCCTTTCTGACTCTACGCTGCTTCTCAGTTCCCATGTTATTCCCCGGCTGAATAACAGGGGCCTCTGCAGGTGGTGAAACCAATGAGCTGTCACCTCACCACCATGGATAAATGGGAACACTTCCTCCGGATGGACATTAAGAGCCTTGAGAAATCCTGTGAAAAATGTGTGTTGTTCATAAGCATCTCTTAACCAACCCACATGCTGACAATTAAGGCATATTTCAAACACCTCACTATTTTTGTCAATTACCGCGGATTATTTCCATGGATAATAAATTACTCTATTAATTAGTGCTCCCTGTACAATTCCCTGCTTCAATTCTCTTTAGGAAGAAGAGTGTATTTACAGAATGGTATACAGCATATTATATATATTTTTTTACAAACTTATTTTGGGTCAATGGAGGGACTTTGTAGAGGCATTCTGTGCCACTTGGCTTGATGAGGTCATAGTAAAGTAAGAACGTATTTCGTGTCATTGTACTTGTCGTGCCCTGTCCTTAAAATAACACTTAAAATGGTCTCAGTCAGTGCTTCTTTATAGTGGGTTTGAATGTCTGGTGGATCAGCATTGTTGATGCAGCTGAGGCACATATCAGTGGTTTGATGTGTCGGTTGGCAGGCAGGAGGTGGTGGGGACATGTTTGTGAAAGCTGCCCTGGTGACTGGTGGCTGTTTTAAAGTCAGGGTTTCTAGGCTAGCACCCATTTGCCTCAGTCCTCACTTTGTTTTGTCAAAGGTGGCCCCAGAAAGTGGACGGGTGTCCCTGGTTCACCCCTGGACGGTCAGTCGGACATCTGCTCAACGTTTATTTACTCAACACTTCACTTTCTCCCACCGCCCAAGAAAACCCTCTCAGCATGGGGTGAGGGTATGTTAGCTACTGAGGGAGATGGGGTTTAGGAAAGAAATCACTTTTTTTTTTTTTTTAAGTTCACCAAGAAAGAATCGAATTTTGTCCTTGATACAGACTATACCTATTTTTATGAATAATGTTTTATTAACTGTTTACATGTTTTTTTAAATTAATTGTTCGTTCGTGACAGATTATTTATATTGTGTTAGCAAATTTTGAGGCTCAAATTTGAAGGGTTTGGGCGGGGGTTCTCTTCGACATAAGACAGACCTCTCCACCTCACTGACTACAGCTTATTCCACTGGGCCTACAGGAGCTGTTTGTGACAGTGAGAAAACAAACCTCAGTGGATGACAGGACCATAAACTTCAGACAAACATGCCAGTCACGCAGGACCACGTTCCCTCTCTCTTCTCTCTTCAAAAATGTGTAAACCTCTCTTAACTATCTCAGCTCAAAATAATCAATGGAGAAAAGTAAGTATTCAATAAATATAAATAGCCTAGATTAAATTGTGTGATTATCGTTTTGATGATAGCTAAATTATGGGTTTAGTGCTGCACATTTTGGGAAGCACCGAAGTGAAAGGTCACACAATGAATCAAATCAAATGTAATTTGTTCCATGCGCTGAATACAACTGGTGTAGACTTTACCGTGAAATGCTTGCTTACAAGCCTTTCCCAACCAGGCAGTTTAAAAATAATAATACAAATTAAAGTAAAATAGTTACACAAGAGGAATCTCTTAACCATCTACACATAATACCCTATAATGACAAAGTGAAATCAGGTTTTTAGAAATGTTAGCAAATCTATTCAAAATAAAATACCGAAATGTCTCATTTACATAAGTATTCACAACCCTGAATGTTAGAATCACCTTTGGCATCGAGTACAGCTGTGAGTCTTTCTGGGTAAGTCTCTAAGAGCTCTGCACACCAGGAGTCTACAATATTTGTAACTTTTTATTTTATGAATTCTTCAAGCTCTGTCAATTTGGTTGTTGATCATTGCTAGACAGCCATTTTCAAGTATTGCCGTAGATTTTCAAGCCGATTTAAGTCAAAACTGTAACTAGGCCACTCAGGAACATTCAATGTTCACTTGGAAACCAACTCCAGTGTATATTTGTCCTTGTGTTTTAGGTTGTCCTGCTGAAGGATAATTTATCTCCCAGTATCTGTTGGAAAGCAGACTGAACCAGATTTTCCTCTAGGATTTTTCTTATGCTTAGCTGTGCTTAGCTGCATACCCATAACATAATGCAGCCGCCACCATGCTTGAAAATATGAAGAGTGGTACTCAGTGTTGTGTTAGATTTTCCCCAAACATATCACTTTGTATTCAGGACATGAAGTTAATTTCTTTGATACATTCTTTGCAGTTTTACTTTAGTGTCTTATTGCAAACAGGAAGCATGTTTTGGAATATTTTTTATTCCATACAGGCTTCCTTCTTTTTACTCTGTCATTTAGGTTACTATTGTGGAGTAACTACAATGTTGTTGATCCATCCTCAGTTTTCTTCTATCACAGCCATTAAACTTCAAGTGTTTTAAAGTCACCATTGGACTCGTTGAATTCCCTGAGTGGTTTCCTTTCTCTCCGGCAACTGACTTAGGAAGAATGCCTGTATCTTTGTAGTGACTGGCTATATTGATAGACCATCCAAAACTGTAGAACATTTTGAGGATCCGAGGGCCCAAACCAAATATTTTCAGCCTCCTGAGGGGGAAAAGGTCCTGCCGTGCCCTCTTCATGACTGTGCGGGTGTGTGTGGACCATGTTAAGTCTTTAGTGATGTGCACGCCAAGGAACTTGAAGCTCTCGACCCACTCCACAACAGCCCCGTCAATGTGGATGGGGACATGCTCTCCCCTCTTTCTTCTATAATCTATCATCTACTCTGTAGTCTTACTGAAGTTGAGGGAGAGTTTGTTGTCCTGGCAACACATTGCTAAGTCTCTGATCTCCTCCCTGTAGACTGACTCATCGCCGTCGGTGATCAGGCATAGCACCGTCATGTCGTCAGCAAACTTGATGATGGTGTTGGAGTCGTGCGTGGCCACACAGTCATGGGTGGACAGGGAGGACAGGAGGGGACTAAGCACACACCCCTGAGGGGCCCCCTTATTGAGGGTCAGCGTGGTGGTGTTGTTGCCTACCCTCGCCACCTTGGACCTGCCTGTTAGGAAGTCCAGGGTCCAGTTGCAGATGGAGGGGTTCAGTCCCAGGGTCCCTAGCTTGGTGATGAGCTTGGAGGGAACTGTGGTGTTGAACACTGAGCTGTTGTCTATGAGCATTTTTACATAGTTATTACCCCTCTTATCCAGTTGAGAGAGGGCAGTGTTGGGGCGGTCTGCAAATTGGAGTGGGTCTAGGGTGTCTGGGATGATGGTGTTAATGTGTGTAATGACCAACCTTTCTATGCCCACTTCATAGTATTTTAGATGCAAGTGCTACAGGGCAATAGTAATTTAAGCAGGTTACCTTGGCGCTCTTGGGAACATGGACAATGGTGGTCAGGTTGAAACATGTTGGGATTACAGACTGGGACAAGGACAGATTGATGATGTCTGTGAAGACACCTGACAGCTGGTCTGCGCATGCTTTGAGAACGTGCCCTGGTATTCCGTCTGACCCGGTGGCCTTGTGATTGTTAACCTGTTTAAACGTTTTGCTCACATCGGACAGGGAGAGCGAGATCACACAGTCATCCATAAAAACATGGGCTTTCATGCAAGGCACAGTGTTATATTCCCCGAAGAGAGCATAAAAGGCATTTAGCTCGTTTGGGAGTTCTGCATCGCTGGACAACTCATGGCTGGGTTTCCCTTTGTTTCCCCCGTTATCGTCTGCAAGCCCTGCCACATACGATGAGCGTCAGAGCCGGTGTAATAGGATTCAGCCTTCCTCCTATATTGTCCTTTTGCATGTTTGATGTCTCGTCAGAGGTCGTAGCGGGCTTTCTTGTATGTATCCATGTCTGTCTTTCGTTCATTGTAAGCGGTAACTCTAGCCTTTAGCCCAGTTCGGATATTGCCTGTAATCCATGGTTTTTGATTTGGATACGCTCTTATAGTCACTGTGGGGAAAACATTGTCTATGCACGTATTGATGAAGCCTGTGACTGTTATGGTAAACTCCTCAATGCTATCGAATGAATCCCAGAACATATCACAGTCTGAACTAGCAAAGCAGTCTTGTAGCCTTGTCTTGTAGCTTCTTCCGACCACTTCTGTATTGAGCACATCACAGGTACTTAATGTTTGAACTTTTGTTTGTAAACAGGAAGCAGAAGAATGGAGTCAAGGTCAGATTTGCCAAAGGGAGGATGAGGGAGGGCATTGTTTGCGTTTCTGTGGGTAGAATTAAAGTGGTCTAAAGTTTTAGAAGTCCTAGGGGCGCAGGAGACGTGTTGGTAAAAGTGAGGTAGGACGGTTTTAAGTCTTCCCGTGTTAAAGTCTTAACCCACCGGAAACGCTGCCTCTCGGTGAACGGTTTCTTGTTTTTTTTTATGGCCCCATACAGTTTGTTGAGTGTCAGAGTGGTATTGACTTGTGGGGCGATGTAGACAGCTGTGATAATTACGAATGCGAACTCTCTTGGTAGATAAAATGGTCTGCAGCTTACCATGAGGTATTCTACATCAGGTGAGCAAAAGCTCGAGATCTCCTTCACACTTGAAGCAGAACACCAGTTGTTATTTATGAAAAAACACACTCCACCTCTTTTTGACTACCCCGAAGCCGGCGTCTGATCCTGCGGCTGCATGGAGAATCCACTGAGTACTACGTGCATAGCGTCATCATTCAGCCACGTTTCAGTAAGACATAATATTGCTGCTTTTCAAGTCTCTCTGATAGGAGACTAGAACGAAGCTCATCCATCTTATTCTCGAGTGACTGAACATTTGCCAATAGAACGGAGAGGAGCGCCGTTCAGTTTTCTCTTTGCCTAAATTTCACTAGGACTCCACCTCATCTCCGGCGTCTACACCTGCAGCGTTTTGGTAGCCCATAGAACAAATAATAGGATCCAGTATGAACAGTGGAACAGCTGATTTGGAGTTGAAGACGTATTTGAATTCAAAATTGAGGTGAAACTGGCGATATGATGTCCAGAAGAGCTTGGCGGTCAAATGTGATAATCATATGAACTTTCTGTACAAAAAAAGTAAAGATAAACAAGATAAAAGTCACTATATGGCAAGGTTGGAACTCATAAGATGTTGACCTTCTCAGTCAGTGCCATCTTTATTGTCCTCATTTTAAACAATTAATTAGGCCTATAAGGGTTCATTAGTGATCTATCAAATACATATACTTTTTTTTTTTTTTACTGTTGACAACATATAAACCGTTTACAGCCACCTTTAAATTGTACCTTAATGTAAAGGGTTACCAAAAGAAATTGTACTTTTAAACTGTGATATGCATAATAATAATACATTTACCATGCATGACTATAACAACCTTATTGTATTAAAATATTAATTGCCAGGCTACTTATTATTGACAATAATAAATGGTATTACTATCATTACAGACCTATTAATTATATTATTATTAAACACTTTAAAATCCAATTAAAACCAATTAAATAGACAATACAGGCAATTGAAAAATAAGATGATGAAAAATAGATCGTATTTACTGTAGTAGTCTGCAATAGGCTGGTTATAGGGCCTACATCTCGATTGGAGGCTGAACATTCCATGCACTGAACAACTCCTCCCATCCAACTATAAGAGCTATGTGGGCCGGTACACTGACTATGAGATGCTCAAGACTTTGAAAAAACACGTGGCTGAGGAAAACTAGACATTTAAAACTCGTTTTGGAACTACCATTAGGCCTATTTTAGACATAGGCCAAGTCTACATTAGGCCACCAAGATGCATGCATAGAAGATTAATTCGTTTAGGGATTTGTTTGCTCCTCTTATTTTTTCTTGGGCCATCGTTTTAGAGACCCAGACCCAAAACATTTCGATGATGACCTTTGCCATGCTGCGGCCAATTGCGACTCATCTGATCAGCTACCCGGACCTGAGTATGATGTCCGAGGACGAGGAGAACCGCAGCGAGAGCGACGGCAGCTCGGATCAGAGCTATGGATGCTGCGCAGCCGCGGACAAACGGCGGAGGATTTCTCTAAAGTCGGGAGGCAGCAGTGTTGTCATTGTGAAACAGCGGAACGCAGCCAATGCCAGGGAGCGCGACCGAACCCAAAGTGTCAACACTGCATTTACTGCACTTCGGACTCTAATACCCACTGAGCCAGTGGACAGAAAGCTCTCCAAGATTGAGACGCTTCGCCTAGCATCAAGCTACATCTCCCACCTCGCCAACACCCTGCTGCTCCGTGACGGGAATGGAGATGGACAACCTTGTCTTGGCGCGGTTTACGCGCAAGGAGAGAGCAGAGGAAAGCAGCCTCGCACCATCTGCACCTTCTGTTTGAGCAACCAAAGAAAAGGGGTAATTCAATGCGTTTTATAAAAAAATATTGTCCACAATTCAAGTGGAAAAGGTTTAGATCAGTGAAGAAAACAATAGCTTGAAAACATGGCTGAACGTCAGGCAAATAGCAATCCAATTATAGACAGGCCCTGCCTATCACGTTGTTGGGAAGTAATATGGAATTATTTGTTTTTGGAAGACTTACATTTGACACTGATTGACATTTCCAAATTATTATTTGTTCTATTCTGTATCGAAATCTTCGCGCGTAAAATAATATTTCCCCCATCTTCGCACGTAAAACAATATTTCCCCCATCTTCGCACGAGGCGTCATTATGCCCATACTGAGGGGTCAGCGCGACCCCTAAATTTGATAAATGTGATTTAACTATTTCTTTAACGTTTCTTTTACAATGTGTTTTAATTCATTCAAGGATATTGAATTTGTTCATCGGTGTTTCCTCAAGATGACGCCTCTTTCTTCCACTGCCATTGTTTCATGTAATTAGCATTTTGAAGAACTAAATATTTAAAATATATAGGATAGCCTATTATTTTGTAAAAAGAAAACGTACATTGTTTGCACAAGTTTTTTAATTGATTTGAATGTATGCCTAATGCAATATTCAATACACATTTATAACAGAATAGTATTACATTTATGTAATACACTTTAAGTAACCTTAAATCAGTGGCGCTCATACTATATCAGCATCGCCATCATTATTATCATTGTCATCATCATCATTATTATCATTGTCATCATTGTCATCATTATTACCATATACTGTATACTGTTGTTTATGTTTTGTTGTTGTTGTTGGTTGTGGTGATATGCAGTGCCATTTGGAAGTTGTTCACTTATTAATTGTCCCCAAAAATGTGCTTTCTTTTTTCCAGATAAAGGATAGCAAAGACTGTCTGAAGATGCGAGGCGTTGATTCTCTGAGGGTGAACCGCAGATAGAAGACCGTGAAACACAACAGCAAGAACCAGAACCAGAACTCCTCATCCACAAACTCAGGGAACACTAAAAGCAGGCCATAACAGAACCATTCTCATCATGCTGGAGAACATTATATAACAAGAGACTATTTATGCTTGAGAGAATGCCGTGAGAGGCATGGAACAAACCAGTGTCCAATGTGAAGCCTTTAACAAATGCAGTGCATTTATAGATAGAGAAATTATAGATGTGTATATTTGTGTGATATTTGTGTTGTACATGTATTACATTTTGAAATAAAACAATTGTTTTATCTGAATGAAATTTCTCCTAGTAGTTTTCTTTCCTTTGAACACGTGTGTATATCCCTCCTTTGTTGTTGCAGTTAAGATTCATTTAAAGACACATATGACAGACCTATTCACTTGATTCCTTGTCTAGTTCATGCCAGGGCACAGAAAAACAGGAAAACGTTGAGACTGAGATTTGAGGACTTTTCCATATTTATTCTTTATGTTGCTAAGGATTTCCTCATGGCAACCCCTGTGCCAGAGCAGATGGCAGACGGTCAGTTAGGGCACAAGGTTACAATGTCATGAGAAATGTCACATTGACTAAAACAGCATTTACAATTAAAGCATGTAGGGTCGGGTATTGATTGTAAATGTTTGTGTTAATGCAATGTAAAACTATAAAAGCTTTGGAGGTGGTACAATCATTTATGTGTGTGTACTGTATGGTCCAAGAACATGACATTTACTGCATTCAAAACAAAACCCCGGGAAAATGAGTCCAACAGTTTAAGAGTACAAAATAAGGTTAACATCCTCAAGAGAATTAAGCTGGGCGCCATCGTCTGCTGGGTGGCATGTCCAAGAGGCTTGCCAATAAATACCTCTAATGGCAGGTTTATTTGGTCTTAACAGTTACACAGGAAAGATAAGGAGAAAGGAACCCTCTACATTAAGCACTTATCTAGATATCCTTGATTAGACTCAAATCTATTTCAGTTTCAGTCAAACAATCAGGAGCTCAATTTAAAGTTTTTTTTTTCTCTCTCTCTCTCTCTCTCTCTATTCAATTTCAATTTAAGGGGCTTTATTGGCATGGGAAACATATGTTTACATTACTGAAGCAAGTGAAGTAGATAATAAACAAAAGTAAAATAAACAATAACAAATTAACAGTAAACATTACACTCACAAAAGTTCCGAAAGAATAAAGACATTTCAAACGTCATATTATGTCTATATACAGTGTTGTAATGATGTGCAAATAGTTAAAGTACAAAAGGGAAATAAATACAAATAAATAGAGGTTGTATTTACAATGGTGTTTGTTCTTCACTGGTTGCCCTTTTCTTGTGGCAACAGGTCACAAATCTTGCTGCTGCAATTGCACACTGTGTTTTTTTTACCCATTATATATGGAAGTTCATAAAAATATGATTGTTTTCGAATTCTTTGTGAGTCTGTGTAATTTGAGGGAAATATGTGTCTCTAATATGGTCATACATTTGGCAGGAGGTTAAGAAGTGCAGATCAGTTTCCACCTCATTTTGTGGGCAGTGTGCACATAGCCTGTCTTCTCTTGAGAGCCAGGTCTGCCTTCGGCTGCCTTTCTCAATAGCAAGGCTATGCTCACTGAGTCTGTACATAGTCAAATATTTCCATAATTTTGGGTCAGTCACAGTGGTCTGTTATTCTGCTACTGTGTACTCTCTGTTTAGGGCCAAATACTATTCTAGTTTGCTCCGTTTTTTTGTAAATTCTATACAATTTGTCAAGTAATTATCTTTTTGTTTTCTCGTGATTTGGTTGGGTGTAATTGTTTTGCTGTCCTGGGGCTCTGTGGGTTCTGTTTGTGTTTGTGACAGAGCCCCAGGACCAGCTTGCTTAGGGGGCTCTTCTCCGGGTTCATTTCTCTGTAGCTAATCGCTTTGTTATGGAAGGTTTGGGAATCACTTCCTTTTAGGTGGTTGTAGAATTTAATAGCTCTTTTCTGGATTTTGATAATTAGCGGGAATCGCCCTAATTCTGCTCTGCATGCATAAAAGGCAATTGGTTCTATAACTGATTCAAGAAATCAGTAATTGGTATGTCAAATGTTATGTTCCTTTTGATGGCATAGCAGGCCCTTCTTGCCTTGTCTCTCAGATCGTTCACAGATTCGTGGAAGTTACCTGTGACGTTGATGTTTAGGTTGAGGTATGTATACAGTGCCTTGCAAAAATATTCAGCCCCCTTGGCATTTTTCCTATTTTGTTTTGCATTAGAACCTGTAATTTAAATGGATTTTTATCATGTAATGGACATACACAAAATAGTCCATATTGGTGAAGTGAAAATAAAAAAAATAAAACAATTATAAAAAAAAAAAAATGGAAAAGTGGTGCGTGCCTATGTATTCACCCCCTTTGCTATGAAGCCCCTAAATAAGATCTGGTGCAACCAATTACTGTCAGAAGTCACATAATTAGTTGAAAAAATTCCACCTGTGTGCAATCAAATCAAAATCAAAGTTTCACCTTACAGTGAAATGCTTACTTACATGATCTAACCAATAGTGCAAAAAAGGTATTAGGTGAACAATAGGTAAGTAAAGAAATAAAACAGTAAAAAAGACAGGCTATATACAGTACAGCAGTGAGGCTATAGAAGTAGAAATAGAAGCTACATACAGACACCGGTTAGTCAGGTTGATTGAGGTAGTATGTACATGTAGATATGGTTAAAGGGACGATGCATATATGATGAACAGAGAGTAGCAGTAGCGTAAAAGAGTGTAACGGCATTCAGAGGAAGAAGGTGAGGACCAAGATGCAGCATGGTACGTGTTCATATTTATTAAATAGAACTGAACACTAAACACAAAGTAACAAAAGGAATAACCAAAACAGTACGGAACGGTGATACAAACACTAAACAGAAAACAACTACCCACAAAACCCATGTGGGCAAGAGTTACCTAAGTATGGTTCTCAATCAGAGACAACGACAGACAGCTGCCTCTGATTGAGAACCATATCCGGCCAAAAACAAAGAAATATAAAAACATAGACAAAGGAACATAGAATACCCACCCTAGTCACACCCTGGCCAAACCAAAATAGAGAATAAAAAGCCTCTATGGCCAGGGCGTGACAAAGATGGGTTGTCGGGTGGTGGGTGGCGGGACACAATGCAGATAGCCCGGTTAGCCAATGTGGGGAGCACTGGTTGGCCGGCCCAATTGAGGTAGTATGTACATGAATGTATAGTTAAAGTGACTATGCATATATGATGAACATAGAGTAGCATCAGTGTAAAAGAGGGGTTGGGGGGGCACACAATGCAAATAGTCGGGGTAGCCATTTAATTACCTGTTCAGGAGTCTTATGGCTTGGGGGTAAAACTGTTGAGAAGCCTTTTTGTCCAAGACTTGACACTCAGGTACCGCTTGCCGATGGCTAGGGTTTTTGACAATTTTTAGGGCCTTCCTCTGACAGCGCCTGGTGTAGAGGTCCTGGATAGCAGGCAGCTTAGCCCCAGTGATGTACTGGGCTGCTTCACTACCCTCTGCAGTGCCTTGCGGTCAGAGGCCAAGCAATTGCCGTACCAGGCAGTGATGCAACTGTTGCAGCTGTAGAACCTTTTGAGGATCTCAGTACCCATGCCAAATCTTTTTAGTTTTGTGAGGGGGAATCGACTTTGTCGTGCCCTCTTCACGACTTTCTTGGTGTGTTTGGACCATTCTAGTTTGTTGATGATGTGGACACCATGGGACTTGAAGCTCTCAACCTGCTCCACTACAGCCCCATCGATGAGAATGGGGGCGTGCTCGGTTCTCCTTTTCCTGTAGTCCACAATCATCTCCTTAGTCTTGGTTACGTTGAGGGATAGATTGTTATTCTGGCACCACCCAGCCAGGTCTCTGACCTTCTCCCTATAGGTTGTCTCGTCGTTGTCAGTGATCAGGTCTACCACTGTTGTGTCATCGGCAAACTAAATGATGGTGTTGGAGTCGTGCCTGGCCATGCAGTCGTGGGTGAACAGGGAGTACAGGAGGGGACTGAGCACGCACCCCTGAGGAGCTCCAGTGTTGAGGATCAGCGTGGCAGATGTGTTGCTACCTACCCTCACCACCTGGGGGCGGCCCATCAGGAAGTCCAGGATCCAGTTGCAAAGGGAGGTGTTTAGTCCCAGGATCCTTAGCTTAGCGATGAGCTTTGAGGGTACTTTGGTGTTGAACGCTGAGCTGTAGTCAATGAATAGCATTCTCACATTAGTGTTCCTTTTGTCCAGGTGGGAAAGGGCAGTGTGGAGTGCAATAGAGATTGCATCATCTGTGGATCTGTTTGGGCAGTATGCAAATTGGAGTGGGTTTCTGGGATAATGGTGTTGATGTGAGCCATTACCAACCTTTCAAAGCACTTCATGGCTACGGACGTGAATGCTACAGGTTTGTAGTCATTTAGGTAGGTTGCCTTTGTGTTCTTGGGCACAGGGACTATGGTGGTCTGCTTGAAACATGTTGGTATTACAGACTCAATCAGGGACATGTTGAAAATGTCAGTGAAGACACCTGCTAGTTGGTCAGCACATGCCCGGAACACAGGTCCTGGTAATCCGTCTGGCCCGGCAGCTTTGTGTATGTTGACCTGTTTAAAGGTCTTACTCACGTCGGCTACGGAGAGAGTGATCACACAGTCGTCCGGAACAGCTCATGCTCTCATGCATGCCTCGGTGTTGCTTGCCTCGAAGCGAGGGTAGAAGTGATTTAGCTCGTCTGGTAGGCTTGTGTCACTGGGCAGCTCGCGGCTGTGCTTCCCTTTGTAGTATGTAATAGTTTGAAAGCCCTGCCACACAAGACGAGTGTTGGAGCCGGTGTAGTATGATTCAATCTTAGCCCTGTATTGATGTTTTCCCAGAAGTGGTTAGATTCTATGGATTCTTCAGTTACATTGAGCTGATTTCTGACGTGCTGTTACTTCTTTTTCCGTAGTGTATTTCTGTATTTTTTTGTGATTCACAATAGTGAAGGCATAGGCTCAGGTTTTCTCAATGGATAGGTTTCTCAATTAATTTCTTAGGTTTTTGCATTCTTCATCAATCTCACGCCCTGACAATAGAGATCCTTTTTATGTCTCTATTTTGGTTTGGTCAGGGCATGAGTTGGTGTGGGTATTCTATGTTCTATGTTGTGTAGTTCTATGTTTTGGCCGGGTAGGGTTCTCAATCAGGGACAGCTGTCTATCGTTGCCTCTGATTGAGAACCATACTTAGGCAGCACTTTTTCCCTCCTGTGGTTGTGGGAAGTTGACTTTGTTTATGGCACGTAGCCTTTAGCGGCACGGTTTGCTGTGTAGTGTTTATTGTTTTGTTCGGCGTCTTTTCTAAATAAAAGATTGGTACGCTCACCACGCTGCACCTTGGTCCTCTTCATTCAACGGCCGTGACAATCAAACCATCTGTCATTGTTAATTTTTTAATTTGATTTGGAAGC
The DNA here is from genome assembly GCF_057628025.1 of Oncorhynchus mykiss. Taxonomy (NCBI): domain Eukaryota; kingdom Metazoa; phylum Chordata; class Actinopteri; order Salmoniformes; family Salmonidae; genus Oncorhynchus; species Oncorhynchus mykiss. The sequence goes on along the minus strand of NC_143037.1, from coordinate 48,713,773 downwards.
TGAGAGGTCAAATATACTGTTTAGGTTTTCTACTGCCAAGTTTACACCTTCACTATTACAGTGAAATATTTTGTCCAGGAAATTGTTTAGAAGGGATTGAATTTGTTGTTGCCTGATTGTTTTTTGGTCGATTTCCACACTATTTTCTTTCCATCTATAGCATTTCTTAATATTATTCAGTTCCTTTGGCTTTGATGCCTCATGATTCAGCACAGCTCTGTTCAAGTAGAGTGTGTTTTACTGTGATCTGATAGGGGTGTCAGTGGACTGAATGTGAACGGTTTAAGAGATCTGGGTTGAGGTCAGTGATAAAGTAGTCTACAGTACTATTGCCAAGAAATGAGCTATAGGTGTACCTACCATAGGTGTCCCCTCAAAAGCTACCATTGAGTATGTGAGTATGTACATACCCACCCTCTGACAGAGCTGCAGGAGTTGTGATCTGCTTTTGTTGGTTATGTTGTTGTAGTTGTGTCTAGGGGGGGCATATGGGGGAGGGAATGTTGTCACCCCCAGGTAGGCGTTAGTCCCTCTGTGTGCTTGTCCAGTTCTGGCACTTCTGGCATTTCGGTTACCACAGACCAGTACATGTCCCTGGGCCTGGAAATAGTTGATCTCACCCTCTAGGATGGAGAAGCTGTCATCGTTAAACTATGGGGATTCTATTGGGGGGATATAGGTGGCATGGAGTGGGCAGAAGGGGCATAGGTCTGATATGGGGGGGGTCCAATATAGGGTGTGGCCAGGGTTTGCTTGGGGTGGTCTTAACTGGTTGGGGTGTGGCTGGTGATCTCTTACACACTCGTAATTCCCATTCCATTGTTTCCAATAGCTGTGCCAACACGTTTTTGGTTAAGTCTGTAGATGCATAGCTAAGGATCATGGTTTCTTGTGTTATTCATTGACTGGTGTATTTTTGCAAATCTCACGGTTGCCTTATTTGAAGCCTGGTATCGATTAGTCACGGCAAATAGTAACCCGCACTCTGCTCCGAGACCCTGACACAGCTGTTGGGATGTCAGAGGTATAAATCACTGCAGTGGCCCAATGGAGGAGGAGGGAGCTTAAGAAGTTGGATGTCTTTGTGGAGCAAGAGGGGACAGGGCTAAAGAAGTGCAATAAGACCCTGTTGACATGAAGTCACAGTCCAGGAAAAATGTTGTTGAAATATATACATTGTCCTCGCATGATACCAGGAGGATACTGTGCCCTAATCTTGTTGCCATGGAAAGTTTGGCTAAGTTTGAACCTGTTCAACATGCTGATGGTTTCAGCAGGCAGAGAGTAGACACACAGACACACAAGCTCAGTGCTCACATTCGCTCCTGTCTGGGATCACTTTGAATGAGATTGCAGATGGATCAGAGTGCAGAGCACCGTATGGCTGAGGAAGGCTCCCTGGTGTTGATTGTGGTATATGGAAAGTCAATTTCCAGACAGTAAACAGTTCACACAGGCTTGGGATCCGGGTCCAAGTCCATCCCCTCTCCTATTCTCCTCTCCCCACCTGCCCTGTCAGGGACTCAGCCTAATTTGAATTTTCTGTGCTCAGCCCCTTGTGCTCCGGACCCAGGCCTCCCCAAATTGCTCCCCGAGGCTCCCTCCGGCATGAAGATGTCACAGAGGCACAGGAAGGAAAAACACGCAGGGCCGACCTCTCGGAGCTACTCTCTGTGCGGCAGGCTTTGGGTCAGCTCCAGTCTTGACATCATCCGGCGGTGAGACCCAGATGTACGGCTCTCTGTGGTTCACCTGAATGAACGAAAAAGTGTGTTTTTAAACCAACAAATTCAGGAAGCTTTTCCAGGGATGACAGGGAGAAATTGATGATAACCCTTAAGAGGAAAAAAGGAGAAAAGCAAAGGTAGCAGAATATGGAAGGTCACAAATGGATGGAGTTAAATTTCTGCTTGTGTTTCCCCACTGCCCCCAAAGTATATCCTACAGGAAGACTTTCAGCAGGGGTGAAATGGAGCTAGACAGCACTTCTCACTGAGATAAAAAATAATAATAAAAAAAACAGCCTGCATACTGTGTGTGTTCTATTATCAGTGAACGAGGAGGGAAGAAACAACCAAAAATAAGAAAATCATACTGAGTAACTTTTCAACTTATTTTTCTTAATTTGAGCAACAATTCTTTCAGTGACCCTAACTGTAGAGTGATTATTTTGCAGTTTATTTGGGTTGGAGTTAATGTCAACTCTGTTGACATAGTTGGAGCATGGGTTCAAATGTTTGCATCTCTGTCATGGTTTTCCACGTTGATTCAACGTCGTCACATTGAATTTTTGTTGTTGAAATGACGTGGAAACAACATTGATTGAACCAGATTTTGCCCAGTGGGACACCTCACAGACCTCAAGAAAGGAGAGCTTTCACCTAATAGCCTACTCAAGAACAGAGTTTTTGGTTGCTCAGCATTTAACGTGAACTAGGACTACAAGACAGAACTAAGTAGTATATCTTCTCTCTCTTTCTCTCGCTCTCTCTGTCTCCCCTCCTGGAGGACATGAGCCCTAGGACCATGACGACTCCTGGCTGTCTCTGTCCCCAGTCAACCTTGTCATGCTGCTGATCCAGACCTGTTCACCGGACCTGCTACCTCGGCCGTCTCTCTCTATTTCTCTCTCTTTATTTCTCTCTCTCGCTCGCTCCTTCTCTCTATACCGGACCTGCTGTCTCGATCTCTGATTGCTCGGCTATGAAAAGCCAACTGACATTTACTCCTGAGGTGCTGACCTGTTGCATCCTCTATAACCACTGTGATTATTATTTGGTCATCCATGAACGTTTGAACATTTTGAAGAACGAGCTGGCTTTAATGGCCATGTACTCTTATAATTGCCACCTGGCACAGCCAGAAGAAAACTGGCCTCCCCTCTGAGCCTGGTTCCTCTCTAGGTTTTCCTAGGTTCCTGCCCTCTAGGGAATTTTTACTAACTGCTGTGCATCTGCATTGCTTTCTCTTTGGGGTTTTAGGTTGGGTTTATGTATACTGCTGACATCAAATGGATTTATTAAATACATTTGATTTATTGATTTAATCTGTCATGGACCACTCTAATATCTCCTTTTCCCACTCTCCCCTACAAGAAAAACTAAAACAGTTTATCTAGAAAAGGGAAAGAATTTTGTCAACACCATAAGGGAGCACTGTCTCAATTCTCTACCGTACAGTATGGTTACTTCCAGACGTTTGTAGCCCAGAGGGCCTCGCTAAACAGTTGTAGATGGAAAATGGTGCGCAGAGGTAATGTTTTAATAACATACTGAAGTAAACACAATATCATCACATTTCAAACACCCATTGACAGGGGAGATGTCCTCTTGCTCAACCTGCATGTCAGAGATTTTAATGGCTGTCGGACACTTGTTGTGGCTCTCCGTTCAGCGGCTTGGATACACCCCTTCACCCTTTGATATTTTATGAACAACTCTCCAGAGAAGAAGTAGGAGGAGGAGGACGTCTGACCAAGCAGATGAGGTTGTGCACCTGAATAGGTCATGACTGTAGCAGTACCCTCCCATGAGCACATGTACACAAGAACCATTGCTTTTATGTGCTGCTGAGTTTGGCAGGGGGATTGAAAGTGTGTGTGTGTGTGTGTGTTTATGAGTGTTTGGAGGGGATGGTCAGTCGGGAAGCTGAGGAATTCCCAGAGAAGGTCCGCGCGGAACAATGCAGGCTATCCTACTATTGCTTTACTCTGGCACAGGCTGCTGTGACCCACCTTCAGAATCTGTGTCCATGTACAGAGGCAGAGGTGAGAAGTCTGCAACAGCCATTCCAAGAAAACGCTTCCTTGTGGAAAACAATTGAACAATGCGAGACAGGACTGTGTGTGCTCACACTATCCTGTTCCAAAGATGAGGTAATTTAATCAATCTATGAACTATTATGATAGGGACTGTTTATTGTCCATGTCAGCGAAAGGATGCATGGGTGAGTTATAATTAGACCAAGATGATGACAGCATTCTTTCTGCAACACAAGTAACATGGTTGGAGTATTTCATAAAGCAATTTCTATCTTCTAATGTGAAAATTAAGATTTTTGGGGGGGATGAGTTGCAAGTGTGTGTCAGACAATATCTACATGTCTGGTGAGATCAGGATGGTATGTGTGTGTATGTGTCACATGGGACATTTTCCCAGCTGTGTTAGGCGCTAGGCCTGCTGGAGACCTAGAGCGGAACCATTGGCTTATTACATTTCGCACAAGAGCAAAAACTCAGAGGATATCCTTAATCAGGGGCCAGAGAGTGTGCAATGAACAACCTTGTTGACAGAAAAATGGAGCCCTACACTTGCAGCTGGGCATGTTAACAACCTCAGGGATTTACTGTAGTGTGACATAGTAAAGAACAGAATTACTCTCCACCCCACAAAAACACAGACACACCTACTCCGCTGGGAGATGTTGCAGTGACTGTATTTAGACTACATGCGGATGCAACTTCTGTTGATATCTGTACAGCCTTTGGTCCTCTGTTTTGCACACCGTGGCATGTTGTATCAGTTGCAGCTCATTCCACAGCATTTTAATAAGATGTTTTACTGAGCCTAACATCGGAACACCTGGACGTTCGCATGGTCTAACGAGGAAAATATTATTTTGACAAAGTGTTGCAAGCCTCAGCACCAAAATAATTGGGAACATATTTGTTAGACCAAGTGGTGTGGAATATTCCATTCCACTTTATTGCAGTAAGTTTTCTATGTTCATTCTAGAAGAATACAAAAGCAATTTTAACAAAATTTGATGGCCTTTACAGTACTTCAATTTTAGTCTCTCGTGACGTACTGTCACGTGTGCTCCCTCTCCAGGTTACCAGGCTGCTCGTTATGGAGCACACCTGTCACCATCGTTACGCGCACCTGCGCATCTTTAGACTCACCTGGACTCCATCACTTCCTTGATTTCCTTCCCTATCTATGTCACTCCCTTTGGTTCCTTCCCCAGGTGTCATTGTTTCTGTTTCAGTTCCCTGTCTGTGCGTTGTTAGTGTTTCTTTTTTTGTTGTATTATGTTGTGTTTATTTATTAAAACACTCCCTGAACTTGCTTCCCAACTCTCAGCGCACATGGTTACACATACTTAGCATACAGTGCCTTGCGAAAGTATTCGGCCCCCTTGCACTTTGCGACCTTTTGCCACATTTCAGGCTTCAAACATAAAGATATAAAACTGTATTTTTTTGTGAAGAATCAACAACAAGTGGGACACAATCATGAAGTGGAACGACATTTATTGGATATTTCAAACTTTTTTAACAAATCAAAAACTGAAAAATTGGGCGTGCAAAATTATTCAGCCCCCTTAAGTTAATACTTTGTAGCGCCACCTTTTGCTGCGATTACAGCTGTAAGTCGCTTGGGGTATGTCTCTATCAGTTTTGCACATCGAGAGACTGAATTTTTTTCCCATTCCTCCTTGCAAAACAGCTCGAGCTCAGTGAGGTTGGATGGAGAGCATTTGTGAACAGCAGTTTTCAGTTCTTTCCACAGATTCTCGATTGGATTCAGGTCTGGACTTTGACTTGGCCATTCTAACACTTGGATATGTTTATTTTTTAACCATTCCATTGTAGATTTTGCTTTATGTTTTGGATCATTGTCTTGTTGGAAGACAAATCTCCGTCCCAGTCTCAGGTCTTTTGCAGACTCCATCAGGTTTTCTTCCAGAATGGTCCTGTATTTGGCTCCATCCATCTTCCCATCAATTTTAACCATCTTCCCTGTCCCTGCTGAAGAAAAGCAGGCCCAAGCCATGATGCTGCCACCACCATGTTTGACAGTGGGGGTGGTGTGTTCAGCTGTGTTGCTTTTACGCCAAACATAACGTTTTGCATTGTTGCCAAAAAGTTCAATTTTGGTTTCATCTGACCAGAGCACCTTCTTCCACATGTTTGGTGTGTCTCCCAGGTGGCTTGAGGCAAACTTTAAACGACACTTTTTATGGATATCTTTAAGAAATGTCTTTCTTCTTGCCACTCTTCCATAAAGGCCAGATTTGTGCAATATACGACTGATTGTTGTCCTATGGACAGAGTCTCCCACCTCAGCTGTAGATCTCTGCAGTTCATCCAGAGTGATCATGGGCCTCTTGGCTGCATCTCTGATCAGTCTTCTCCTTGTATGAGCTGAAAGTTTAGAGGGACGGCCAGGTATTGGTAGATTTGCAGTGGTCTGATACTCCTTCCATTTCAATATTATCGCTTGCACAGTGCTCCTTGGGATGTTTAAAGCTTGGGAAATCTTTTTGTATCCAAATCCGGCTTTAAACCTCTTCTCAACAGTATCTCGGACCTGCCTGGTGTGTTCCTTGTTCTTCATGATGCTCTCTGCGCTTTTAACGGACCTCTGAGACTATCACAGTGCAGGTGCATTTATACGGAGACTTGATTACACACAGGTGGATTGTATTTATCATCATTAGTCATTTAGGTCAACATTGGATCATTCAGAGATCCTCACTGAACTTCTGGAGAGAGTTTGCTGCACTGAAAGTAAAGGGGCTGAATAATTTTGCACGCCCAATTTTTCAGTTTTTGATTTGTTAAAAAAGTTTGAAATATCCAATAAATGTCGTTCCACTTCATGATTGTGTCCCACTTGTTGTTGATTCTTCACAAAAAAATACAGTTTTATATCTTTATGTTTGAAGCCTGAAATGTGGCAAAAGGTCGCAAAGTTCAAGGGGGCCGAATACTTTCGCAAGGCACTGTAAAAGTCCAGCACACGTGAGATTTGGGACTGGGTTCTGAAATTGCTTTAATTACTAAGGTTCATGGAATCATGCAGGGAGAAAATGGAATAAACGTATCCAGCATTATAGCATCGTCTCCAAGATCACCACCTCTTGCTAATGTGTAAACACTCATAGCTGCAACGACCAACATTTAATAGGAAGTGGCCACATTTCCATTGATCTTATTTGGTCCTCAGCAGCAGCTCGCTATTCCTCCCTCCCAGTCGCTCATTGTGTCAGTATCTCCTGAAAGAGGAGGCATTGTTTATCCAGATGGTAGGAACCCAAAGGCCTCACTCCATAAAGTCAGTCTCCTAATAATAACTCATATCTGAATACCTCTTTTGTCAACAAGAGCGACACGTTCAAATAATATGGTTCAGGAGAGACAATGGGGAAGTCCTCTGGATGAAAACAACAGGATGAGACAGCCTGCTCTGTATCATGATGCCTCCTGAGTGGAGGGAGTTGGGTTGCTTAGCTTGCTTTCTTGCTGGTCTATCAAAGCAAACGATAAAGCCATAGTCTGTATTTTGAAGTATTGGAAATAACATTGAATCACAGGCAATCAAACAGCATTGAATCATTTACAGATAACTGCCACATGATGGCATGATATAGTCACTTTTACCTCTCTCTGTCCTCTCTGTCCTCTCTGTCCTCTCTGTGTATGTATGTGTGGGCAAATCGTTTTTGAGTGAGTGACTGTGTGTGACATAACAAGAGAAAAGCTGCTGATGCACAACCAAATTCGAAATTGCACCTTGTGTATTCAACTATTCTAACTGTCAACAGTAAGTTGAGACCTCGACTGAGTTTCTAAAACCATTGCAACCTTTTTTTTGGGTTTGGGGCCCCCTAGCAGCTGCGCATAGTCTGTGTATAGGAAGAGGTGAGTGGGTGTGTGTGCATGCGTGTGTGTGTGTGCGCGTATTATTTTTCCGATTTCAACAACTCTTGTTTGGAAATAAGAACTGAAAATAGGCTACAACCTAGCCCTAGCCTACCTATTTTAACACATCCTGTTGATAACTGTGCGGTCATCTGCTACTATAAAGCAGGTCTTCTAGTCATTACTGCTGCAAAAGATGTATAAGAGATACCTCCATGTTAATTTGGGTTGGGGTAAGTGTGAATTTGTTTAATCAATTATAATCAAAGTTATTGTCAAATTAATACATTTGTAACATTATTATCATAAAGATAGTTTTCACAACGCTCTCCATAAATGCAGACCTAGAAGGTTAGAATGTTGCGTGTGTCAGAACGTACCTAATAAATCATATTTGTGAAATAAAAATGTTAGTTTGAACCAAACAATCTTTCTTCATCAGGCACACATTAGAATTGAAAAGTTGTCTTCCGTGTGTTTATTTTGTGTTTGTTTGTGACAACAGTGTATACGATGGCCAGTTTAGTCCTTTCCGAGAGTCTAGTAATCCAAGTAGACTGCAATGAAGATATCTCTATGAAGTGCGACGCTATCGAGGATAAGAGCTATCGATCCATTACATGGTACAAGGTAGGCTACAGTAGGCCATTATTGGTACTGTGTTAAACCTATTTCATCAGTGAATGCCTCTATTTCAAGTACATTTGGGTATTTGTTGATGATGTGAGTAGGTGAGAAGGAAATCTTTCAAATCAAACTATATAATGTTGTATTGTAATGGCAAATATTATTTTTGTTTTCTGATCTGATGTAACTAGTGTCACATATTACACTGAACAAAAATATAAAACGCAAGAAGCAACAATTTCATCGATTTTACTGTATGAGACAGTAAATCTCATTTGAATCCCTTCTTCTGGTAAAATACCTCTGATAAATAACAGAATAGATCAATATACAATAAATACAATCTTCTTTTCTCTGTGCTTAGCTGAACAACCGGACTGGTATTATCAGAAGAAGTGATGACGAGAAGCCGCAATTCTATGAATTTCCCCGACCTGCCAGGTTTGGAATGAGGGACAGTCTGGTCCTTCCCAGAGTCAGACCTGAAGATGCAGGGACCTACCTGTGTCTCATCAGGGCCAACATAGGACAGACCAACAGAGAGTCAAATGTCACCCTCAGTGTATCTACAGGTAAACTATTACTCACTATAGTGGGTTGACTTAGAGTAGGCTATGGAAATGAATAGTATTATAACCTAGGTATGACGAGGGATGATGGATTGATTGATTGTTTGGATACATTGCTTTAATCACCATAAAAACCACTGGGCCAAGCAAAAATCCAGGTTTCATAGTACAGTAACAGGTCCAGAGAATAACAGAGCATTCTGTAACTTTCCTGGTCTCATTAACTTTAATCACATGTCCACAGATTGTGTTATCCAGACTACAGTGGCAGTGACAGCATGGCAGGGTGTGACTCACACTACCCCACAGTGTACCATGCATTTGGTGGAGGTCTCTGTCATATGGACTTTATGTGGATTCTTGATTCTTGGCCTTGTCAAAATCGCTCTGTGTCTCATCTCTATGCAGGTAAATCAATATATTTTATATAGCCTTTAACCCTATGTGGTGTCGTTGTAGCAGACTATGTAGTTGATAGGCTACTTTACTGGGTTTTCTCAAATTTCACCTCCTCAGATTTACCATAGCTACAATGACACAAACTAGTGGGTGTGGAGGGTACTTACCGTAATCATGCGAGTTGTTTTCATGACATAGAACTATCCAAACTCCATAACTGCAGCGGTTGTGACAATCTATGTGAGGTGACGTTGCCCTTTCCTGCAGACAAATCACCTAGTGGCCTCAAGGCTAAAGTGTTATTCATATTTTTCAGAATTTCAAAGTTAATAAACATAGAAATAAAACAATAGGCAGGAAATCCGGTGTTTCTATATCAAACGTTTTTGTTATTTTTCAGTCTTCTGTGATGTACGTAAAGTGTATTATTGGGATGTAAACTCAAGATGTTATACATTTCAACTCTTTATCTGACATGGTACAGGCGTCTTCTTTTTTTTTAAAGCCCATAACCATGTCTGTGAGGTGAATACTTTTGTTTCAAAGTAGATTTGTTTAAGACTACCAAGACCTTGATTTCGCCCCACTGTAATGCCCGGGGTGTAGTGGAGGAAGGAGTCAGACGCAGGAGACAGAGAGTTCAGAGTAGGCGACTTCTTTATACACCGACCAGGTGAAAACAGACGCCACTCAAAACAAATACCCCAAAACACAGGGGAACTAAACAGTCCCAAAAAACAGCTCACGTACACGAACAACCGTGACATACATGCGTGTACAACGAGTATAACTAATAAACAGACAAGGAAGGGGAGGAAAAAAATCAGTGGCAGCTAGTAGGCCGGTGACGACGAGCGCCGAGCGCCACCCGAACAGGAAGGGGAGCCACCCTCGGTGGGAGTCGTGACACCCACTGCAGTAAAAGTTTAATAGATGGATGATGATTCACTCTGTGAGGTAACATTTCCTCTCAAAGAGGGAGCCGTCACTAAACAGTTGTCCCCACATCCTCTTTTCTCTTCTCAAAATGTGGAAAATATACTGGATGTGGGCATAATTTCCCACTCAAAGACGCTGCCTTTATATTAATGTTTATTTTTCTCATCAGGTTGTTCGAAACATCAAGAGGAGACATAGCAGGGGCAAACAACAGCAGTGGTAATGAAAATGGTTGAGCCTTGGTCAACAGTTCCGAGTGCAGTGATTTCAAAAACATGTTAGGCCTGTGAAAACATCTGAGGTTAGCTGCAAGCAGATGGCAAAATAAAAGGAAACACTTGAGTAAATGAGGGATTCAACGTATATTGGAAGCAGGTGCTTCCACACAGGTGTGGTTCCTGAGTTAATTAAGGAATTAACATCCCATCATGCTTAGGTTCATGTATAAAAATGCCCAGTTGCCCATTATTTTGACTACCATGTCTAGAAGAGATCTCAGTGACTTTGAAAGAGGGGTCTCAAAGGAGTATAGGGGGTTGAAAGGGTGTGTGTGTGTGTGTGTGTGTGTGTGTGTGTGTGTGTGTGTGTGTGTGTGTGTGTGTGTGTGTGTGTGTGTGTGTGTGTGTGTGTGTGTGTGTGTGTGTGTGTGCATCTCAGTCACCAGATCTCAACCCAATTCAACAGAGATTCTGGAGCGGCGCCTAAGACAGCGTTTTCCACCACCATCAACAAAACACCTAATTCTGAAATTTCTCGTGGTCACATCCCTCCAATAGAGTTCCGGACAGATGTGGAATCTATGCCAAGGCGCATTGAAGTTGTTCTGGCGGCTTGTGGTGAACCAATGCACTATAGACGGGCTGGCTGACAACGTCACGAGAATGATGCACGCACATCAATGAGGCAAAAGTCAGTGTGGTGTTACGATTCTGAATGGTCAGATAGCTAGCAACAATGACAAGAAACTACCATGTGGGGAATCATAGGTGGCTCAAATTTTAAAAAGGCAAAAATTCGCTAGCTAGCTAACCAACAACTGCAACCATGTATTTGAGAGACAACAAGTGCACATTGTGCACATCAATTTATACACATTTGGAGACTAAATATAGGTTAAATGTTGTAAACAATCTAAGTTACCCTGTCTATTTTGCCCTATAGTTGGGCACACATCGGTTTGGTTGCTAAACATCCAACCCGTCTATAAAATAAAGACACTTTTATGTTGGTGTTTCCTTTATTTTGGCAATTACTTGTAGGTCAGCTGGATAAACTTCAAATTTATGACAAACACAATAATGTAAAGTAAAACCTAACAATACAATGAAAGATGTAAATATCTGCTTCAAATATACAGTATATCAGAAGTTCTGCTTTGTGTTGCAAAAATCTTGCAATGATACCCTGAGCAGTTATCCACTAAATGCGGTTCTACACAGATTGTTCACCCTACTTATCATAGACTACTGTACTGATTTCATTCTGCCAATACTGGAGTTGATGGGTGAAGATCCATTGATTGGTGAAGATCCAAGATCCACTTTGTGAAGTGTTTGATGCTGATGAGGTATGAATCATGTACAGGATTGCTGGTAGCCCTTGCTGGTCATGCCCTATCGAGTTCAAACCGCAGGGTGCTGTAATGACTTAGCGTCAGGCTTTGGGGATTTCTCTGCCTATGATACTGTATTGTTATTAACTATGTAGGCCAGAATATACAAATGTTATGAGGCTCAGGTGTGTTGTTTTCTGTATTCAACTGTATTGTGCCCTGTATGATACAGACGAAAAAACACTTTCCAAAGAACTGTCTGTGGTTTTTCACAAAAGTATCTATGCTTCTGCCAGGAAGTGTGTAATGGAGGGGGGAGGGGGGTTAGCATTTTGCAATTTTGTTTGCACACGAAACACCATGGCCTATTAACCTGTTCAGTGTATTGCCCTTTCTCCCTAACATGGAGAAGTTACAGTGAGTGAGGTGACTCGGACATTTCTCCATAAGAATCTCTCACGTCCTACTCTTCTAGGAGGGTACTTTGTCACTATGTCACAACACACTTACACCTTGCATTTAAACCTCTGTCGTATAGGTCTGTCTGTGATATGTTTTCCTTTTTTTTAAACTTAAATCGTGTCTGTTAAAACAGCAAGTAATACAAGTTGAAAATCATTCTGTGTTTCATCACTGATAATCCTCCTCCTGCCCGTGCAATGTTGTTTCAGTTCCTGTTCTTGCTTTCCTAACTATGGAAAGTGAAAGAGCTGTGTCATTCTTCCCTTACTGTTCTCCAGCCTGTATTGGCCTTACCTTGTGGGGGGAAATCCAGCTGGTTCGGATGCTGTCCTTCTGGGTGCATTGGCTTGACAGAATCTACTGAACACAGAGGGGCTAACACAGACTCCCCAATGACTTGACCTATGTACTGCAGCAGATTACCCTGGTAGCATCAGAACAAAGGAACATGTTTTATGGATCCCGTACGCATCGATTTGACATTTACAGAGATGTGTCTTCTCATTGAGGGTCGATTGAAATAGACCATTTGAAAACATGAGTACAGAACTCCACCTGTTGGTGATTCTTGAAAATACAACCAGATAATAATCAGATAACCAGATAATTGTGACACAACAACTTAGATAATATCACATGGATAAAAAAGTGTGAAAGTTGTTTTTCTTAAATAAAAATACTGTACAAAAATATATTTTAAATATTGTACTGTAGTTTATCATGTGGACATTAATACAGGTTCATAGTGCTACTCATGCGTACATGAAAAAATCGTACCATGCACACACGTTGAGCTTTTATGGTTCCTTTTTTTCTTCTTAAATACTTGCAATCATATTCATTACTCCTGTTTGATGCAGCCTCAGATGACCTGGCCTCCACATTCACTGGACCTTTATTTAACCTTTATTTAACCAGGTAGGCTAGTAGAGAACACCTTTATTTAACCAGGTAGGCTAGTTGAGAACACCTTTATTTAACCAGGTAGGCTAGTTGAGAACACCTTTATTTAACCAGGTAGGCTAGTTGAGAACACCTTTATTTAACCAGGTAAGCTAGTTGAGAACACCTTTATTTAACCAGGTAGGCTAGTTGAGAACACCTTTATTTAACCAGGTAGGCTAGTTGAGAACACCTTTATTTAACCAGGTAAGCTAGTTGAGAACAAGTTCTCATTTGCAACTGTGACCTGGCCAAGATAAAGCATAGCAGTTCGACACATACAACAACACAGAGTTACACCTGGAATGAAGAAAACATACAGTCAATAATACAGTAGAAAAAAAGTCTATATACAGTAAGTGCAAATTAGGTCAAAAAAGGGAGTTATGGCAATAAATAGGCCATGGTGGCGAAGTAATTACAATATGGCAATTAAACACTGGAATGGTAGATGTGCAAAAGATGGATGTGCAAGTAGAGATACTGTGGTGCAAAGGGAGCAAAATAAATAAATACAGTATGGGGATGGGTAGGTAGATGGGCTGTATACAGATGGGCTATGAACAGGTGCAGTGATCTGTGAGCTGCTCTGACAGCTGGTTCTTAAAGCTAGTGAGGGAGATGGGAATCTCCAGCTTCAGTGATTTTTGCAGTTTGTTCCAGTCAGTAGCAGCAGAGAACTGGAAGGAAAGGCGACCAAAGGAGGAATTGGCTTTGGGGGTGACCAGTGAGATATACCTGCTGGAGCACGTGCTACGAGTGGGTGCTGCTATGGTGACCAGCGAGCTGAGATAGGGCGGGGCTTTACCTAGCAGAGACTTGCAGATAACCTGTAGCCAGTGGGTTTGGCGATGAGTATGAAGCGAGGGCCAGCCAACGAGAGCGTACAGGTCGCAGTGGTGAGTAGTGTATGGGGCTTTGGTGGCAAAACAGATGGCCCTGTGATAGACTACATCCAGTTTGCTGAGTAGAGTGTTGGAGGCTATTTTATAGATGACATCGCCGAAGTCAAGGATCAGTAGGATGGTCAGTTTTACGAGGGTATGTTTGGCAGCATGAGTGAAGGAAGCTTTGTTGCGAAATAGGAAGCCGATTCTAGATTTAATTTTTGGTTGGAGATGTTTAATGTGAGTCTGGAAGGAGAGTTTACAGTCTAGCCAGACACCTAGCTATTTGTAGTTACCCACGTATTCTAAGTCAGAACCATCCAGAGTAGTGATGCTAGATGGGCGGGCAGGTGCGGGCAATGATCGGTTGAATAGCATGCATTTAGTTTTATTTGTGTTTAACGGCAGTTGGAGGCCACGGAAGGAGAGTTGTATGACATTGAAGCTTGTCTGGAGGTTAGTTAACACAGTGTCCAAAGAAGGGCCAGAAGTATACAGAATGATGTCGTCTGCGTAGAGGTGGATCAGAGAATCACCAGCAGCAAGAGTGACATCATTGATGTATACAGAGAAGAGAGTCGGCCCGAGAAGTGAACCCTGTGGTACCCACTTAGAGACTGCCAGAGGTCCGGACAACAGGCCCTCCGATTTGACACACTGAGCTCTATCAGAGAAGTAGTTGGTGAACCAGGTGAGGCAATCATTTGAGAAACCAAGACTTTTAAAGAATAACCAGGCATCCTCTACTGTCGGGATGAGGTCAATGTCATTTAGAGAAAAAGCAGGTCCACACCACATTGGATGAGGCGGGTTGCAGGAGAGTATTTTGAAGTAAGGGTTTAGAAAAATATAAAAGATATGGGAAGAAAAATATATATACATGGGACACGACAAGACGAAGGACAAATACGTCTGACTGCTATGCCATCTTGGAATTGCCCTCAGCCCAATTGAGAGGGTTTGGGATGAAGACCGCAGAGTGAAGGAAAAGCAGCCAACAACAACTTCTTCAAGACTGTTGGAAAAGCATTTCAGATGAAGCTGGTTGCCTAGAGTGTGCAAAGCTGTCATCAAGGCAAAGGGTGGCTACATTGAAGAATCTAACATCTATATATATTTTTCCTAACATCTAAAACACTTTTTTGGTTACTACATGATTCCATATGTGTTATTTCATAGTTTTCATAGTTATTCTACAATGTAGAAAATAGTACAAATAAAGAAAAACTCTTGAATGAGTAGGTGTTCTAAATCTTTTGACCGGTAGTGTATATCATAAAAAAACAGGTATGGAGAGTGAGCTTGTCCGCGGTGGTATTCAAACCCCAACGTTCTGGGTCATAGCCCAGTTCAAATCAAATCAAATCAAATGTATTTATATAGCCCTTCGTACATTAGCTGATATCTCAAAGTGCTGTACAGAAACCCAGCCTAAAACCCCAAACAGCAAGCAATGCAGGTGTAGAAGCACGGTGGCTAGGAAAAACTCCCTAGAAAGGCCAAAACCTAGAAAGAAACCTAGAGAGGAACCAGGCTCTGAGGGGTGGCCAGTCCTCTTCTGGCTGTGCCGGGTGGAGATTATAACAGAACATGGCCAAGATGTTCAAATGTTCATAAATGACCAGCATGGTCAAATAATAATAATCACAGTAGTTGTCGAGGGTGCAGCAAGTCAGCACCTCAGGAGTAAATGTCAGTTGGCTTTTCATAGCCGATCATTAAGAGTATCTCTACCACTCCTGCTGTCTCTAGAGAGTTGAAAACAGCAGGTCTGGGACAGGTAGCACGTCCGGTGAACAGGTCAGGATTCCATAGCCGCAGGCAAAACAGTTGAAACTGGAGGAGCAGCACGGTTAGGTGGACTGGGGACAGCAAGGAGTCCTCATGCCAGGTAGTCTTGAGGCATGGTCCTAGGGCTCAGGTCCTCCGAGAAAGAGAAAGAAAGAGAGAAAGAGATAATTAGAGAGAGCATACTTAAATTCACACCAGACACCGGATAAGACAGGAGAAGTACTCCAGATATAACAAACTGACCCCAGCATAAACATAAACTACTGCAGCATAAATACTGGAGGCTGAGACAGGGGGGGTCAGGAGACATTGAGGCCCCATCCGAGGATACCCCCGGACAGGGCCAAACACTTTTCCAAAGCACAGCCCCCACACCACTAGAGGGATATCTTCAACCACCAACTTACCATCCTGAGACAAGGCTGAGTATACCCCACAAAGATCGCCACGGCACAACCCAAGGGGGGCACCAACCCAGACAGGAAGATCACATCAGTGACTCAACCCACTCAAGTGACGCACCCCTCCTAGAGACGGCATGAAAGAGCACCAGTAAGCCAGTGACTCAGCCCCCGTAATAGGGTTAGAGGCAGAGAATCCCAGTGGAAATAGGGGAACTGGCCAGGCAGAGACAGCAAGGGCGGTTCGTTGCTCCAGAGCCTTTCCGTTCACCTTCACACTCCTGGGCCAGACTACACTCAATCATATGACCCACTGAAGAGATGAGTCTTCAGTAAAGACTTAAAGGTTGAGACCGAGTCTGCGTCTCTCACATGGGTAGGCAGACCATTCCATAAAAATGTAGCTCTATAGGAGAAAGCCCTGCCTCCAGCTGTTTGCTTAGAAATTCTAGGCACAATTAGGAGGCCTGCGTCTTGTGACCGTGGCGTACGTGTAGGTATGTACGGCAGGACCAAATCAGAGAGATAGGTAGGAGCAAGCCCATGTAATGCTTTGTAGGTTATCAGTAAAACCTTGAAATCAGCCCTTGCCTTAACAGGAAGCCAGTGTCGGGAGGCTAGCACTGGAGTAATATGATCAACTTTTTTGGTTCTAGTCAGGATTCTAGCAGCTGTATTTAGCACTAACTGAAGTATATTTAGTGCTTTATCCGGGAAATAACAAAAGCATGGATACATTTTTCTGCATCATTTTTGGACAGAAAGTTTCTGATTTTTGCAATGTTACATTGATGGAAAAAAGCTGTCCTTGAAACAGTCTTGATAAGTTCGTCAAAAGAGAGATCAGGGTCCAGAGTACCGCCAAGGTCCTTCACAGTTTTATTTGAGACGACTGTACAACCATTAATATTAATTGTCAGATTCAACAGAAGATCTCTTTGTTTCTTGGGACCTAGAACAAGCATCTCTTTTGTCCGAGTTTAAAAGTAGAAAGTTTGCAGCCATCCACTTCCTTATGTCTAAAACACAGGCTTCTAGCGAGGGCAATTTTGGGGCTTCACCATGTTTCATTGAAATGTACAGCTGTGTGTCATCCGCATAGCAGTGAAAGTTAACATTATGTTTTCGGATGACATCCCCAAGAGGTAAAATATATTGAAAACAATAGTGGTCCTAAAAGGGAACCTTGAGGAACACTGAAATTTACAGTTGATTTGTCAGAGGACAAACCATTCACAGAGACAAACATATCTTTCCGACAGATAAGATCTAAACCAGGCCAGAACTTGTCCGTGTAGACCAATTTGGGTTTCCAATCTCTCCAAAAGAATGTGGTGATCGATGGTATCAAAAGCAGCACTAAGGTCTAAGAGCACAGATGCAGAGCCTCGGTCTGATGCCATTAAAAGGTAATTTACCACCTTCACAAGTGCAGTCTCAGTGCTATGATGGGGTCTAAAACCAGACTGAAGCATTTCATATACATTGTTTGTCTTCAGGAAGGCAGTGAGTTGCAGCCTTTTCTAAAAGTTGAGGAATGGAAGATTCGATATAGGCCGATAGTTTTTTATATTTTCTGGGTCATGGTTTGGCTTTTTCAAGACAGGCTTTATTACTGCCACTTTTAGTGAGTTTGGTACACATCCGGTGGATAGAGAGTCGTTTATTATGTTCAACATAGGAGGGCTAAGCACAGGAAGCAGCTCTTTCAGTAGTTTAGTTGGAATAGGGTCCAGTACGCAGCTTGAAGGTTTAGAGGCCATGATTGTTTTAATCATTGTGTCAAGAGATATAGTCCTAAAACACTTGAGTGTCTCCCTAGATCCTAGGTCCTGGCAGAGTTGTGCAGACTCAGGACAACTGAGCTTTGAAGGAATACGCAGATTTAAAGAGTCCGTAATTTGCTTTCTTATGATCATGATCTTTTCCTCAAAGTTCATGAATTTATTACTGCTGAAGTGAAAGCCATCCTCACTTGGGGAATGCTGCTTTTTAGTTAGCTTTACGACAGTATCAAAAATAAATTTCGGATTGTTCTTATTTTCCTCAATTAAGTTGGAAAAATAGGATGATCGAGCAGCAGTGAGGGCTCTTCGACACTGCACGGTACTGTCTTTCCAAGCTAGTCGGAAGACTTCCAGTTTGGTGTGGCGCCATTTCCGTTCCAATTTTCTAGAAGCTTGCTTCAGAGCTCGGGTATTTTCTGTATACCATGGAGCTGGTTTCTTATGAGAAATGTTTAGTTTAGGGGTGCAACTGCATCTAGGGTATTGCGCAAGGTTAAATTGAGTTCCTCAGTTAGGTGGTTAACTGATTTTTGTCATCTGACATCCTTGGGTATGCAGAGGGAGTCTGGAAGGGCATCAAGGAATCTTTGTGTTGTCTGTGAATTTATAGCACGACTTTTGATGCTCCTTGGTTGGGGTCTGAGCAGATTATTTGTTGCAATTGCAAACGTAATAAAATGGTGGTCCGATAGTCCAGGATTATGAGGAATGTCACGAACCGACTCAAAGCCTGTAACAAAAGGGAGACAACGTGGAGATAAGGATTAACAAAATATATATTTATTAAATAAGTAGCTAAGTAAAATATGCAATGGTGTGTGTAATCAGTAGT
Organism: Oncorhynchus mykiss; assembly: GCF_057628025.1. Lineage (NCBI taxonomy): Eukaryota > Metazoa > Chordata > Actinopteri > Salmoniformes > Salmonidae > Oncorhynchus > Oncorhynchus mykiss. The sequence goes on along the minus strand of NC_143037.1, from coordinate 48,694,940 downwards.
GTGAGTGTTTTGCATGCATGGGATAATGCAGGGTGTTGAAAGATGCTAAAGCAAACAACCAAAAAAACACCAAGAAACACAACAAAATCTATAGGTGTCTGCATGGAGGGAGTCTCTTCCATGAATGTGGAAGAGGTCTATTTATCCTGGGACACACCTGGCCCAGGTGTTTCCCATGTAGCTGACGACCCTCCCAACGCCGCTCACTGGCATCCTAATAACGAAACAAGAACAAAGAGAGAATACGGCAGACAGAGTGGGAGGGCCGTCACAGGAAAAACATTAAGATCCACAACATTTATTCCATGGGACAAAACTTGGTCCAGAGTATGACTGTGACAGTGAGTAGGTCCAGAGACATGTTGGACAAAACCCACTGAGTCGATGATGGCTTTTGGAATGGGTCTGTGGACTTTTCCATGTGAATATTAAAGTTGGCATCAACTGTGCCACAAAATAAAGTTTGTGTGGCAGAGTCGATCTCAGCGCTAATAAACACAATGTCACTACAATATTTAACTAAATAAATCACACTGGAGTTAAATCATTCACTTTTTACTGTTTGCTTCTCACATTTTCACAAACACAAAGCCACTAAGCCAAACCTGCAGGTCCAAATACACAGCACATAAAACTTCCACCTTCAAAGCCTATTCTGTGCCATTTCTAAAATGTGGAAAAACTACAACACTCAGTATTTACAGTGGAAAATCCTGCAAGTTGCACTGAAACAACACAGGATCTCCTTGAAGTTTGTGCGCATCTCAAGGCTGCGGAAGGCATAGATGACGGGGTCTATGACATAGTTACACATGATGAGCACCAGGTAGGTAGTGAAGTGGGACATGTAGCAGACACAGAGTGGGTCCTTGGGACAGGTGATAAGGAGGATGAGGTGGAGGAAGAAAGGTGCCCAGCAGCAGACAAACACCCCCAGAAGAATGGTGATGGTGACCGCTCCCTTCATGCAGGTCCTCTGGGGAACCACGCCCTCTACAGGCAGAGCAGCGATGCGCTTGATGTGCAGCCTCGCCAGCAGAAACATGTGAACGTACAGAGTGACCATGAGCACCAGCATGGTGAAGAACATGATGATCAGACACACAATGACTGCCTTGCTCTCTGAGTAGACGATGAAGACTATCCCACAGACACACATGTCAGCCAGATCCCCCCCCCCCCCCCCCGATGGCCAGGAGAGCCCGTCGCATTGTCACGATGCTGTGGTAGCGCAGGGCATAGAAGATGGTCACGTAACAGTCAATGGCGATAATTGGAAGGTTACAAATTGAAGCCAGCAGAGAGATACAGATTGTGCAGTCATAGAAGTTGTCCATGAGTTGAATAAAGTGGTTGTCCGCCACTATCATCAACCGACTGTTCAGTGCAGGGATTACCACCGTCTCTAGTGAGTTGGAGACACTCACCAGCATGTCAGCAGCAGCAAGACTGCAAAAGACGACGTACATGGGTGAATGGAGGTTCTTGTTCTTCACCATCGCCGATATCACCAAGATGTTCTCCAGAAGGCTGACGATCCCTAGTATCAGGAACACCTCAGCCTGGATGTGGACCAGCTCACCCAGACCAGGCTCAATGCCGGTGCCGGTCCAGTTCCCAAGCTGGTCTTCCCTGGCCAGAGACTCCCTATTAGTCTCATTCGAGCCGAAGGTCCGGCTGCAGCAGATGTCTGTAAGTGTTGTTCATCTGGTGGTAATTTAGACAACAGTTTACTGAGGGAGATGCCGTGATGCAGGAATACAATGTAACGAGAGAGCCACCTGCCCCTTAAGAACCTCTTCTGGACCCCTGCTGCTGGATGCTCCTCCTTTTAGATCACAGCTAGAGAGAACTTTGGTTTCTCCTGAGCCCTGAGAGCCCTTTCAGCCGCGCCAGTCCAATGAACACAGCCTGGACCTGGGTGCTTGTGCAGACATACACAGACACACACATTCACTCAAGTGCACACACAGACACACACACACACACACACACACATTCAATAGTTTGACATAGACTAAGTTGTTTCACATTATACAACTTTCCCTTCACCTGATAATACTTAATCGATGACATTCATTCTATTTGACTGCCTTCTTGAAGGTAAAAATATCCCAGCCAATTGAGAAACTTACAGTAAATTAAACTGGCAAAACCGATGGTGCATGTAAAATCAAAATAGAGACGTATCATTGTTTCAAAAGTAGCTACAGTATTTTGCACCAAATCATGTAAAGCCAAAGGCGATGTGGTTATACACACACACACACACACACACACACACACACACACACACACACACACACACACACACACACACACACACACACACACACACACACACAAAGCAAAGCAAAGCAAAAAGGGTGTTTCAAGACATTTTTTGTATTTAGGTCTAACAGTGGATAGAACCTGAGACCTACTGTATGTCCTTAATCTCTATGAAACTTGTCAGAACATATAGGCATTACAACAACCTTTTCTTGGCTCAGGAACCGTCTGTTTGCATTTCATCCAACATAGCATTACACAACTGGATTTTCCTTTTTTATGATCTTTAAAAAATGAGTTGGGCAGACAGTTGATGTGTAACCAAGCTGAAGATGCCAATATTCAGGGTTATGTGTAGCCAAGCTGAAGATGCCAATATTCAGGGACATGAATACCGACCCGTAGCATTCATGTCTGTAGCCATGAAGTGCATTGAAAGGATGGACATGGCTCACATCAACCCCATTATTCCAGAAACCCTAGACCCACTCCAATTTGCATACTGCCCTAACAGATCCACAGATGATGCCATCGCTATTGCACTCCATACTGCCCTTTCACAACTGGACAAAAGGAACAGCTATGTGAAAATGCTATTCATTGACTACAGCTCAGCGTTCAACACCATAGTGGCCTCAAAGCTCATCAATATGCTAAGGACCCCGGGACTAAACACCTGCCTCTGCAACTGGATCCTGGACTTCCTAACGGGCCGACCCAAGGTGGTAAGGGTACAATTGAAGTCGGAAGTTTACATACACTTAGGTTGGAGTCATTAAAACTCATTGTTCAAGCACTCCACAAATTTCTTGTTAACAAACTATAGTTTTGGCAAGTCGGTTAAGACACTGTATCACAATTCCAGTGGGTCAGAAGTTTACATACACTAAGTTGACTTTAAACAGCTTACCTTCAAACTCAGGGCCTCTTTGTTTGACATCAAGGGAAAATCAAAAGAAATCAGCCAAGACCTCAGAAAAAAATTGTAGACCTCCACAAGTCTGGTTCATCCGTGGGAGCAATTTCCAAACGCCAGAAGGTACCACGTTCATCTGTACAAACAATAGTATGCAGGTATAAACACCATGGAACCACACAGCCGTCACACCGCTTAGGAAGGAGACGCGTTCTGTCTCCTAGAGATGAACGTACTTTGGTGAGAAAAGTGCAAATCAATCCCAGAACAACAGCAAAGGACCTTGTGAAGATGCTGGAGGAAACAGGTACAAAAGTATCTATATCCAAAGTAAAACTAGTCCTATATCGACATAACCTGAAAGGCTGCTCAGCAAAGAAGAAGCCACTGCTCCAAACCCAACATAAAAAAGCCAGACTACGGTTTGCAACTGCACATGGGGACAAAGATTGTACTTTTTGGAAAAATGTCCTCTGGTCTGATGAAACAAAAATAGAACTGTTTGGCCATAATGACCATCGTTATGTTTGGAGAACACCATCCCGACCGTGAAGCACGGGGGTGGCAGCATCATGTTGTGGGGGTGCATTGCTGCAGAGGGACTGGTGCACTTCACAAAATATATGGCATAGTGAGGGAGGAAAATTCTGTAGATATATTGAAGCAACATCAGTCAGCAAGTTAAAGCTTGGTCACAAATAGGTCTTCCAAATGGACAATGACCCCAAGCATACTTACAAAGTTGTGGCAAAATGGCTAAAGGACAACAAAGTCAAGGAATTGGAGTGGCCCTCACAAAGCCCTGACCTCAATCCTATTGAAAATTTGTGTGCGGAACTGAAAAAGCGTGTGCGAGCAAGGAGGCCTACAAACCTGACTCAGTTACACCAGCTCTGTCAGGAGGAATGGGCCAAAATTCACCCAACTTATTGTGGGAAGCTTGTGGAAGGCTACCAGAAACGTTTGACCCAAGTTAAACAATTTAAAGGCAATGTTACCAAATAGCAATTGAGTGTATGTAAACTTCTGACCCACTGGGAATGTGATGAAAGAAATAAAAGCTGAATTAAATAATTCTCTCTACTATTATTCTGACATTTCACATTCTTAAAATAAAGTGGTGATCCTAACTGGCCTAAAATTAAATGTCAGGAATTGTGAAAAACTGAGTTTCAATGTATTCGGCTAAGGTGTATGTAAACTTCTGACTTCAACTGTAGGTAACAACACATCCGCCACGCTGATCCTCAACACAGGGGCCCCTCAGGGGTGCGTGCTCAGTCCCCTCCTGTACTCCCTGTTCACTCTTGACTGCACGGCCAGGCACTACTCCAACACTATCATAAAGTTTGCTGATCACAACAGTGGTAGGCCTGATCACCGACAAAGATGAGACAGCCGTGTGGTGCCAGGACAACAACCTCTCCCTCAACTTGATCAAGACAAAGGAGATGATTGTGGACTACAGGAAAAAGAGGACCGAGCACGCCCCCATTCTCATCGACGGGGCTGTAGTGGAGCTGGTTGAGAGCTTCAAGTTCCTTGGTGACCAACAAACTAACATGGTCCAAGCACACCAAGACAGTCGTGAAGAGGGCACGACAAAACCTATTCCCTCTCAGGAGACTGAAAAGATTTGGCATGGGTCCTCAGATCCTCAAAAGGTTCTACAGCTGCACCATCGAGAGCATACAGACTGTTTGCATCACTGCCTGGTATGGCAAATGCTCAGTCTCTGAACCTCAAGGCACCCCAGAGGGTAGTGAAGTACATCACTGGGGCAAAGCTTCCTGCCATCCAGAACCTCTCTACCAGGCGGTGTCAGAGAAAGGCCCTAAAAACGAGGTTATGGTTAGTCCACTGCCAGTGCCTATGGCTGACTGAGTCTCTAACTATCTTCTCACTTACAGTGACCTGCATCCACCTTGTCATTCTGATTATGTTCTATAGCTGGAAGAATCTGTTCTATAGCTATTACTATTGGGCAAAACATAACCCAAAACATACCACACTAGTTTTTAGAGATCACAAGCTTGATGTAGTCATTGTGTGGAAGGAATATGGGACCAAATACTAAACTTTTTTTATTTATTTTTAATTTTACCCCTTTTTCTCCCCAATTTCGTGGTATCCAATTGTTGTAGTGGCTACTATCTTGTCTCATTGCTACAACTCCCGTACGGGCTCGGGAGAGACGAAGGCTGAATGTCATGCGTCCACAAGCCGATACACAGAAGCCGTACTGCTTCTTAACACAGCGCGCATCCAACCCGGAAGCCAGCCGCACCAATGTGTCGGAGGCTACACCGTGCACCTGGCAACCTTGGCTAGAGCGCACTGCGCCCGGCCCGCCACAGGGGTCGCTGGTGCGCGATGAGACAAGGAGATCCCTCCCTAACCCGGACCTCCCGGTCGCGGCCGGTTACGACAGAGCCCAGGGTCTCTGATGGCACAGCTGGCGCTGCAGTACAGCGCCCTTAACCACTGCGCCACCCAGGAGGCCCCAAATACTACATTTTTGACTGCTTTTCTACACCATAAGTACATTTTCAAAAATACTTATGACTTCTTCACATGGGGGTAATAAATAGAGAAAGTGCTTTAATTTATAAACGGTAAATCGGGTATGAAAATACCCTTAAAGGTACAATCAGTACCACAATTGTTTGACCTATAAATTCATGATTATTGATTCTTGATGAATATAACTCATGAGCTAAGTTCAACTGTCATACCCCATCAGAACCCAAAATATTAGCGTATTTTACTCCAATGTCTGTAAACAAAGAAAATGTAAACAAAACATGGTTAAAACTATAATATTTTGATATCATGGATGTTCAACCCTTGCATCATAACTCTGTCTATGAATTTGAGAGTGATTCAATTTCTCCAGCCCCATCCCTCAGCTTTTTACGGAACCAGCGATGGGGAGGCAGGTTTGGTGTTGTTTCTACTGCTGATTACTGCTTTAAGTCAAATGTGACATTCTGTAGGCTACTGTAGTCTCATATGAAACATTTCTCAAATCCAAAATGCTGGATTATTCAGCCAAACAAAACAGTGTAGCTTCACTGTCCAAATACATATGGAAGGGAGTGTACCCCACAAACCGTTTTTTTTCCTTCAGTTTTTATGTATGACACATGTTGACACTAGATGGCACCTCTGCATCGCAGAGAATAGTTCAACAGTGGAAAGCGCTACTTATTCCTGTGATCAAGAGCAATAGAGGGTTGGCTCTGACCTCTATGAGGCCATCAGACTGGTGCCAGCAGAGACCGTTTCTTGCCAGGCCAGGGTAGTTATGAATGGCTTTAGAGAGTCAAAGAGAGAGGGAGCTATTCCCGTGGGAGAGAAGCGAGCCTGCCATTACCTTCTTTTGAGAAGTGCCAAAGCAGAGAGTCCGTTGTCACTAGTTACCACAGCCACAATGTAAAAATGGACTATATCGTAAAAATGTGCTTGAGCAAGGGTTAGGCATAAGGTTAGCAGTGTGGTTAAGGTTAGTGTTAGGTTTAAAATCAGATTTTAAGAATATACATTTTAGAACTAGGCAGGGTTTAGTCATAATTATGACTTTGTTTTTAAAACAAGCCAGCTCACCCGTGATACAAGTCAGTATTCAAGGTCCCTCCATGTGTGAAGATGTCGGGAGATGACATGGAAACTGGCTACTAGGGGCAACAGTAAGCATCTGATTCCAAAGGTTGCAGGTTTGAATCCTGCAATAGAAAAACATTTTTTAAATTTAGGAATTAGGAGTTAATGCCCAACCTTAAGATTTTGGAGTTAAAGCCTGAATTTAACCCTAACCTTAAAAGTGAATGCCTAAATGTAAACTTAAACACTTCGAAATTTTAAGTTAGAAACAACTTCGAAATGTTATGTTTGTGAAACATGGAGGAATGTCTAATTCTGACATGCGACTGTGAGAGCTAGTAGCCTAAATTTGTTATGCGGAGTGGAACAGGGAAACCCAAGAGCAGACTCAGACAAGTAGACTGGAATTAAGTAACCAAGGTATTTATTGAAACACTTGGGAGATGGAGTGCAGGCCAGGGAAGCTCGGGCGGGTTGCAGGAAACCAGGTGCTGAGGCTGAGGCTGGAGCGATAGGGGTTGTGACAGGGTAAGCAGGTCCGGAGGGGAATCCAAGAGAGCAGGAAGGCGGGGAATCCAGGGCAGAGTAGCAGGATGAGGAGACGTGGGACTGGAGACAGGGACCAGAGTCAGAGTGAGGCAAGGAAACCAGGCACAACAGGATCTAAATCGTAACAAACGGCTAGAACCATAGACTGACTGAGCAGAGATTACGATCTGGCAGTGTGGAAGTGATAGGACTGAGTATTTGTAGAGGTCTTGATTATGGAACAGATTGCAGCTGGTGGGGATCTTCTCTGACTCCAGCACACCTGTCTCCACCCCCACAATCACACACACACAGAGAGAGAGCGAGAGAGAGAGAGAGAGAGAGAGAGAGAGAGAGAGAGAGAGAGAGAGAGAGAGAGAGAGAGAGAGAGAGAGAGAGAGAGAGGGAGAGAGAGCACTGGGGGAGTGGCGGCAGATCAAGGAGACACAGGATGAGCAGTAAAGGTCGTGACAGGAGCAGATGTAACAAAAGTAGGCCCACTCCACATTTCTCCACATTGTCCCTGCAGAAATATCATTGATGGTTAGGCCTATAGGAACATTTGGAGACCTCTGCTGCAGCCTCTTAAACCTTGTGTGTAGTAGTGGCACAGTACCCACAATTGCTAATAACCCATCTGCATCCAGTCGCAATTGCTAACAACCCATCGGCATCCGCCTACAATGTGATAAAGTGAAAATCTGAGGCCTGCATCAGACCCTTACCACTAATATAAGAAAATGTAGGCTGCTGTCAGAGAAGGAGGAACGGTTTTTTTGACAGGGGTACAATATTTTATTTTGAATGATTTAGATATGTTTCTGCTCATAATTTCGGACATTTTTGGTAGGCTATTTCTTAGTCAAATTGTCTGTAATTAGATACATAGCAGTTTCTCTAGAAAACTAAATAAACCCTTGCACAGCAGAATAATGTCATAAATCGATAGAATGAATGCGTCAATCTAGTTGACATCGGTAAAGTTTTCCTCATCTCTGCTTCATTTGCAGAACAAACGTTTAGGGACCGTTGAGAACATGAAATAGGACTAACAACATAAACAAAAAAACGAGAACAAATGTATGTGCAAAATGTCCAAATGCCATCAGTTTGCCCGGTTATAATGAAATATAAAGATGTGAAAATGACCCAACATGTTTCTGATAAGATTTCAGTTCGGCTTGGATGCATATTATATGTGGTTGAAAAACGATCAGCTTTTATGATGCTGGTAAAGACAGCACCTCTACAGACAGTATTTAAATGCCATTCGCATTCTCTCAAGATGCTGAACGAATTCAGTCATTTTCTACACTCCTGTTGCAAACACGAAATGTTGCCTACGAATAGTAGGCCTATATAATTATACTGCAAGAAATGCTTAATTCTGCAGGAGTTGATATTAAGGCTATGTGAGAGGTTATAGATCTACAGTCAGTGTCCAGATTTCAGTTTCCATTGAACCCATCTGAACAGTAGTCTTAAAAGTTCCCTTGACATACCATGCCTATTTGAAGCCCCCGTCTTGTGACTGTCGAATGTGTATAGTGCCTCACAATCATCACACATAACCTAGCTGGTCAAGGTACTATCATCCTCTTTTACCTTTCCCAAAAATATTTATTCTGCCAGTCCCTTCTCTTTCAACTCTCCATTTCGCAGCTTTACTCTTATTGAATTAAACGCCGACATTGTCCTTTTTGCCTCAGTGGATCTACGTTAACTTTTTCAGCCCGTTCCCAAAAGCATTCGGCTATTGGCACGTGGGCTATTTGGCGCGCCAACAGTTAGGCCCTAAAGTCTAGGTTTACGCACTAATGCTAGATAGCCTAACATAAAAAAACGCTTTGTAGCCTAAATATATCAATTGCACAATAATTATACATTCATAGATAACATTTTTTTTTAAGTATCCTCTTACCTTTATTTAACCTACACGCCACCCACCAACCTATACGCCACCCACCCTTCATCCACACAATGTTGCATGACCATAAACCACCCACCGTGCGGGTAAAACCCCGAGGACTGCGGGTTATGAGGAAAACGCGCATCACTAGTGTGTAGGCCTATGTGTGTGTGTCGGAGCGTTTGGGTAGAAAAAAGTAGAAGACAAATTTCCATCTCTATGGACTAATAAAATAACATCTTATATATTGCGTTGTTGTGCGCGCAATTGTGGGAGCCGCCAACGAAATTAAAAATGGACTGAAGTCACCTCTTTATCCAGCAAATGCAATAGGACATAGGCCTATCTTTCAATTATCTACAAAAAACAACTAGACTACGTAAACTGTGTTTGATCAAATGTTACTGATTACAATAGTAGTCTCCATGTAGTTGGTCTTCATTTTTTCCCCCAAACGTATGAATTCTGCTTAAAGGTCCTGACATTTATGGCACAGAGGCATGTTGCTCTTATCCTTTAATAACTTCAAGCAAGGTCACTGGTTCAAGTCCCTACCCCCTTAAATACAGTTTTACATGTCTTACCTGCTTGGCCCGTTTCCTTGTGGGATCCTCCATGGATGGGTTATTGGCTATAAGATCACATGATGATTGACAGTTTTTGATTAACGGTGACATGGCATCTGTTTTGCAGGGAGGAACCAGACAACCAGACTGCTGGAATGCTTTGCATTTTGGTTGTTATCAGTAAAACAAAATAAATCATCTGCCTGATGGGACAATCAGAGAACAGGCTCAATTTGCGCACATCCATAATAACTTGAACAACGCGTTAGGAGTTAAACTGTAAGCCAATAGTTAAGCTTCTCCAAGAGTGCAAAAACAACAAAGTCAAGGTAATAAAAGAGATAGAGGCGTCAAGTTCTGCACTAAAGCGTAACATAACGAGCTTTGACGCTCATCTTCGACATGGAAATGGAAACCATATCAACATTCGCTAAGAAACTTTGGTGTGTCAAGAAACAACTTATTCTTTTCCTCACTCCACTTATTCTTCTCCCGCTACTTTTCGGGCTACCAGAAAAGGTACGTTGTTATTGGAAGATGCACAGATATTCTTACTGTAACCATTTATTCCTCTAATTTACAAGAAGAAGTAGATTCAACTTTTAAGTTATACCTTAACCAAATTGCTAAACCATATATCAAGCCTAAAACTGATATTATCATTAATATCCACACCTGCCTTTAAAACCGAACACCCTTTAACCTGATATCTGTTGGTCTTCACTTAAATTAGAATCAGGATCCTATTAAGTGCCCCATTAGATTAAAACCTACAATTCTATACTTTTGATCTGTTTTAGGTTGATCATGTTATTCCAGTGTATAGGACATGGCCCTGCTCCATCATATGTCTAAAAACACAATCCTTACATCCATAACTTGGCTTAACTCCATCCCCCCTTCTTAATCATAACCACAGCCCAATCTGAGCCCTTACTAATAACTTCAAAGACTTCTTCATTTACAATTCTCCCCTAATTTTGCAAATCCAGTCACATTAAAAAGGTACATTCCTTGTACATTTAACTTTCCACAGCATGATACAAAGATGAATTAAATAGATCACCTTTGTAAATGGTACAGTTGGCTTTTCCTCTTGGGTGTTCACCAACATGTTTCTGTTATGTTTTGCAGGAGGGGAAATGCCTGTACGTGGTGCTGCTGATGGCTGTGTTCTGGTGCACAGAGGCTCTTCCCTTAGCTGTCACTGCCATGCTACCTGTTTGCCTCTTTCCAACCATGGGAATTCTTCCATCCAAAAAAGTCTGCCCCCAGTACTTTCTCGATACCAATTTTCTCTTTCTTAGTGGTCTTGTTATGGCGTCAGCTATTGAGGAATGGGGTCTGCATCGCAGAATAGCTCTGAAAGTTCTTAAGATTGTTGGAGTCAAACCAGCCTGGTGAGAAGACTATATCGTCATATACAACAGTAATAAATTCATCATAATTTATATTTGGGGATTATTTTCCATTATCTAATGTGAATGCCCTGCATATGGCAAAATATAGCCTACATAATCATATTATCAGAAAGATTAAATGTATTGATGTGTCACTCCACTTACTCCAGACCCATGTGTACATCTCTCTATGCAGGTTGATTTTGGGAATGATGATCACCTCTGCCTTCCTGTCCATGTGGCTCAGTAACACCGCAACAACGGCCATGATGCTTCCCATTGCTAACGCCATCCTGGAGAGTCTCTTTGGAGACCTTGCCACTCTGAAGGAAAACTGTAAGGTGAAAGACGAGACAGAGGGTGAGTTGCTGTGTAGGGTTTCTCCAACTGTCCCATATACACTGCCGGTCAAAGGTTTTTAGAACACCTACTCATTTAATGTTTTTTCTTTATGTTTACTATGTTCTACACTGTCGAATAATAGTGAAGACATCAAAACTATGAAATAACACATATGGAATTATGTAGTAACCAAAAAAGTGTTAAACAAATCAAAATATATTTTATATTTTTCAAATAGACACTGCCTTGATGACAACTTTAAACACTCTTGGCGGTTTCTCAACCAGCTTCATGAGGTAGTCACCTGGAATGAATTTCAATTAACAGGTGTCCATTGTTAAAAGTTGATTTGTGGAATTTCTTTCCTTCTTAATGCATTTGAGCCAATCAGTTGTGTTGTGACAAGGTAGGGGGTATACAGAAGATAGCCCAATTTGGTAAAAGACCAAGTCCATATTATGGCAAGAACAGCTGAAATAAGCAACGAGAAATGACAGTACATCATTACTTTAAGACATAAAGGTCAGTCAATATGGACAATTTGAAGAAAGGTTCTTCAAGTGCAATCGCAAAACCCATCAAGCGCTATGATGAAACGGGCTCTCATTAGGATTGCCATAGGAATGGAAGTCCTAAAGTTACCTCTGCTGCAGAGAATAAGTTAATTGGAGTTACCAGCCTCAGAAATTGCATCCCAAATAAATGCTTCACAGAGTTCAAGTAACAGACACATCTCAACATCAACTGTTCAGAGGAGACTGGGTGAGTCAGGCCTTCATGGTCAAATTGATACAAAGAAACCAGTACTAAAGGACACCATTAAGAAGAAGAGACTCCCTTGGGCCAAGAAACACGAGCAATGGACATTAGACCAGTAGAAATTTGTCCTTTGTTCTGAAGTCCAAATTGAAGATTTTTGGTTCCAACCGCAGTGTCTTTGTAAGACACGCTGTGGGTGAACGGATTATCTCTGCATGTGTATTTCCCACCGTAAAGCATGGAGGAGGAGGTGTTATGGTGTGGGGGTTCTTTGCTGGTGACACTGTCTGTGATTTATTTAGAATTCAAGGCACACTTAACCAGTATGACTGCCACAGCATTCTGCAGCGATACGCCATCCCATCTGGTTTGGGCCTAGTGGGGCTATCATTTGTTTTTCAACAGGACAATGACCAAACACACCTCCAGGCTGTGTAAGGGCTATTTGACCAAGAAGGAGAGTGATGGAGTGCTGCCTCAGATGTCCTGGCCTCCACAATCCCCCGACCTCAAACATATTGAGATGGTTTGGGTTGAGTCGGACCGCAGAGTGAAGGAAAAGCAGCCAACAAGTGCTCAGCATATGTGGGAACTCCTTCAAGACTGTTGGAATAGCATTCCAGGTGAAGCTGGTTGAGAGAATGCCAAGAGTTTGCAAAGCTGTCATCAAGGCAAAGGGTGGCTAATTTGAAGAATCTCAGATATAAAACACATTTTGATTTGTTTAACACTTTTTTGGTTACTACATAATTCCATATGTGTTACTTCCTAGTTTTGATGTCTTCACTATTATTATACAATGTAGAAAATAGTAAAATAAAGAAAAACCCTTGAATGAGTAGGTGTACAAAAACTTTTGACCAGTAGTGTACATCGAGTGAAAAGATAAAAAATATTAAGTAGCCAAGCCAGGACAGATTTTATCTTTTCGACACTGTAAAGCAAATGGTTTGTAGTGCTTACAAAAACAAACATACTATACTTCAACTTTCTAAAGCCAAGAGTGATATTTCCACACTAAAACTGTAATAGGTAACTGAAGGTGTGAACTTTTTTACAACTACCTGTTCCATCACATGGAACTTCGGTGCACGACATGTCAATAGTCAAATGATAATTGATTAAACATATTAGCCGCCTTTCAAGTCATATATTAAATATGACGAAGGCCTAAAGACAACCTACTTAGAAAACTGGAACTCACAGGCTTTGATGAGAAAGAAATGTTTAAATATCTCTGTTATAGCTTGTCTCATTCATTCTATAGCTATGGATACTGTAGCATCACAGTAATTGGTTCATGGGAAATGTGTTGATTCTTAGTAGAGGTCGTTTTAATTTTAAAAAATGTAGCCATTATTTACACTTAGATGACCGCCTAAATCACGTTCAAATTGGTCTTCAATATGGAATTGTCATGTCGTCTAAGCCTGTCCTTAAAAATATATATATTTTGTCATTTGTCACCGCAGAGTAAACAATGGAGAGAATAACTCTAACACAACCTGTTCACTTCAACATCCATCAGGTCAAGCACGAGTAAAGCTGCATGCACTGCCCTCTGAAAAACAGATCTTGTCTATAGACGGGTAAGAAAGAAAACACAAACAAACTGAACAATTGAAGCTCTCATGTTGTTAGAATAGGATTCATGGTTATCGTGTAGCTATTTACTAATGTTGGTATAATTATATCTTAAGACCTGATCGGATGGAGCGTTCAGATGGGAGTACTGCAGAGGAGATCAGGACAGAGTCAGAGTACCAGATGAAGGTGTGGAAAGGCTTCCTGATATGTATCCCGTACGCTGCCAGTATCGGAGGGACTGCCACCCTGACAGGCACTGCACCAAACCTCATCCTCATTGGACAACTTAAGAGGTACCCAAGTTGAAGACTTGGCTGATCTCACTTTCTCCTACTGCATCTGAACATACCCTCTCAGGCCCATTGGATAGAGCAATAATGATCTGTAAGGTGACAATGTCTCTCTGAGGAGGTCTAGTAGAGGGTTTTGTACAACGTACAAACTTTTAACCATTATGAAAAAAGACGAGACAAGTGACACAGGTACTGGGATGTTTCAGACATTGTAGAACTTCAGACGTCCCTCTTAGAGGCCTGTTAGGATTTAACTGGCAAATAGCTGTGTACAAATAACATGTTACATTTAGACCATAAAAAACTACTTTATTCACGTTTGCTGTACCGTTTCTGACAGTTGCTTCTTTGTGTTCTAGTTACTTCCCAGAGTGCGACTTGATCAATTTTGGCTCTTGGTTTGCATTCGCATTTCCTCTTATGGTGTTCTTCCTCATCTTGGGATGGCTATGGATTTCTTTCCTCTACGGGGGCTTGAATACACGGTATGATGGTGAATACCTTCTTCTACCTGTCAGATATTTCCACATTATTTTCATGCTATTTTTTTGTGTTCAGATTGTGTGTGAAGAAACAGGACGAAAGAGCACAAGCAGAGGCGAAGGCTGAGGCCGTAATTGATGAAGACTACAGAAAACTAGGCCCCATAAAGTAAGGACATGTCTCTAGACTAAATCACAGGCAACATGCTCCAGTCTTAAATCATGCCCTGCACCAGGGGTGGCTAATTCTAGTTCAGGAGGGCCACATTGTTCACGTTTTAGATTGTTTATTTGAATCAGTGCGTTAATGCTGGGATGGAACAAAATGCCTGTTGCAGCCCTCCAGGACTAAAGATGACTACCCCTGTTCTAGACCCTCTGGACTATATGTCGGTGGTAATGTCGAATTCCTTAGACAATCATTTCCTATCTTCCATTTTAGTTTTGCAGAAGGAGCCATCGCATTCTTTTTCATTCTGTTTGCCGTTCTCCTGTTTACAAGAGATCCTAAATTTGTAACTGGATGGTCCACGTTTTTCAACAAAGGGTAAGAGAGACAAGCTGACAATCCACTGCCCGTTAACTAGGATATGTTTGTATAATTCACTGGAGGCTTGAGGAAACCAGCCGCTTCATGACTTCCTCTTCTTTCATTCTCTTCCTCCTGCAGGTATGTGTCAGATGCGACCACTGGAGTGATCATTGTGTCAATCCTATTCTTCTTCCCTTCCCAAAAACCCTCTCTTAGCTGGTGGTTTGATTCTAGAGGTCAGTACCAGAAAGGATATGTCCCAAATAATGACAAATACATTTTTAGAATATGTACATTTAAAATACCACTGTCTCAAATCATACAGCCTTTCTGTACTGATATAGAGAAAACTGTATATTTTCAAATCAAAAGATTAGATGGAGTGAAGCAGCTGTATACATTGTATTCGGAAAGTATTCAGACCCCTTGACTTTTTTCCACATTTTGTTAGGTTACAGCTTTATTCCAAAATTGATTATTGATCAAAATTGATCGTTTTCCCCCTCAACAATGTACACACAATATGCCATCATAACAAAACAGAAACAGGTTTTTAGCCATTTCTGCAAATGTATATATATAAAAAAATGAAATATCACATTTACATAAGTATTCAGACCCTTTACTCAGTACTTTGTTGAAGTACCTTTGGCAGCGATTGCAGCCTTGAGTCTTCTTGGGTATGACGCTACAAGCTTGGCACATCTGTATTTGGGGAGTTTCTCCCATTATTCTCTGTTTCCTCTCAATCTCTGTCAGTTTGGATAGGCAGCGTCGATGCACAGCTATTTTCAGGTCTTTCCAGAGATGTTTGATCGGGTTCAAGTCCGGGCTCTGGCTGGGCCACTCAAGGACGTTTAGAGATTTGTCCTCGAAGCCACTCCTACGTTGTCTTGTCTGTGTACTTAGGGTCGTTGTCCAGTTTGATGGGGAACCTGAGATCCTGAGTACTCTGGAGCATGTTTTCATCAAGGACCTCTCTGTACTTTTCTCCGTTCATCTTTCCCTTGACCTTGTCTAGTCTCCCAGTCCCTGCCGCTGAAAAACATTCTCACAGCATGATGCTGCCACCACCATGCTTCACCGTAGGGATGGTGCCAGGTTTCCTCCAGACGTGACGCTTGGCATTCATGCCAAAGAGTTCAATCTTGGTTTCATTATACCAGAGAATCTTGTTTCTCATGGTCTGAGGTTCCTTTAGGTACCTTTTGGCAAACTCCAACCCAGCTGTCATGTGCCTTTTACTGAGGAGTTGGTTCCGTCCGGCCACTCTACTAAAAGGCCTGATTGGTGGAGTGCTGCAGAGATAGCTGTCCTTCTGGAAGTTTTGCCCATCTCCTCAGAGGAACTCTGGAGCTCTGTCAGAGTGACCATCTGGTTCTTGGTGGTCCCAAACTTCTACCATTTAAGAATGATGGAGTCCACTGGGTTCTTGGGGACCTTCAATGCTGCAGAAATGTTTTGGTACTGTCACGATCGTCGTATGGAATGGACCAAGGTGCATCGTTGTGAGCGTACATTTTCCTTTATTTGCAAATGTCGCCAACAAAACAATAATACAACAAAAACGAATGTGAAGCTCCGTAAGGCTATACATGCACAAACGAAGACAGCTACCCACAACTACCAAAAGGAAAAAAGGCTGCCTAAGTATGATTCCCAATCAGAGACAACGATAGACAGCTGTCCCTGATTGAGAACCATACCCGGCCAAAACATAGAAACAAACAACATAGAATGCCCACCCCAAATCACACCCTGACCTAACCAAATGGAGAAATAAAATGGCACTCTAAGGTCAGGGCGTGAAAGGTACCCTTCCCCAGATCTGTGCCTCGACACAATCCTGTCTCAGAGCTCTTTGGACAATTTCTTAGACCTCGTGGCTTGTTTTTTGCTCTGACATGCACTGTCAACTGTGGGACCATATATAAACAGGTGTGTGCCTTTCCAAATCATGTCCAATCAATTTAATTTACCACAGGTGGACTCCAATCAAGTTGTAGAAACATCTCAAGGATGATCAATGGAAACATGATCAGCACCAGAGCTCAATTTCAAGTCTTATAGCAAAGGGTTCTGAATACTTATGTAAATAAGGTATTTCTGTTTTAAATTTTTTATAAAAACCTGTTTTCTCTTTGTCATTATGGGGTATTGTGTGTAGATTGAGGAGTATTTTATTTAATCAATTTTAGCATAAGGCTGTAACGTAACAAAATGTGGAAAAAGGGAAGGGGTCTGAATACTTTCCAAATGCACTGTAGATGCACTGTAGATCTGGGTTTTTAAAGTCACATTATTATTCAATCATGCCTCACCAGACAGAAATTACAGTAACATTGACTCCTATTAAAGGCAGAATATTTTTTTTGTAATTTCATTAATCCATTTCTGAAGCAGAACTTGTATTGGCTCTGTTGTAAAGTACTGTAAATAACCAGAGGAATGTTAATGACGTAGATTAGTGAGTCTGAGCAGAGTCCCGTCGTGAGGTAAGACTGTCGCCCCTTATTATTAATCCCTCAAAAATGTGTTGCCACACTTTGGTTTGCTCTGTGTACTTTGCTCTGTGTTCACCCACTGGTTTAACATAGCACACAACTTCTTATGCAACAGAAATACCAGTGTTTTCATGTTCTACCCTCATATTTTTCCAGCGAGATTAGAATATGTACATGTTTGGCATTGAGCTCTTTAATGTTCTTTATTATAAACTATTTTGAGTAGGTATGTTAAGAATTCGCCTGTGAAGTAATAGTTCCCTTTCAGTCAGTTCACTCTGTACTACAAAAGCACAACTCCCCATAGTGATGTTGTACCTCGTTCCCTCCCTTCAGGGAACAGTAGTTATATTCATAACTTTATGTTTTGCCGGGCAAAACATTTAACTTATTGACAAATTAAAAATGTCCGGCAGAGCGGTACCTGAGACAGAAACAAAACCCCAACCAGCCTTATTTTGTCCACTAAGTGGGTCCTCAAATCTTCAAAAGGTTCTACAGCTGCACCATCAAGAGCATCCTGATGGGTTGCATCACTGCCTGGTATGGCAACTGCTCGGCCTCCGACCGCACGGCACTGCAGATGGTAGTGCGTATGGCCGAGCATATCACTGGTGCCAAGCTTCCTGTCATCCACGACCTCTATCTAGAAGAAAAAGAAACGCACACCTATTAAGACGAGGTGCTGGCTAGCGGAGTAGAAAACTTGAAAATAAAAGAGAGCCACACACTCTAGGAGCTCAGATGCAAAAATGTAATTACCAACGTTTCGACAGCCAAGCTGTCTTCATCAGGGTATAATCACAAACACTGCGGGATGACTCGTTTATATAGTGTCAAAAGACACAGGTGTCTGTAATCATGGCCAAGAGTGGCCTAATATCATTGGTTAATTATCAAATATTAAAATGTCATGCAAAGAACAGCATACAAACAATAAATGGATAGCATACGACCATAGATTAATTTGACTACACAAGCTTACAAACAATTACAATGGCAAAGTCACAATAATCACAAGAATGGCTTCAGATCAAAATCTACGTTGAGACCGAAGGACGCAAGGGTCTTTAAATTAAAGATCCAGGCAGCCTCTCGTTTTAACAATAAATGATCAAGGTCACCCCCTCTCCTAGGGAGGGTGACATGTTCGATGCCAATATAACGCAGAGACGAAATCGAGTGGCATGCCTCCAAGAAGTGGGCCGCAACTGGATAAGTAAAGTTTTTACACCTAATGGTGCTACGATGCTCTGAGATTGATTTCCCTGTTTGTGGGTGTTTGAAGGATCTACATTTATAAGTGCCATTGCATTGAGCACAGCCATTATATTTGTAATTTCCATCTAGTAGATAGACGTTGTTCAGGAATATCTTGGGGTGGTAAATCAGAGTTTACCAATTGGTCTCTGAGATTTCTGCCCCGACCAAGGGAAGGTCGACCAAGGGAAGGTCCGAAAACACATTACCGAGACTATCATCGGATTTTAGGATGTGCCAATGTTTGTGAACAATTCCCTTAATTTGTTCAGAGCACTTTGTTTAGCGGGTAGTTAGAACGCAAGAATGCGTCTTTTTGCGAGACTGACCTTGAAAAAGGTCATGTCTCGTTTTGTTTTGAATTTTCTCAATGGCAATATTAATCTGATCATTCTTGTAGCCCCTCTCCTTGAACTTTCTTTGCGTCTCAGCCCTCTATACCAGGCTGTGTCAGAGGAAGGCCCTAAAAATTGTCAAAGACTCCAGCCACCCTAGTCATAGACTGTTCTCTCTGCTACCGCACGGCAAGCGGTACCGGAGCGCCAAGTCTAGGTCCAAGAGGCTTCTAAACAGCTTCTACCCCCAAGCCATAAGACTCCTGAACATCTAATCAAATGTCTATCCAGACTATTTGCATTGACCCCTCTACCCCCCCCCCCCCCCACCCTTTTACGCTGCTGCTACTCTCTATTTTTATCTATGCATAGTCATTTTAATAACTCTACCTACATGTACATCAATTACCTCAGCTAACCTGTGCACCCGCACATTGACTCTGTACCGGTACCCCCTGTACCCCCTGTATATAGCCTCGCTACTGTTATTTTACTGCTGCTCTTTAATTATTTGTTACTTTTATTTAATTTTTTATTTAATCTGCATTGTTGGTTAACAGCTTATAAGTTTACACCTGTTGTATTCGGTGCATGTGACAAATCCAATTTGATTCGATAACCGTTACTTTGACCACTAACCCCTCGCTGCAGCTCTTTCTTTATTGCCTCTTTTCAAAGCTCCTTGCAGGTTAGATATTCTGATATTTGGGTGGTTGACCTGGATTTGTCTGTTGGGCAGATGTCGATTTCATACCCTGTCATGTTTTCCACAGCACCAAATACTCCATATGTTCCTCTACTATCATGGAAGAAAGCACAGGAATGTGTCCCATGGAATATCATTCTGTTGCTGGGTGGAGGCTTTGCCATGGCCAAGGGATGTGAGGTAAAACCATATCATTTACATATGGAATCATTCATCCTTAAGATCTCTATGGGTAAACCCCTTTCATGTTTAAGGGTGCACACCATAGATATGAAATCCCTTTAACTCACATTCTCATTTGTGTACATTCGAATAGCTGTTGTGTGGTGATTTCTATACTTTTTGACCTATTTCTGCTACTACTGAGTCAAGGGCTGTCTTGATGCTCGGTCCCTGTGGTGTAGGAGTCAGGACTGGCGGCGTGGATAGGAGCCTACCTCCAGCCTATCGCTCAGGTCCCTCCTGCTGTGGCAGTCATGTTTATCACCGCTTTCCTGGCCTGCTTCACAGAGTTCGCCAGCAACACCGCCACCATTATCATATTCCTGCCCGTCATCGCTGAACTGGTGAGCTGTCAGCTACTGTATGACATGCCCACAACACTCAACATTTAGTTAGATGTTTCCAAGAATGAAGTACCCTGTGGGTATGAAGAGGTCAGTCGACACTCATTTTGAAGAAAGGCATATTTCTGTGTAGTATTTTTGAATACCCTTGTGAACTACAGTACCACAAAGCCTTGAACTCCACTGTATTACTAATCCCCCCCATGGGAAAAGATAATGGGGAAGTTGATGTTCTCTACTCTAATCTCCTACAGCAATTTACTTTTTTAGTGTTTGTCATGGGGTTAACAGATCTGTCAGTTTAGCACCGTGGCTGTTTGGTCTGTTGGACATTAACCACAGTTATCAGTAACCAGTTGTCTTCGTCTGTCTGTGCCAATGTCTTACAGTATTGTTAAATCTAAGCAATAATATCACCCAACCAGTATCACCCTGACAAGGACACCCTAGTTACTTATCTCCAGCGACATTTCTAAGCCAAATACGTTACTAAGAATTTGGAACATCGTTGCCACTTATTGAATGCGATGTGGATTCACACACTCTTTGTTCATTTGTGTTACTTGTGTTAATCTGCAGAAAACTGTTTCAAAGTATTATTATTCTCCATTAACACAATATTTCTGCAAAATAATATCAATGACTGTGTTTGTCTCCTCTCTACAGGCTATGTTTGTCAAGGTGAATCCTCTTTACTTCATGATACCTGCGACAACAGGATGTTCATTTGCCTTCATGTTGCCAGTCTCCACCCCTCCCAACTCCATTGCCTTTGCATCTGGCCATCTTCTGGTGAAGGACATGGTAAGATCCTCACGCCAATATACTGTGTGACCATATTTCAGACTGTTCTTAAACTTAAACATACTCTATCCTAGTAGATAGATGATTTACATCTGTTTGGTTTCTCTGTTCCCAGGTGAAAACGGGCTTTGTGATGAACATTTTGGGCATTTTATCAGTTTCTCTGGCCATGAACACGTGGGGTCGTGCCATGTTCAGTTTGGAGACTTATCCAGACTGGGCCCGTCCAGTCAACATGTCCAGTACTGTCACAGATATACAACTCCCCTCCGTGCCACCTTTCAACCTTACTAGTTTGTGATACACTGCATACCGTAGATCTGAAGCTTATCCAATACAAAGTATTACACAGTATTATATAGTAAATACTAGAGCAGCATTTCTGAATATGTACAAAAGTCAACTATAGATTTGGGGAGCATTAGCAGTTACTTTAAGTTATTTAGCCTATGGTGTGATGGCTAGACCATGTTGCGAATGTACTGTACACTTCTAGATTCTTCCATTTGCCTACTGTATACTACATGAGTTTAGATTTTTTTGTTGTTCAGGCTCTCCTTGTGCTCTACTTCCTCTGTCGTGTAGATTATACTAAGTTCTTTCAGCTAATTTTCTTGCTTGTCACATGCCACGAACCCTTGGTCTCCCAGATGTGTCCAATGTTTTGTCCTGGTTTGTTTTAGGTCCCCATGCCAAGTTTCCATTTGAAGTTAATTTGTTTGGGCAGGGCAGGGGGTGACAGAATAGACAGTGGTTGGTCTGTCTGTTGTTACATTCTCTTCCACAGTTATACAACAAGTCATGTCAGACACCGTTTTTGTCCGGACACCGGTGATGTCTGTGTCATCATTCTGTCGCTATGCTTGCTGAAATGCCTTGCATCTTAGTGACCTCTGGTGTTCAGTGTGCCACTTTGCGAGTGTCTGTCCCATTCGTCACTGTAACATTCCCTAGATAGTGTTTGTGAGGATAATCCTTATTGATTAGGGTGTTAGCAGTCTGCTTGATGATAATAGACCCAATCCATTTCATCACACTGAACGCTCAACCTCCAAGTCCGCCACCTACTAGTAAATCACACTTGAACTTGATCCTCCATTGATCTTTAGTTTGGATAATCTGTGACTGTCTTGATGCACAACAGGAGTTTGTGAATTATTAATGGAAAAATACTTACCTAGCCCATGGGGTCACAGGCTGCACATGTTTTAACACATTCTAAGTTACACACAGAAGGTCATTTTTACTTTTCATCATGTCTTTAAAAAACAGAGATCGTGCTTTTCTGATCTTATTTAATTTGAAGTAATCATTTGAAATGTGGTACGTGGAAATCTAATTAACAATTTTCTACCGTAGTTTGTATTTTGTGTAGTACGTTTAGGTTTTATCAATGCACATTTTGGAGCTTTGTTATTTTCTTAATACTACTGTTGTTACCAAATAAAACTCAACAGCAAATGTGTTCTTTTCTTTTTTCGTCAATCCATGGAATTGGTATATTTAGCTGATGTCAGTGAGCAGGCGCCGACAGACATGCCACACAGTAATATATACTACAGAGCAACTCAAACCAGGAGATGATATTCAGACGGGGGCCATGCCACTATAGTCCTTTTTAGTTTTAATCATTGACCCAGGTGACACAGCATAAAATGTACTGGAATCAAGTCTCATTCAACAGCCTTATGCCTGATAGCACCAAACAAGATACCCAATAAGCCAAATGAGGCGAACAAACAAGCGAACAACACATTTGAAAGAAAGTTGCATTGAAATTTGTTTGGAACACAATTTCTACATGTGTCTGGAACCAAGCGGTGATACTTTGGTCACTGTTTCTCTAAAGAATGGTGAAGGGCTGTACATTCCTTATAGTGTCTATTTGGCTATGTAAAGTCTCAAGGTCTGGCACATGGTTAACTCAGCAGAACTCTGAAGTAGTTACTCAGTGTAAGAGAGGAAGGGTCATTGGTGGAGCCGCCATTAAATGAGACGAACTACAACAGAACACAATGACACTTTGTGAAATAGAAGAACTTGTTGGAAAAGGAATACACAACATTTTGGAAAAGGAAGTTTGACAAGTCGTACCACAACATGAAACTGCTCAACCTTGATGCCCAACCAATCAAATATACGTATTAATTGACTGTAATACAAAGGGAGATTTAAAAAAAGCCCCAGCTAAACATTTTATTTTGGAAAACTCGCACAATTGCTCACATGCTCATAGTTTCCCAGATCATAGCAATCCCCCCTCCTATTAGTCAGTAGTAGTATGACCTCCCACGGGGTTATGTTTTTGACCTTTAAATAGGATACCACAATGCTCATATAGAACCTTTTAACTCACCAGTACTTCCCTAAATGATTAGTCACCTAGTATTGCATGTTCCATCATGTGTTGATTTGTTATGCCTGTGAATGTCAGTGAGTGTGTGTCAGCATGTGAGCATGAGCAAGAGCCCTTCTGTTCCCTTTGGGAACCGTCTCACACATCTATGTGGCAATGACTGTGCATGATAAGTTCCTGTATCAAGCTTTACAGTTACCCCCATCAGACAACTGTGTAACTTCACATGCACTGTTGCCAAGGAGAATGAAGAGCATTACTGCGTGCATGGGCTTTGGCTTTTCATTGAGGTAGGTGTTAATTTTTCAGTCTTTTGAGTGAAAGAGA
Organism: Oncorhynchus mykiss; assembly: GCF_057628025.1. Classification (NCBI taxonomy): domain Eukaryota; kingdom Metazoa; phylum Chordata; class Actinopteri; order Salmoniformes; family Salmonidae; genus Oncorhynchus; species Oncorhynchus mykiss. The sequence goes on along the minus strand of NC_143037.1, from coordinate 48,670,894 downwards.
CATTAGGTTACTGGACAGCTATTTATGAGATGATTTAAGAAATTGATGTTATGGTAAAATGTATATTATTTTCACAGTGAATTGTGCTAGGCCCTTCTTGTGAAATTAAGAAAGCTGGCGTATTACAGTGTTAATTACACAATAATAAGCTATTCTGCTCTTGTATAATGTTGATATTAAAACAATACATGATGATAGTCAGAATAGTGGATATTACAGTTTGATCAAATTCACAGCCTAGTTAGAGTACAGTGCAATTCTAAAATGTGTTTCATGTTTAGTCTATTCTAATAAGCCATTTACTTTATGTTCGTATTCTTACCTTTTATTATTTCTTATTGCTGTTGCATTGTCGAGGAGTCTGCAAGTAAGCACTTCGTTTGACGGTGTATACCATGTGTATCCTGTACATACAACCAATAAAACTTGAATTCACACAATCATTGGTTTTCAGGCAAGAACCTTGGGGTGCCATGAAGACCACTCTACAGTATATGTGGGATGTTTACTCAAAACCGACCCAGGCTGCCAAGGAGGTCCTGACGTTACTTTCTATGTGTTTCATTATCGCCATGGTGACTGGTGGTCTCCTCTACCATTGGATGACAGAGATCCTGAGATATGACAGTGGTACCTCCAGCACTGCTGCCTGCATCTATAGCGTGTCCATCCTTTTCCTCTCGTTCCTCTGTCATCCTCTCCGTTGTGTGCTAACTATGATCCTGCCCACTCTGGGCACCAAACAAGGGCGCAAGCTGATCATTTCCACCTCTGTGATTGTGTTAGTGTTGAGCATCATCGTTAACATAACCGTTAACATGGGAGTGGTGATGCACGTTTTAAAGTGCACCTCTGAAGGTTTTGTCCACTCTCTTTTAAACTCATCTGAGCTGTTTCAAGAAGCAAAGAGAGATCTTGTTAGAGAGGCTATCAAAGTGAAACAGGAAGAACTGAATATTGTTAACAGGTTGAGGAAATTTGATCATTTTACACACATTGATGTGTCAAAGGTCAAAAATACGTTTGTTACTGTAAGCAAACAGATTGAGAGTGACTTTTCACGTGCCAATAAACTGCTGGAGGATTATAAACTTCTGTCAAACAGGATTCTGGCGGCCATCTTTCTAATCTACCTGATAGTTGAATCAGCCCACTACCTGAAGTCATATGTCATTTCAGTTAAGTTTGACAACGTTTACATCACCAGACAGTTGCTGCAAAAAGCATCTGAGGATGGAATCCAGATAGAGCCAACTAACTTGAAAAACATGGTAAATTCCACAAGTTGTAAAATAACAAAACAGGAATTTACCAAATGTCTTGCTCCCATAGTAGTGGTGACTTTGTATTTTATTGTTATTATCTTCATAATGGTCTTGGATCACATTGTGTACCATCTAGTTACAGTGAGTGGGCCTTGGCTGCTGGATGTTCCAGCTACATCTGTCAGCATAGCTGTGAAATATAAGGTAGGTCAATATTGATACAGTACTTTTCTATGTGAGGTCGCGCACATCACAGGACATAATGTGACATTATATAATGTGTAGCCTTGAGATCAATGATGATATAGAAATTGAATAACACAGTGGACAAATGGGGACTGGATTCTCTTTTCTCTGACAGATTCACCTGCGCTTTCCAGGTCTATGTATTATCCCAGCTATCTGTAGGGATACAGAACTGGCAAACCTCCACAAGCAGTATGACTGGACATTTAGCCCAGAGGCTTTACGCTGTTATATTGAGCCCTCTGCACCAGACCTGAGAGTGAGGGTCTTCCTGGGACTACTCTGTCTGGTGAGCTACATCATGGTGTTACTGGAGGTCTACGCCAGGCGCATCCGCAGGAAAGTGTCTGCATCCTTCTTCAAAACGCAGGAGGAAAAAAGAATTAATTTCTTATTGAAGAAGATACAGGCGAAACAGGACACAAGAGAAAACAATATATTTTTCATTGAAGCTGTGAATGAGACCCGCGTTCACACAAACCAAAACGTAATTTGAAGCTTGACTTGCTGTCATTATATGTAGTTTAGGGAGACCTCTGCTTTTAATACGTTCACTGCTCCTCTTGAGCTATTGCCGTAATAATAGATTTATTTTAGAATTGGAGAAAACCCTCCTCAGTCTCCCCAGCTGTCAGCTGAGAGAATTTGTTCATTCGATTTGTCCATATTTTCAGATTGAACTGATTCTGCAATATACAAATGAAAAACATGGAATAAAAATGTAATTTCAAAGTGATACAAGCATGCTTATCCCTGTGTTAAAATACAATTGATGAATTCAGTGCCAACATCCTGCTCTCCGTGAGCCAAAGGGCCTGTTGAGAACAGGACAGGGCATCCTGTTACTGAGTCACTGTCATATGACCTTTGTCCTGGTCGTGGAGCACCCCTTTTATGCCCACGTTGCCTCGTCTCAACAACACTCATGAAACCATGTTTGTAGGCTTAATGAAGAAATAAATACCATATAACAGACAATCACAAGCGTTTTCACTCAATGTTTTATATTGTGAAAGGTTGATGCTTTTAAAGAATTTGATGAAAATGGCTTTGAGTTCCCTTTTAAAGTAAAACTACTTTTAACATGTAAGGAACAAGACCATGTATTACTTTGTTTCTTACTGCATGGGAGAACTCCACAATCAACAGACGACTAGGTGACACCTAGCCCCACTAGGTGTCACTAACACTAAGTGCATTTGAGAAGTTTTTAAGGTACAAATAGGCTATGAAAATTCTCATAACAAGGAGCGTAAAACAAACTCATTGAAAATCTGTGTCAACAAAGTATTTGTCCAATTCAATTAATTAGACTCAGATGAATGTTCAGAGGGCAAATATTGTGACACATAGTCGTGTCATGTGTGGGCCTTCCAAATGTTATTACAAATGAATGAATATAATCATGCTTTAAAATGTGCATAACAATCACAATTATTATTTTTGTGTTTTGGTATTATACCGTTTATTATTTCTGGTCAATGATGGATTCGATTGTGTGAAACTCATTTTCATATGACTTCTAAAACTTAAACTTTATCTGAGAGCAAAAAACGTTTCTGTACCTCTGTGATTAATATTTGTATTTTTTTTGTCATACCACAAAAATGCTTCAGCGTTTTTAGCAGCACACTGCTTTCAACTCCCAGAAGGCATCAGAAGGCACTTTTAGCTAGAGTATTATTAGAACGCCTGTTCATCTATTTTTTATCCAGCCATTTTGCCCGTCTTCTTTTTTCTTCATCTTTACCTCATAATTGAAGTGTCTAATATTTTATGCTTTGTTGCTGTGAGGCCTGGAACAAAATGTATAATTCAGATATTTTCTCTTCACATAAATCTTTGGTTCTGTACCAAAATAAAAGGTTAATAAATTGTATATCTTGGATGTAACTTCGTCTCTTGATTCAAATCCAAACTAGCATAGCAATTGAATGTCATTAATGAAGCATCATGTAAGTAAGACCAGCTTTGTCAAATGGGGTGATTATGAGAGACACAAGGTCAAATAGTCCAGCGGATAGGTTAAATAATTGTTCCATTTTATGATACAAATATCAAACTTGGTACACTAATAGATACCTTAAAGAACATTTGGAAGATTGGAGGCAGTCTGGGAAGCCTGGCCTGGCCTTAATATTAGTGGCTGCCACTCCAGATTTCCTGTTAGAAGAAAATAGGGTAAAATCATTCCAAACAATATAAAAATGTATTTACCCACTAAATAAACCCCATAGATAATAAAGACAAAAAAGTACTCTTAAGACCTTAATAGGGGTCAAATTGAGGTCATTTTGACCATAGTCCAGTGGCTGAATAAACAAATTGTGGACTTTGTGATAGAGCCACCAAATTTCACGCACAGCTAGGTCATGTCTAAAGAAGTATTTCTGGTTATAGTGCTATATCAGATTTTGTCCATTACCCCTGGCAATCATTTCCAAAATGGCCGCTGAAACGTAGGCTAAGAACCAAAGATTGATTGGATAGATATCACCAGGGTTGCTCTGCTCCGGTCAGAGAGAAAACGGATGACAGAGATAGTGCCAAAGTTCACATATTTATTAAGGACTTGTGGTTTGACATGGTAAAGTTGGATTTGTGTATGGTTCTGCAACAAAGGAGAGAGATCATAAGCAGGTTGCATAACATAAAAGGTAAAGGTGATAAGGATGCATTTATTAAACCAATATATCACTAATAACGAAAATAAGGAAATTGCATGACATCTTAATGTTAAGGCTTAATGTTAAGATTGAGAGAGAGTCAACAGGTGAAATCAACTTGGTTGATCAAGTTCATCGCAGTAGTATGAAGCTCTATCAAGTCTGAGGGTTTTTGTACAGCCGCCAACCAGCTGCATGGGGCTGTACTGGACACGATTCACATGGCCATATTTCCATAAATAATTGGTACATACAGCACAATGATGGCTTAAAATGTTTGAGGAGGTCTGTAAAACAATAAAAATGTCCCAAAGATGCCATATACAGTTGAAGTCGGAAGTTTACATACACCTTAGCCAAATAAATTTAAACTCAGTTTTTCATAATTCCTGACATTTAATCCCAGTAAAAATTACCTGTCTTTGGTCAGTTAGGATCACCACTTTATTTTAAGAATGTGAAATGTCAGAATAATAGTAGAGAGAATTATTTATTTCAGCTTTTATTTCTTTCATCACATTCCCAGTGGGTCAGAAGTTTACATATGCAAAATTAGTATTTGGTAGCATTGCCTTTAAATTGTTTAACTTGGGTCAAATGTTTCGGGTAGCCTACCACAAGCTTCCCACAATAAGTTGGGTGACTTTGGCCCATTCCTCCTGACAGAGCTGGTGTAACTGAATCAGGTGTGTAGGCCTCCTTGCTCTCACACGCTTTTTCAGTTCTGCCCACAAATTTTCTATAGAATTGAGGTCAGGGCTTTATGATGGCCACTCCAATACCTTGACTTTGTTGTCCTTAAGCCATTTTGCCATAACGTTGGAAGTATGCTTGGGGTAATTGTCCATATGGAAGACCCATTTGCGACCAAAGTTTAACTTCCTGACTGATGTCTTGAGATGTTGCTTCAATATATCCACCTCATGATGCCATCTATTTTGTGAAGTGCACCAGTGCCTCCTGCAGCAATGCACCCCCACAGCATGATCCTGCCACCCCCGTGCTTCACGGTTGGGATAATGTTCTTCAGCTCCACCTTTTCCCTCCAAACATAACGATGGTCATTATGGCCTAACAGTTCTATTTTTGTTTCATCAGACCAGAGGACATTTCTCCAAAAAGTACGATATTTGTCCCCATGTGCAGTTACAAATCGTAGTCTGGCTTTTTTATGGTGGTTTTGGAGCAGTGGCTTCTTCTTTGCTGAGCGGCCTTTCAGGTTATGTCAATATAGGACTCGCTTTTACTGTGGATATAGATACGTTTGTACCTGTTTCCTCCAGCATCTTCACAAGGTCCTTTGCTGTTGTTCTGGGATTGATTTGCACTTTTCGCACCAAAGTACATTCATCTCTAGGAGACAGAATGAATCTCCTTCCTGAGCGGTATGACGGCTGCGTGGTTCCATGGTGTTTATACTTGTGTACTATTGTTTGTACAGATGAACGTGGTACCTTCAGCGTTTGGAAATTGCTCCCACGGATTAACCAGACTTGCTGAGGTCTACAATTTTTTTTCTGAGGTCTTGGCTGATTTCTTTTGATTTTCCCATGATGGTAGGTTCATTTGAACAGTGAGAGACAGAATAACAACAAAAACATCCAGAAAAACGCATGTCAAAAATGTTATAAATTGATTTGCATATTAATGAGGGAAATAAGTATTTGACCCCCTCTCAATCAGAAAGATTTCTGTCTCCCAGTTGTCTTTTATACAGGAAAACGTTTGACCTCTGTCATTGCCAACAAAGGGTATATAACAAAGTATTGAGATAAACTTTTGTTATTGACCAAATACTTATTATCCACCATAATTTGCAAATAAATTCATTAAAAATCCTACAATGTGATTTTCTGGATAATTTTCCCTCATTTTGTCTGTCATAGTTGAAGTGTACCCATGATGAAAATTACAGGCCTCTCTCATCTTTTTAAGTGGGAGAACTTGCACAATTGGTGGCTAACTAAATACTTGTTTGCCCCATTATATTTCCCTCATTAAAATGCAAATCAATTTATAACATTTATGGATTTTTTTGTTGTTATTCTGTCTCTCACTGTTCAAATAAACCTACCATTAAAATGATAGACTGATCATTTCTTTGTCAGTGGGCAAACCTACAAAATCAGCAGGGGATCAAATACTTTTTTCCCTCACTGTATGGGTGTTCCCTGAAGTCTACTGATTGCAGTGATATACAGATAATACGCTATTCTGTTTTGTGTCGAATTTAAAAAATGTGACCTGAAACCTGCCCTTTACATGTCACTTTAGGTAAAATCCCATAGGAATGCAATATGTCCAGCAGAGAGACAGGTAACCCATTATGATGAGGCCTTTCAGTATTTACACAAAGTGAGTAAACTACTCCATAAATATGTCTAGCTATAGTGCCATTTCAGATTTAATAACCTAAAATGAACACCAACAAGCTACATAGATTCTAATTGAACAGGATTCACATGGCCATATCTCCATAAATAATTTGTATTTACAGCCCACTATACAATGGGTGGTTCTAATCCTGAATGCTGATAGGTTAAAACCGCATTCCATCTGGTGGCTATTCCACAGGTTACCAACGGCTACATCTATGACATTACATCTATGACATTAAAATGCCTATTTACTCTGTTCCATCTGACTGCGCAATCCACTGTCTCATCAGCCCAGCCAGGTAATTTCTAAACTTGATCTCCACTATAAAAAGCATCTAGACATTATCTTACATTTCTTTTAGACTAACATTTAGTTTTCAACAGCGAATATTTGTGTAAACCTTACTGTCTATCTCTCCGACATTCGCAACATTGTCTTAATATTCAAATTCGATCTCTAGCTGTCCCATAGTAATGAACGTGTCGGGAGTCGGGACGAGACAGACAGGCAGGCAGTCGAAATCATGAATCAGCTGGCATAATTTTTATGGATATATACAAAGAAATGTCAATAAAAAGCAAGTAAAACGAAATGAAGTGCAGCTAGTTTGCAGTCTTTCCAGCTTCCGTTTGAAGTGATTGTGTATAGCTGTGTTGTTGGCTAGCTCCTCTGAACAACAGTGTCCTGACGAGAGAGCACATTTTCTATGCCAGGTGAAATCGCGCCTCATTAGCTCATTGTTATGGATGTATTCAAATAAATGTCAGTAGAGAACAGATTAAACAAATGCAACTACTTTGCTGTTTTCTGTCTGCACTGTTTGACTTGACTGTAAGTTAGCTGTAGCTGGCTAGTTAGCAAGCAAGGGATAAGAACGTTGCCAGGCCAGTATGGCAATGGAACATTTAGAACGAACGACTGGGTCGCGTCCATGGATACAGAACAAAAAAGACTGAATGACTGGGTCGCGTCTCTGGCAACCGAACTGATAGAACAAATGATTAGCCAGCTTGGGTAGCAACCCTAGATTTGTGTCAGGACTATATCTTGTGGAAGGATGAAAGAGTATGAATAAATTCATCAAAATAAAATTTTTAATGAAAATATATCAATCATTATTTGAATATGTTTGTAACCCGTTGTATAAAAGTGATAATGCCCACAAAGCCGGTGTTTGGAGAATATATTGGCACGGTTTGCCGGCCCTCGACTTCATCTCAGGCCGAAAACACCCGTGCCAATATATCCTCCAAACACCGGCTTCTCGGGCATTATCACTTATATGATGGCTTAAAATGTTTGAGGCGGTGTGAAGAACACAATAAAATGACCCAAGTATGCCTTATGTATGTGTCCTTTAAATGTTATGCAGAAATGTACCCTAAAATTAATGTTCTGTAATTTGAATTGGGCATAAATTAATTTGTAAGTGGTATAATAATGATGCCTTAAAATGTTCTAGGTAGCATGGAAAATACAATCAAATGGATCATGTATTATTTGTTTTTGTTGAAAATTCAACTAAAAATGTTCCTAAAATGCTGTCGAAATGACAGATTGTTGTTGATATTTTGATCCCTGAATTGAGACGATCAAATTTCAGCATGCTCCTAATGATTTCAAAATATTGTGTTACAGTGCCTTGCGAAAGTATTCGGCCCCCTTGAACTTTGCGACCTTTTGCCACATTTCAGGCTTCAAACATAAAGATATAAAACTGTATTTTTTTGTGAAGAATCAACAACAAGTGGGACACAATCATGAAGTGGAACGACATTTATTGGATATTTCAAACTTTTTTAACAAATCAAAAACTGAAAAATTGGGCGTGCAAAATTATTCAGCCCCCTTAAGTTAATACTTTGTAGCGCCACCTTTTGCTGCGATTACAGCTGTAAGTCGCTTGGGGTATGTCTCTATCAGTTTTGCACATCGAGAGACTGAAATTTTTTCCCATTCCTCCTTGCAAAACAGCTCGAGCTCAGTGAGGTTGGATGGAGAGCATTTGTGAACAGCAGTTTTCAGTTCTTTCCACAGATTCTCGATTGGATTCAGGTCTGGACTTTGACTTGGCCATTCTAACACCTGGATATGTTTATTTTTGAACCATTCCATTGTAGATTTTGTTTTATGTTTTGGATCATTGTCTTGTTGGAAGACAAATCTCCGTCCCAGTCTCAGGTCTTTTGCCGACTCCATCAGGTTTTCTTCCAGAATGGTCCTGTATTTGGCTCCATCCATCTTCCCATCAATTTTAACCATCTTCCCTGTCCCTGCTGAAGAAAAGCAGGCCCAAACCATGATGCTGCCACCACCATGTTTGACAGTGGGGATGGTGTGTTCAGCTGTGTTGCTTTTACGCCAAACATAACGTTTTGCATTGTTGCCAAAAAGTTCAATTTTGGTTTCATCTGACCAGAGCACCTTCTTCCACATGTTTGGTGGGTCTCCCAGGTGGCTTGTGGCAAACTTTAAACAACACTTTTTATGGATATCTTTAAGAAATGGCTTTCTTCTTGCCACTCTTCCATAAAGGCCAGATTTGTGCAATATACGACTGATTGTTGTCCTATGGACAGAGTCTCCCATCTCAGCTGTAGATCTCTGCAGTTCATCCAGAGTGATCATGGGCCTCTTGGCTGCATCTCTGATCAGTCTTCTCCTTGTATGAGCTGAAAGTTTAGAGGGACGGCCAGGTCTTGGTAGATTTGCAGTGGTCTGATACTCGTTCCATTTCAATATTATCGCTTGCACAGTGCTCCTTGGGATGTTTAAAGCTTGGGAAATCTTTTTGTATCCAAATCCGGCTTTAAACTTCTTCACAACAGTATCTCGGACCTGCCTGGTGTGTTCCTTGTTCTTCATGATGCTCTCTGCGCTTTTAACGGACCTCTGAGACTATCACAGTGCAGGTGCATTTATACGGAGACTTGATTACACACAGGTGGATTGTATTTATCATCATTAGTCATTTAGATCAACATTGGATCATTCAGAGATCCTCACTGAACTTCTGGAGAGAGTTTGCTGCACTGAAAGTAAAGGGGCTGAATAATTTTGCACGCCCAATTTTTCAGTTTTTGATTTGTTAAAAAAGTTTGAAATATCCAATAAATGTTGTTCCACTTCATGATTGTGTCCCACTTGTTGTTGATTCTTCACAAAAAAATACAGTTTTATATCTTTATGTTTGAAGCCTGAAATGTGGCAAAAGGTCGCAAAGTTCAAGGGAGCCGAATACTTTCGCAAGGCACTGTATATACGTGGATTAGAATGATATATAACATGTACCAAAAGAGTAAGGAATGGTAGAATTAGTATCGTGTCCCATACATTCAATTAAAAAATGTGGAGTTCTATAATTGGAATGGCTTCACGTCCATGGTTCCAAAATACAGAATATCATATTTCATATCATTGTAATTAGTAGACTTTAGGGGACACCCATTTGACAGTTTTAAGTGTTTAAATGTAAAATACTGAAAATGAGGATGAAAGTATGTTCAAGAACCAGTAATGTTGGTAAATTTGTGGCCACTTTTTCACCACTTTTCTACAAAATATTTAAAGGATACATGCAGTACCAGTCAAACTTTTGGACACACCTACTCATTCAACGGTTTATCTTTATTTCTACTATTTCCTACATTGTAGAATAATATTGAAGTAATCAAAACTATGAAATAATACATGTGAAATCATGTAGTAAGCAAAAAAGTGTTAAACAAATCTAAATATATTTTAATGTTAGATTCTTCGAAGTAGCCACCCTTTGCCTTGATGACAGCTTGGCACAATCTTGGCATTCTCTCAACGAGCTTCACCTGGAATGCTTTTCAAACAGTCTTGAAGGAGTTCCCACATATGCTGAGCACTTGTTGGCTGCTTTTTCTTCACTCTGCAGTCCAACTCATCCCAAACCATCTCAATTGGGTTGAGGTCGGGTGATTGTGGAGACCAAGTCATCTGATGCAGCACTCCATCACGCTCCTTCTTGGTCGCCGCTCCAAAGGCGCCACTTAAGTGGGCCAAGACTATGGTGGAGTGGGGCCCACGTCCCGCGCCAGAGCCACCACCGCGGACAGATGCCCACCCAGACCCTCCCCTAGAGGGTTAGGTTTTGCCCCCCTGGGGGGGGGGGGGGGGGGTACTGTCACGCCCTGACCATAGATTGCTTTGTATGTTTCTATTTTTTGTTTGGTCAGGGTGTGATGTGGGTGGGTATTCTATGTTGTATGTCTAGGTGTTGTGCTTCTATGTTTAGGCCTGTTATGGTTCCCAATCAGAGGCAACTGGTTATCGTTGTCTCTGATTGAGAACCATACTTAGGCAGCCTGTGGGTAGTTGTTTTCTGTCTTTGTGTGTCTGCACCAGACAGAACTGTTTCGTTTGTTCCGCTTTGTTCTTTTTTTGTTCTAGTGTTCAGTTTCTTTATTAAATTTACCATGAACACGTACCACGCTGCACCTTGGTCCTCTTCACCTTCTTCCACCTACAAATATCGTTACACACACACTTTTCACTAAAGCCAAAACAGCACGAGCCATAGGATAAATGTGCTCTGATGGAAACAATACAGGTAGGATAGTCTGTAGCTCATTAATATCCCCTGCTCTGAAATCCGCTCAAATAGTTTTTACTCACATCACTCAAGAAGATCTAAATGCATATTCTCATGAAACTGAGTGAGATCACATGGTTATGGTTGACATTCAGATGCAGCTTGGACGTTTCACCTGTAAAACAAGATGAATTTATCATTCATGATTAACAGTGATGTTGGTCTCTTTTGAAATAAGACAGGAATCATTTCTTGTTTAAGGGTATTACAAATACAAACATTGATTAAAGTCAATGCGTATAGGCATAGGGAGATGTGGCATTTGGATTAAGTGTTTTATGCATATAAAATGTTATTATTCAACAGGCTACGGTGCAAACGTTGATTTAGAAATTTCATTTTCATTTTATTTACACTCCAGCACCTAAGAAAAAAGCACTACACCACTGAATATAACAGGTTAATCCTGCAATGACACTATAGCTAGACATCTTTGTTAAGACTTTACTTACTTTGTGCAAAGTCTGAAAGGTCTCATCATACAAGTATTTTGTTAAAATGGGTTACCTGTTTCTCTGCTGGACATACTGTAATATATTCCTGTGGGATTTTACCTGAAGTAATGTGTACAGGGAAGGTTTCCTGTAATTCTTCTTAAAATTGACTCAAAAGAGAATAGCATATAATTGAAATCAGTAAACTTCAGAGAACACCCATATGACGTTTTAGTATTTACATGTAAACTACTGGAACTAGCCATGAACACATACACACACAAAAGTAATTTGGCATGCGTTTTCACCACATTTATACTAAAAGTTTAAAGGATACATTACATTTTTAGGCCATTTTATTGTGTTTTCCAGACCCCCTCAAAAATGTTAAGCCATCATTGGGCTGTATGTACCAATTATTTATGGAGATATGACCAAGTTATTCTAATCCAATATGGCCCCACGCTACTGGTTGGTGGTCATATTGGAAATGGCCACCTGGGGAGTAATGGACAAAATCTGTGATGGCACTATAGCCAAACATACCTCTTTAGACACGACCCAGCTGTGTGAAATTTGGTGGCTTTATCACTATCACATTTATCACTATCACATGGTTGACTTTTTTTTGCTTCCCAGACTGCCTCCAATCTTTAGAAATGTCCTTAAGGTATCTAGTATTACTGTACCATGTTTGGTACTTCTATCATAAAGTGAAACGATCTCAGGTATATTTGTTTCTTTTCCGCTGGACTAAAAGGTAAATAATTTATATAATTTATCAATACAGGGACGCAATGATATTTACATTTTAGTAATTTAGCAGACTTACAGTTAGTGCATTCACCTTAAGATAGCTAGGTGGGACAACCACATATCACAGTCATTGTAAGTACATTTTTCCTCAATAAAGTAGCTATCAGCAAAATCAGAGGTAGAAAGGGCCTACAGCAGGCTCTCCTGGAGGAAGAGCAGCTCCGTCTTGTCGGGGTTGAGCTTAAGGTGTTGGGCCGACATCCAAACGGAGATATCTGCGTGTCACCACGTGGGTGTCAGAAGGGGAAATAGAAAAGTAGTTGAGTGTCATCTGCATAGCCATGATGGGAGAGACCATTGAGAGGATATGACGGAGCCGAGTGACTTGGTGTATAGAGAGAAGAGATATTTGACAGAAGGAAAGCAAATCAGAATTAGCTATAGCATGGACAGCTCTGTCATAGTAGGGCTGGTGTAGCCTATTCTGATACGGTCCAAGTGGCTTATCCAAATGGTTTGAGAGAACGCCAGATTAGGTTGGCTGAGAGCTGAGGGGCTTCATTAACACGATCCTCAGAATCAAATGCATCCAACAGAATTAAAGCAGTGGTTAATTAAAGCAGTCTTCCCATAGGACCAAACCTAATTAGCCAGCCCAACGCAGTAGTGTTCTGTGATTTGTGTCCACCAAAGTAGCTAACATAAAAATCACTTTTTACTTTGCCTTACATGGTAAAAACAAGTGACATGCATTCCAGCATTTTTGGACCCATTGTGTCAACATAGTGGGTCATTAAATCTATGGCCATTGCTGGTACTAGACAGGGCTGAGTTGTAGTCTATTTTTGCTGCAATTTGCACTATGTTGTCAAATCAAATCAAATCACATTTTATTAGTCACATGCGCTGAATACAACCTTACAGTGATATATATATATATATATATATATATATATATATATATATATATCTTTCTCTCTCAGAGAGGGGTACAGCACCACTGAGAGGGCAGCTAGTCATTTTACTATCTCTGTGGATATCAGATGGACTTGAGTTATGAAGCTCAGACCTTTCCAAACCATGGTAAGCTCCTTTTTTTGCAATCATTACAATTGTTTGATAATAGCTATTTCATTTCAAATATCTTTGTCATCTCAGATGATAAATGACATAGTCATTGACTTATATTTGTATCTCATTTTGAAGGGAAAAAAATAACATGTATATATTCTGGGCAATTTTAGAATAATTTGTATCTATATTTTTTCAGGATTTTTGTCAACTGTTCCACCTCAAGGCAAATTAAAGCAGAAGAAAGGTGCCAACAGTAAAACACCATGGAGAATACTACTGACACCTCTCAAGATGTCTTAAATTTCACACAGAGTGAAGTTCTGATCAATATGCCACAGAACTCCATTGAAGTGCAAGTTATAACAATTGTTCTCGCACTTCTAATATGCGGTGTTGGGATAGCAGGGAATATAATGGTGGTGTTGGTTGTGCTGCGCACCAAGCACATGATGACCCCTACTAACTGTTATCTTGTCAGTCTGGCTATTGCGGACCTTGTCGTCCTTCTAGCGGCAGGTTTACCTAATATTTCTGAAGTAGTCGACTCTTGGATATACGGTTACGCTGGGTGCCTTTGCATCACATACCTGCAATATCTGGGTATTAATGTATCATCCTGCTCCATCACAGCCTTCACCATTGAGCGTTACATTGCTATCTGCCACTCCATCAAGGCGCAATTTATTTGCACCGTGTCTCGGGCGAAGAGGATCATTGCCTGTGTGTGGATTTTCACCTCGCTGTACTGCATAATGTGGTTCTTTTTAGTGGACACGAACAAAACCGTCTACGCCGATGGGGTGGTGGTCAGCTGTGGCTACCGTGTCTCAAGAAACCTCTACATGCCAATTTACTTTCTAGACTTTACTTTGTTTTACGTCATCCCTCTCATTGTGGCTACTGTACTGTACGGTCTTATCGCAAAGATTTTATTTATGAGCCCCTTGCCAACCAGTCTCAATGACAGAAGTGAAGGTTCTATACACCAGGGGCGATCCACCAGCAACGTGAAGGTTTCGTGCAAATCGAACAAGGGTGCAGTGACGTCAAGAAAACAGGTAAACCACATTTTGTGAATTATTGTGGAAAATAGTAATCAAAGGCTTTTAAATTGACAAAATACAAAATGTGTTCAAATAATAATTTAGGCTACAATATACAAAATAATTCCACTTTGAAAGTTTATCAATGTAGTGTGTAGTTTATCTACACAATGCAGGCTAGTGCATAGTTCATCAATGTAGTGTGTAGTTTATCTACACAATGCAGGCTAGTGCATAGTTCATCAATGTAGTGTGGAAGATACAGCAGCAGGCCCATAGTAATGGTTTCAAAGTTCATAACATCCTGTTATTATCACCTTACGTTAATTATGGCTTTGTTTACCATCATTAGACTGTTCAACTCTACGCCAGAAAAAAAAAATGTTTTGTCTTTGCAATTTGAAATGTAGTCCTAAAGTCCGTTCATCAGTCAAACAAACAACCAGACACATTTGAGTCAATTATTATGACACTGTAGTAACATTTACAGTATTATGAAGAACCTGAATATTTTAACACCATTTTTTCTAAACCCCCCCCCCCCCCCCCCCCCCTCCCCATAATTTAGGTTACAAAGATGCTAGCAGTGGTGGTGATTATTTTCGCCTTGCTCTGGATGCCATACCGGACACTGGTGGTGGTCAACTCTTTCATGGACCCACCCTACCTCAACACGTGGTTCTTGCTCTTCTGCCGCATGTGCATCTACGTCAACAGCGCCATCAACCCTATCATCTACAACCTCATGTCTCAGAAGTTCCGGGCCGCCTTCAAAAAGCTTTGCAAGTGCAAGGGCCAAGACCCAGAGAAAGTTACCAAGTACAGTGTGCCAGTGTATTACAGTGTCATGAAAGACTCTTCCCGTGAGAGCCATGAGCAGACAGAGCAGGAGGATGTCAGTGTTAAGAGTGTCAACTTCACAGATGACTGTGGGGACACTGGCACTATGTTCAGCATTGCCTGACAGAAGGACAAAATTGAGAGCAGTTCTTTGTGTAAAATAAAGGCCATGTGCGTAGGGTCACCATTAATGTGATGTACAGTATTTTTACCATATGTGTCAAAGGTCAGTACTAATGTACTTTTCTCTTGTACATACACTTTGTCATTTACTGTTGAAATGTATTGACCATCTGCTATAGTTTACATTCTTTTTTTTCTTTTTTCTTTTACCCCTTTTTTCTCCCCAATTTCGTGGTATCCAATTGTTGTAGTAGCTACTATCTTGTCTCATCGCTACAACTCCCGTACGGGCTCGGGAGAGACGAAGGTTGAAAGTCATGTGTCCTCCGATACACAACCCAACCAGCCGCACTGCTTCTCGCATCCAACCCGGAAGCCAGCCGCACCAATGTGTCGGAGGAAACACCGTGCACCTGGCAACCTTGGTTAGCGCGCACTGCGCCCGGCCCGCCACAGGAGTCGCTGGTGCGCGATGAGACAAGGACATCCCTACCGACCAAGCCCTCCCTAACCCGGACGACACTAGGCCAATTGTGCGTCGCCTCACGGACCTCCCGGTCGCGGCCGGTTACGACAGAGCTTGGGCGCGAACCCAGGGACTCTGATGGCACAGCTGGCGCTGCAGTACAGCGCCACCCGGGAGGCCTAGTTTACATTCTTATACCACAGCCCAAACCTACAGTAAATCAATATTTAGGTAGAGAGTTTCTAGTTAAAAACTGCTTGATAAAAGACATTCAGTCAACCAAACAATCTAAAATATTGGCTGTAGAACTCATGAGGGTTGGAGACTATCCCTGGTATTAATCTTAGCATTTTAATCAGAAACTCATTCAAACTTAGAGCAGCAGGTGGATGGACTAGTTAGTCAATCAATAACAATAATTCATCATTGAAGATCCAGGTAGAAACATAAACAACAGGACTGCAGCCTCTGAGTTGTGGACTCCTGTCATTTACAAGAAGTAAAGGCTTGAATGTCACATGACTAATATCATCAAAACACCTTCATGCAGGTTGTGGGTTTGTTGGTTTGTTTGACATTTTCTTGTTGGCCTCTTGAAACCTCTGAAACTATTGCGCTCATCACACTGTACAGTATCTGTTCTGGTCTATGTACGTTGAAGCATGTAAATCCTGTTGTAAAATGTGACAGTGTGGAAGATGGAATGTTTTATTAATATATTGCATATAGCTTTTTGGGGACTTGATTTTTGTGATTAATTTGAGCAATTCATTGAATTAAAGGTGACCAACCATCATGCTTTTGTCCAATATTTGTAGAAGAGCGAGCAGGCAAGTTATTTGCTATAAAGTTAAGCAATGGAAACTGGGAGGCAAACATTCAAAAACTGTATGGACTGCAGTGGAAATATCCAGCTTTACATTGGCATGTACGTCAAATTGTTTTCAAAACATCCCAGTTGATTACGAGAGTTCCACACACTGCCTGTCAGTTTGAGATCCTGTAGGAAATGAACACAAGTCAAGTTTGACATCCATCAATTTCAGCACCACCCCAGTGAACAGCGCCAACAACACACTGCTCAAATCTTTGGCTGCAATCACTGAAATTTAGGCTATTTCAGGCCTATAAAAATGTATTAGATTGCTGTTGTTTTTCTCTACTGTCTTTTAGTTATTTCCCTCTATAATTTGTGCTTGTTTGATTTCCCACCAAGATGTTAAAACGTCTTTTATAGATTTACATTCAAATTGGCCCATTTGGAAGAAAAATATATTTAGAGGCTTAGACAAATACTCTATTCAATACTTTTTTTCAAATTCCAGTTCATTCATTTCCCTGTAACATTTTCCTTGAAAGCATACATTTATCAGCTAAACATTCCCTTTCAGTTTGCATGGTGATGACCCCCCCCCCCTCCCTCCCCCTTCAACAGTGTCAGTTGGTTTGACAGTAATGTTGTGCTTGGTAAATAGTGGTTCTATACTGGGGACCTGCCAGGTCCCAGATTTTTACGCAGCTCTGCTCTGCTTCAGATGCTTGCCAGGTTACAGCAACATTGTGTTCTCACACAGCCTCAGTGATGATCATAGACAGTCATAAACAATGGAGGAGTATCCATACTACAACAAACATCCATTTACATTGCGTTCCGCTGAACCTTATTAGTGTTTATGGTTATGTCCACCCCATCCTGTTCATAAAAATAAAATACAAATCTGCCTTAAGATATTTTTTTCTCAGGATTCTGGTTATGGGGTGAAGAGATTTCTTCCAATCTTTCAGACATTATAAGAGCCATTCCTTTCTCATCAAGCTCTACAAGCCAGAGAGGGGTAATTCTTACTGTTCATTATCTCTTTTAACCCCCCCTGTGCTATGAGCTTCTTTCTCTGAAACCAAGATAACTTTCTGCACAATCAAATTTAGTATGCTTCACACTGGGTGGGGGGGTGGGGGGGGGGGGGGTTCAGCTGAATTTTAAGAGGTTTCTAGGGACATAGTTAAAAAATTTTTTTGCATCAGATAAGATTAGCTACACAGTTCACATTTATGAATTTTACTCTAAATTGCCTGCAGCGACTAAAATAGAAAGAATGGAACGAAAAGGGAGGCATTCTGACTGCAAGAGGTTTGAGTCTCAAACTTTTAGACTTTACTGTAGACTGTTTTTTCACATACCACAATATAATGTGGGTAGTGCATCCTTTATCCAAACTGATATGAACATGTTATTTTGATGGATGGTGTCTATTCCCGAGGAATCATATTATTTTAATATTGATGGCGGGGTAGACACTCATACCCAGCCATGGCCATGCATAACCTGTGCACCACACCATTAAGACGGTATGTGTGTTGTAAGACTACTAATGCAGTTATACAAAGCTGCTCTGACAACAAGGCACTCTTCTGCGCCATGCTTTTCACATGTAGCCTACTAAGCCTCATTATGATAGGGATGGAAGTAATTCATCCACCTCTTTCCCCTCAAGGGTGTCTGCCTCCTCACTATTAGGATTCAAACCAGCACAATCAAAGGCTCAGCAGAGACAGACAATAGCCATTCTGTATGGAGAGGTGAATCATATCTGTTTTGGTTTTCAGGATGTCTATTATGCAGCACTGAAGAGTCCACTCAAATGGTCTCTTTTTATTTTTTCATTTCATGGTTATTAATCCTCTTCCCTGTCTGAATATGAATTATGCATTGCCTGGAATATCATGTACTGAGGTAACACTGAGAAACAAGCCATCATTCAGGCGTCTATGTCTGTTCCTGCTCATGTCCGACAGTTAAACCTTATGTATTTTATCACCCTGTTTCTAACAGGGCATAGTTTTCAGTGTTGTCTACAGTTTCTTTGAATGAATCCCTGTATGGACCGTATGTACAGTATACTATAGGTTGCATTTTCCTGAGAAGCATACAAGGATGAAAAAGAGCTAGAAGAAGGCTGAGAGGAAGAAAGGTGAGGAGGATGAGGAGAAGCAGACAGTATAGGATAATTGCAAAGTATTAGTTGATTTATTTATTTGAATATAGTGGTTTATATTTCAGACATTTATTGGACATTAACAACAAAGAGGAAATAAACCCAAAGGCGTGTACTTCATATTTGGGCAATCAGACACACAAGACATACTAAAGTCTGTGAGAGTACCCATTGTAGTCTCAATAATAGAGCACCTATTGTAGTCTCAATAATAGAGCACCCATGTAGTCTCAATAATAGAGCACCCATTGTAGTCTCAATAATAGAGCACCCATGTAGTCTCAATAATAGAGTACCCATTGTAGTCTCCATCATTTTTATCAAGGCTACTGCAATGGCCATTTTGATGGCAATCAGAATGAATTTCTTCAGCAAAGAAAATATCAAAGTTATTAAAGAGTCTAAGCACATTGAATTAGTTTTAGATCTCTTTTCAGTATGCTCTGAGGCTTTAATAAACAGAGGTAAGGTGGGGGAGGTGGCAGATCATTTTGTTAGCTTTAATCTATGCTTCTAAGTCCAATTAAAATGGTTTTCAGGGTAGAACAAGATAAAAACATTTTAACACTAGCAGTCTACCGAACCGTTTTATAACATAATGTGAGTTCATTGGATGAAAGTTCAGAAGGCATATTCAGGATTGTTTACTGCCAGTTCCAGAACCAAAACCAGTCAAGCAGCAGTTTAAAAGCAGCCTTCCGAGGCACAAACGTCATTGGCTCAGAGAGAACTGAAGCGTATATGTGTTTCCTGCAGAATCAAACAGGGACTTGCCTAAGTCGATAGATATTGACTAAGTTGGCCAAATAATTCCTTCCGTTCCGTATTGAATAACATAATGGGTTTTCAGACAAGGCTGTCCAACAGACTGGTACAGATGACCTATTCAGTAAAGTAACAGTGCGTGTGGCTTGGGTGATCTGTCTACACTTTCTCCCTAAGCATGTAGCTCACAGGTTGCCTCTTTCTATCAATCATAGAGCAAATCACACACCAGTCCTGGAGGAAACTACATGTCATCCATCTTATTAATATTTCCGCCATGTGTTGGCATTGTCACCCAGATTTACTGAGCACCAGTCACATTCTGTCAGTGCCGGGATGGTAGTTTGACCATATTAATCTGGACCACATGTTTCAGGCTGTGTTCAGCCACTTGGGAGATGAAAGGATTTCAAAAGCGTAACACAATTCAAGTAGTAAGCTACAGTGAACAGCAGGAAACATACTTTCATTCAATGCCAGTAGGAAGAACATTTCCCTGTGAACACGGCTATGTCGTCCTTACAGTATTTAAATCTGTATCAATTTCTCTCCCACACATCTACATCTATTTGAAAAAGCCCTGATGTTCACTAACTACAAAACCAAACATATAACCCTATATGAAAAGGTCAGGGTACAGTGTGATGGCCACACATTTAATCTGAAATGTTTGCTATAGGTTTATGACTTTGACTTGAAAGCATCAGACAGCTATTATGGCATTTGCTCTTCTGCAAATGGATGGACATATGAAAAGACTCATGTTTTTATCCCATCTCCTCATGGTGACTGACAGTGTCTATAATTGTCCTAACTTGGGTTTACGTAGTGTGAATGCTAACCCGGGAAAAACATAGTTATCCACCTAACATTCAGAAAGATCAGCTGATTGATTAACAAAGCAATACATGTGTTATCCCCAGATGATACGTTTTTATATTGCTTTCGCTGCATCTGACAGATGTCTTGTCATTTTTTATCTTGATGTCTCATGCTCTCTGGGGCAAAAAGCAGCTGAACACACCATCCCCTCAGTCACAAAGAAAGGAAATAAAGCATATTCTAGACTGAGCCGAGAGGACATATGACACTTTATATATTCCAATATGGCTAAGACATCTGCTTAAAACAATTACTGTGCAGCAAAAGGCAATTTCACAAAGACTAGTATGTGTCCTGCATAGAAGGCAGTCATAGAACAATAGAAGTCCACGGGAAATAGGGTTTTTACAGGAGACTTTCTTTCAGGCTCCACTCCCAGGATGATATTGCTGCTCACAGATGCGGTGTGATATATAGTTCAGCAGCACTTCACTGCAATGCAATATTCCTGAGGGGCTGCTGGTCTTTAAGACACTTGAAGTTGAATCCATAATGGATGGGCATTGCTCTTTTACCACGGAACATCGCAAGGGATCTTTTGGCGGGACACCTTGTTGATCCTTGTGGTGAATGACATTTCTATTCCATTTGTCTTTTGGACAATGCCTGAGTTTACACAGGCAGCTCAAATTTTTTTCTCCCACTAATTGGTGTTTGCACATCAGATCTTTTTCAATTAGTGAATAAAATAATATTTGATTTAATATTTTGTAGTCATAAGCCATTCAAACTCTCTGTTAAGTATCCAGGAAAGATGAATATATTTGTATTCATGAGATCTCAAAGTGTTTACCCATACACGCAGAGCATTAACTTGCTAAGACTGGAATGTGGATAGAATCACAACATGTAAATCACCAGGCAGATGATCTTTCCCCCAGGTAAAGATGTCTGTAATCGTGTAGCAGCTATGGCTGGTCAGGTTTCTAATCAGGAAGGGCAAAAGAGTGCATGACTGATTTAGCTGTATTAAAAATGACTTTGATATATCCACTAACACATTCCTTTGCCTGGAATCTCTTCTGTGCTGGTAATAAATCGAAGTAAAAATGTATCCCTTTCTGTCCCATGCAGACAGTAGTCAGTATGGCCCTCTCAGGAAGCCACAACAATAGATTTGACCACATAATGCAGCCTTGTATTTAGGAACATTTGTCATAACAGATTTATAATTACTCTTATATCACTGTGGTTGATCACTAACAAATCATTTTCATTGTTTACTGGGAGTTTTGGCTGAGACAAGACAATGGGACAATGTTCAAACCAGAGATTCAGTCACCTCAGATGTCTTAGAATGATATTCACAGACTGCATTTTCTTGTTTCCCCCGGGGATTTCAAGTTCTCCCGGGTTTTGTCAAAAAGAAGTGCAGATTTCAGGCATACAGTACAACTTCTAAGCTGTTTGGTAAGCCTTGGGTGACAAGGCTTCAGAACCTCAGAGTAGATTCTCAGAGATAGAATGTTCAGTCTGGAAATTGCTTCAAATCCACAGAACTGATGGACAAGTTTAGTTTGTGAAAGAGGCATAAAATGCTAGATTATTTTAGGAAATGAATCATAGAAATAGATAGAACATCTACGCCAAAAGTATAATTGCAAGTGCAGACTTTGTAGACTTTGTGAAATTCATTTTAGACTTTGAAAGAGACTTTCAAAGGAAGAGAGAGGATGTCCTGAAATGGACACGGTAAATCTGAGGCCGCAAAGGCTGTACAGATAAGAAATACACCAAAACACGTCCATTTTACTAGTAATTTATGTGGCCATTTTGTCGACACAAACCTTTGTTAGATCTTCCCCTGAGAAGGAAAAGAAAAACATCTATTCTCTATAACTAAGCCTTGCCTAGAGACAGAAAGGCCCACATGTCTTAACAACAGCTCAATAATATACCGTATTGTTCTTTTTCATACAAAGTCAAAGGCCGATAAAACAAATGGAGCTTACAGAGAACCCAAGAGTATTGTTAGGTTGGGTTGCTGCTGCATGACAAACAATAGACACCTCAAACTTCTCTAAACTGTTCAGCGATATCCTACATTTTTTGGTTGACATGCAGGAATCTTATGGTAGTAGTATGGTGTAGGCCTAGTATAGGGTATGTTATGGAAAACTATTTGATATACATGGGCCTATGAATTGGGCCTATGAATGTAACTTTCTACCACCCTCTACAATTCATTCTCATGAAAAACACAATGCTATGATTGAAAAGCACCTATTGTTTATTTTTGGCATTATTGAAACTGCAGTTAAACATGTGCGTCTTGTATATTCTCCAAGTGATGCAACAAGTGGAACTCAATGTATTTTCTTGTGGATTTCCACGAGGGTAGAATGAAGACGTGATTTCTCCAGTGCTCAATATTGGAATTAATGGGAATGAAATTACAAATGAAATAAATACCCAACAAGTTACAATATTCTCTTTGACATACAATATATTCACAAGAAAACACACACAAAAAGAATATTGATAACATACTGTATCAAACGGACACTGTTCACTCCATAAAAATCTTATTTACATACGGTATCATACGGACACTGTTCACTCCATAAAAATGATCATCCCAGATCTTCCTCGTACCTCTAGGGATTCCACTCTCCACAGGTTCTGTCAACAACAACAAAAGGTGCAGATTCTGTCAACAACAACAAAAGGTGCAGATTCTGTCAACAACAAAAGGTGCAGGTTCTGTCAACAACAACAAAAGGTGCAGATTCTGTCAACAACAACAAAAGGTGCAGATTCTGTCAACAACAACAAAAGGTGCAGGTTCTGTCAACAACAACAAAAGATGCAGATTCTGCGCCTACAGTGTGTACAACT